>NC_090026.1:96217667-96548084 GCF_037176765.1 Anolis sagrei | reverse complement strand
GACCAACAAACTGAGACTTAAGCCAGTTGCGATGCCTATCAGGGCATAAGATGGCAACTTGTGCTCGATGGGGTTACACTCCCCCTGAGAACACAGGTCCACAGTCTGGGGGTCCTCCTGAACTCAACACTGATGCTTGAAGTTCAGGTGTTGGTGGTGGCTAGGAGGACCCTCGCTCAGTTAAAACTGGTGCACCAGCTACGACTACACCTTGAAAAGCCTGACTTGGCCATAGTGGTCCACAACTGAGTTACATCCAGGATGAACTACTGCAAAGCACTCAACATGGGGCTGGCTTTGAAAGTGGCTCGGAAACTGCAGTTGGTACAAAGGTCAGCATCCAGATTACTAACTGGAGCTAGCTATAGGGAGTATACCATGCTCCTATTAAAGCGGCGCCACTGGTTGCCAACAGGTTTCCGGACCCGATTCAAAGTGCAGGTTATCTCCTATAGAGCCCTATTTGCTTCCAGCCCAACCAGTATTCTAGACTGCATCTCCTTCTATGGGCTCTTAAGATCTGCCAGGGAGGCCCTCCTCTCAGTCTCGCCTCTGTCCCAAGTACAGCTGGTGGGAACAAGAGAGGGGGCCTTCTCATTGGTGGCTCCCCAGCTCTTGAATGCCCTCTCTAGAGAGATTAGGTTAGCTCCCCACTCTCCAAACTTTTCGGTCTAGTCTAAAAACTTGGCTTTTTAGACAGGCCTTCGACCTTGAGTAGATTTTAATGGTTAGATGTGAGGACTTAGTCTCTGCTCCACTCTGGCATTTGGATTGTTAATTTTAAGGCTGCCAGTTTTATCCACAGGCATTGCTGCATTTTATGAATGTTATGATTTAAAAATAATATTATGTGTCATTTTATGTATGTTTGCTATTGTAAATTTATGTTGTTATAGTCTATATGTTTACGTATTGTTTATTTTATGTTTGGTACTTTGGCTTCTGTGAGCCGCCCTGAGTCTCTTCAGGGAGATTGTGGCGGGGTATAAATAAAGTTTATTATATTTATATTTATTATATCTATAATTCAAGACAAGCACAGTGTTGCTAAAGCTAGGATAGCTGAATTCACATTTACGAGGAGAAAAAAGAGTAGTAATGCAAAGAACCTCTAAGGATATAAGTATATGGAAATGGATAGCAGTCTAGACAACCCTTTAGGAAAGATACTTTATGGCAATATCTTACTGAACTGGAAAAAAATCTGGGCTGGTCAAGACTAATAATGCTCTTACTTTCTTTCTGCCTATAAGAGTACAAGTGTGTTTGAGTAATTGTATTTTTATTTTAGATTGCAGAGGAATGGCAAGGAGAATGGAAAAATAGATAAAACTGCTTGAAACATAATAGGCCCAAATTGCAAAGGTCATATGTAAAAAGAGGTGTAAATTGGCAAGTGCCTGTGAGTCTAAGGAAGTGAGTAAGCCTGAGGGAGTCTAAGTCAATCTGAGGGAATCTACATTGGCTAGCACATACACGCAAGGCCTGGAAGAAAGCATAAGTTAAACCATCTGAGCCTCTCTCTAAATTTAGACGCCTTCTGGCAAAATTAAGAAGTGGTCTGTGTAAGATGAGACATCCTTCGTTTCTGTAAGTGCTTGTCTTCATTTTTATTTCTATGAGACTTCGGCTGTGAAAAAGAAATGCCCATTATTCATGGAGGACAAATGCAGGCTAAGAACAAAGTGTGCTAGTAGAAAGAGCTTCAGTGACTTGGTCATCTGATTAATTATAAAATGTCTAAAACATAGTGAGGGCCAGGGAAAAGCCATAGATCAATGGCTGAGAACATTAATAAAGTAGCAGGGGTCAACTTCCGAAACTCCGACAATCAAGCCAGCAAAGACTAGCTCAGCCTAATAACCCAGACTTTCTGCTGTTTGGCACAGATTGACAAACTCTCCAACTGTCCCCATTTATCAGGCACAATCCCTATTAATTCTCCACATCCCATTTTTTCAGCAGCATTAAAATGTCTCCAGTTTCTTTTCTTTTTCCAGCCCCCTCCCCTTTGATCTTAGCCAATAACAAAAGGCAAATTGGGTTCAAACTACAATAGTTTACACTCAATTAATTCAACAGGGCAGAATTGTCCCTGACAAATTGGGTCCAAAGACTGCTCTTTCCAGTAGGCTTGTGTGAAAGAATATTGCTTCAGACTGTTTTAGGCCACTTTTACACTGCCCTATATCCCGGGATCTGATCCCAGATGATCTACTTTAAACTGGATTATATGCGTCTCCACTGCCAGATAATCTGGGATAAGCAGATAACCTGTGATCTGATCCTGAGATATAGGAATGGGCCCCAGATTGTGTGACAATAGATTTCTACTCAATACAAATGGAGTATCCCTTACCTGAAATCCTTGGCATCAGGAGTATTTGGATTTCAGATTTTGAAATACCTGTATTTACATAATCTTGGAAATGGGACTTCAACATGAAATCCATTTATTTTTATTATGTGCATAGCCTGAAGGTTCTTTTAATTTAAAAAAATGAACATGAAGAAATGTTTGTGTGTACATTGAACCATCTCAGTCACCCATATGAACAATTTTGGAATACTTAAGACTTCCAGATAAGAGATGTTGAACCTGCAGTGTTATTCTCCCAATCTTTCTATTTGCCATACCTACCTCAGAGATGCTTTTTTTCTACCTAATGCATTTCTCAATGTTTTAATAGATGCATTTTGTGTGTTCTTTCCCTCATATACATATTCTGTACATCTTTTCTTCCTTGAAGAACTACACTGCAGCATTAGCAAATCTGAAAATTTCAAAGAATATTCAGATTTCAATTTACATTACATTAGGGATGTGTTCCTCATCCCTAATATTAGGATGCAATTAGTTGGAGGAGTTTAGAGAGACCTCCTGAGGGCTTCATGTAGATTACAGGTTGCTAACATGCAGTGTAGACAAAACATTAAGATCAATACTTTGATAAAGACTTCTCTTTAGAGTCATAGTAATGAAAGCTAGATATTGTATAGATTGTTCTTTCGCATTACTGAAATAACCAGAATGATGTACACAAGGAGCTATATCTTATGCTTAATTACCTGAAATTTTGTTGCTTCAAGACAATTAACTCCCATATATAAATTTCCAACCCTAGCAATTTCTAGGTTGTCATAAAGGCCATCAGAATTGCAGTGATGCATTTCAGGGTGTGTGGGGAACCCATCTCCCCACACCCTGCATCATTTGACTCATTCAGCTAAGCATCCCACGAGGGGAAGCGTCAACCATCCAGTTTGCCCTGATTGTTCCTAGCAGAACACAGGAAGCCTCATTGGTTACTGACGTGGCCACACACTCCACTTCACTGCTCCTTTCAGCATGGAGCCCTGCTGGGAGTAGTTGCACATTGTGTAATGGGAGCTGGTGGGCCCCTTGCTTAAAGGGAGGTGAAGTGAAACATGTCGCCAAATCTTCCCCTGTCTGATGAGGTCTTAAGTCATCTGTGATACATCAGGTGAAGGATACCAGTTTCTAGTTAATAAAAGGCAAGTGCAGCCTTGCAGATATTATTGAAAAGCAACTTTCAGCATTCTTCATCATTAGCTATGATGGTTTAGGGCGATGGGAGCTGCAGTTCAACAGTCTGGGAAGGTTGTTGAACTCAGCAGTTCAAAGGCATTAAAAAACTCTACTGAAGAGTAATGAGACTGAAGTGTCAGCCAAGAGGGGGAAAATACTTTTTTGGACTACAGCTCCCAGAGCCCCATAGCTAGTATAGCCACTGAGCATATTGGATGAAATTTTCTAAGAGCTGTAATCCAAACTAGTAGCTTTTCTGAAGTTTGATGTCAGTCCAGCTGGAGATGAGTAGAAGGGTATTAAGCATAGCCAGCATTAAAATTTGCTCAATGTCTGATGAAAATTGGCCATAGAATTGCCTTTCTATATTCCTAGAAAGAACATAATAAACAAATCTATAAAGAATCAAATCCTCAAAAGTTAAATCTACAAATGTCGAGGGCAGACTGTGCCCAGACACACCTGATTTAGCCACCAACTCCTTGCTTCCTTGAGAGTGGAAATTACTTTCCTTACCTGGTATGGTTTTTAAATAATACTCCATGTGATGCCTTTTAATTTTCTCTCATTATTCTGACCAATTTATATTTTTCTATCTATTATATGATTATCAGTTTATATTGTTAAAAGAAGAAAAATGCTGATACAATATAAAGCAAATTTCATAAATGTTAAAAAAACTTTTCCTTTTGAGTTTTAAATGTGACACTTTAAAGTACTATTTAACAGTCTATTTAACTGCATGTTTTATTATGGGCGCTAAACTACTAATTTAAAATCCAAGATCCTATGTATTTCACTGTCAGACTGTCAAATTCTTGTCTCTTAATTTATAATGAAGAACAACTTATGATACTCTGTAACATAAATAGTATTGAGTTCTTTTTATCACACATGCTAAATATAACCGCCTTGTGAAGGATGTTTCATGTGCTATTTCCTCCAGAGATCAAATTTAGGGAGATGAAATCTGAACTTCCTTTGGATTTCGTGACGAGTCAATAATGGAACTGATATATGATCCTGCTACATTTTAGAAATAGGAAGGATGTGTGAATTCTGAAAATCAATTCTCTTAAATTCCTGTTAAGTCCACACTTAACAGAGTTCCTGTATATTCAGCACAGTTAAGTAGTTTGCATAAAAGTTACAATACTGCTTTAACCTTTTCTTCTTCTTAAACTTCTGATTTATTTAATATGTTTTTAATCTATTTAAATTATCGGTATATCCCAGTTAATGAAAGTAGATGGATTCAAGTCGTTACTTTTTAAAACAAAAACATTGGTACTTGTGGTAGAACTAACATGGAAAGAATACAGATAGACTCCTACAGCACAAAAAAGAAGAGTATAGGCAGTCCCAGAATTACAAACATCTATCTTACAAACAACTCACAGTTAAGAATGGAGTGAGGCAACAGAAGGAGAGAGAAATCTACTCCTAGAAAGGGAAATTCATCCCTGAAAGAGTTATCATGGGGAAAAAGGGTCTCCACTGAAGCTTTATCACCAATCCTTATTTCCACAAAAAGCCATCTTTGTCAAAATTCAATTATCACAGGGATAGAAAGTGAGGTGAAATTTTCTGAACAGGGGGGCAGACAGCTAAACAAACCCTACAGGGGTATTAACCTTCCATATGCTATCCAAAGATAAATATATATATATATATATATATATCGGCTGGAGTTACATTCAAAAAATGTACCTGTTCTGATGACTTAGATACAAATTCAACTTAAGAACAAACCCACAGAACCTATCTTGTTCGTAACTTCTGGATTGCCTATAGTTCATATTTCGGCAAACCTTTTATTCAAAACTAACAACATGCACATATGAAATGCAGCAGCCAAATCAAGTAAATTCTACAAACTGATGGAAATATCCAAGTCATGGTTGGAGCAGTCCACTTCACTGTTCCAAAATGAGAAATGGGTTTTTGAACATTTAAGAAAGCTCCTGACTTGGCTCCCCCTTCCACTTGGCTGTTCAAACATACTTTCTTTCTCCATTCTCTTATGTGTTATAGTCAGCATGGCTGTCCTTGTATTTGTAGGACTATATCCCATGCAGTTTCTCCCATACACAAGTCAAAATAGCAGTATGCTCTGATAAACCAGTGATGAGAGTTCGTGAAGGGATGCTCTATCTCCCATCTAACGATCACTTCTAAAATGTGTAAAGTGATGGTATACTGAAATCAGGGTATGATAAATAATTCAAGCCATCACTTCATCACTACAGCTGCAATTTGGAAAGAAGGGAGAAAGGAAGGGAGGGAGGGCGGGAGAGAGGAAGGAAGGAAGAAGACAGGCAGGCAGGAACTGGTTCTTCTCTCCAAGAGAGAGCCAAAGTTCTGCACATACAGAAGGATTATCTTTTGCCTGGCTGGCTTGTGTCAATGAATTCTAGAAATGCAGATAAATGTGTCTAAATTTGGCACAGGAAAAGTGTAGCTCATGGTCCTAATTCTGTTATGACTCCTGACTTAAGTAGTCCAACTGAATATCATTTATGTGTGTATGTGCATATATGTATATAGGGTAAAGGTTTCCTTTGAAATTAAGTTCAGTCATATCCGACTGTGGGGGTTGGTGCTCATCTCTGTAGATGCTTCCAAAGTCATGTGGCCACCATAACTGCATGGAGCACCGTTACCTTCCCACAGAAGTGGTACCTATTGATCTACTCACACTCGCATGTTTTCAAACTGCTAGTTTGGCAGAAGCTGGGCCTAACAGCAGGAGCTCACCCAACTCCCCGGATTCGAACTGACAACCTTTCGGTCAGCAAGTTCAGCAGCTCAGCGATTTAACTTGTTGCACCCCATATGTTTATGTGTATATGTATTTGTATATGTTGTGTGTGTGTGTTTGTGTGTATATAATTATATAAAATTATATATAATTATCTCCCATGTCCTCAGAGACCCCATATCCCAAATCACCTCTGTATTCAACTGCATATCATGACAATCAAATACAAATGCATTGGCATTTTGGCTGATACACGGGCAAATACAGCAGTAATTTTTTACAGAATTGATGAGTGAAGGCTGTGGGTCTCTCGGAGATGAAAACTATTCCCTGTTTTCCATGCAGTTGTCTACCCTGGTCTAAGTCCAATATTTCTATTTAAGTGTTTAGTTATTTATTTAGCAGGTATTAGATAAACTCAGACGGTTTTCAGACTGACATTACAATACTATGAAAGTCTACTCAGAAATGCTGCATTAACTCAGTCTGACTTACTTCCAAATAAGCATGAATAAAGTTGCAGTTTAAATTCCATAGAGTGGTTTTATAATTTTGCAATAGTTCTTTATATGAGCAACATTTTTCAAACAGACCTATATGGTTGTGTTAGGGGAGCTCTTTCAGCAACTATTTCTAAATCAGCAATTATGGACTGGTCTGCTAGGCATATCTGTTCACTGGCGTGAAAACACAGCTTCCTTTCCCTTAGTTGACAACTTGGTTTTAGTATTTAGGTCTCTCAGACTGATGATTAAGCTGTTGCTTAAATAGGTTGAGGAATAAATGACCTAAGGTTGAACATCTCCTTGAGACCAGACACCAAGGAAAATTTTCTACCCATGTCTGTTTTATTCTGAGGAGAGTGTTAGACTGTTCAAGGGCACGAATGTGGCACAAGTGCTAAGAACAGAGGCAGGATTTCAGTGTGTGAAGGACATCAATAGAAAAGTAAAAACTTCATCAAAGTTTTTTTCCTTCCAGGATCAAACTTTGGGTACACTTCAAAGCAGGTAACTCCCCTTAAAATACATAAGTTGCACAAGCTGGTTGCCAATGGAGAAATCACCCCATTTTTTAAAATCAGGTCTGACACATTTCCTTTAAAAATAAATGAAACCATGGCTATTCTGTTTTCCTCGGAACAATGATTTTCCTTTAAATCCAGAAAAATAACATGTTTGCGTGTGTGAATACACAGTGTAAACTGTATTTGACAGTCTCTCCTATAACCAGCTCCAACAGACATTTCCACTGGGACAGGATCTCACATTCCAAGGCCAGAACTGCAGGAAGCGGACACCATTTCAGAAACCAAATAAAACATAAAAACCATACCCCATATTTTTTGCAATCTTGCCTTCAAATGTGGTGGTTTCCTGACCCTCTGAGCAACACATTATAAAAACTTCCTCTATTGAAGAAGCAGGTGGGGCATCTGCCCATTTTCTAATATATTTTCTTATAGTTTGAAAGTCACACAGAGCATCAGATTAGGGAAAATGTTGTTGTACGTATATTTCAGAATGCTTTGATTATCCTAACTGAGAAAAAGCTCTTTGAAACTTTGAAAACCCGTGTCTTACTTAACAGAAAACTGATATCACATGAGCAAGATGAACTGTCTAGGAGAAAGATGTTCTAATCCTATTTTTCCTCCCATAAACATTTTCCGGGAGGGGGTGTGTGGTTACCCAAAATGTTTCAATTTTTTTAAAAAAACTTGGTTTACTCATGAATTGTAACTGGTTAACCAAATCCCCATGCTAAGTCTATGAGATGCAAAAAATTAAGAGTCCCGCCAGAACTGCAAGCACTATCTCAGGCAAATATTGACAATTTATTCACACTGTCATTACTTGCAGCAATAGCCGATGTAGTGAAGCAACCAAGTTGGGTGTGTGTGTGTTGAATGTTCTCATTAAGGAGGCCAGACTTGGTGGAGGTGGTTGACAGGGGCGGAGCTGCAGGCTATGGAAGGCTGCTTCAGCATGAGCTAGGAGGCAGGTTTCAACCCCCCCCCCCCGGTGAAATTTTCAACCCCCCCGCAGAAAATTTCAACCTCTCCCGAATTTTTTTTCTGGCTACGGCCCTGTCCATCATCCACACTGGCCTCTTTGTCCTGGGATTTTGCAGCCCCCAAGATAGCTGCCACAGGACATCCGCCAGAAACTTCAGCATTTTTTTTAAAAAAAACAAAAGCTGAAGATACAAATATGTGAAGATGCAAATTGTTGCAAAAGTTTCATTCTTTGTCATGGCTATAGAAACTTTGTGATCCACACGTGTCATGAAGTTTTTTACACACAAAGTCAACAAGACAAAATCAAACAGTAATGAACACTTTCAAGCCAGGAACAGAACTTTGTCATTATTGACATGTTTTAGAGCCTGCCTACCTGCCTGACAGATTTGATTGTGTACTTGAGACATGGAACAATAGATTGCTGTTCCTAGGTTATACATGTCTGTTCCTGATTGCTCTTACTGTGAAAACATGTACAACATCAACGAAGGGGAGACAACTTTGTCCTGGTCAGAGAAAATATGCCCTCCACATGTTTCATGAAGTTTCTGCCAAACAAAGTTTTCATGTTCCATTCAACTGTACCATTCTTTTTAGGAACCGACCAATCAGGAACAAACATCTGTACAAACACAGATTAAAAATCCCGTGTTTTCCATTTGCAGAGACATACAGACATTAGAAGATGCGGATTTTCAGCTCAGATCTGGGATATGCCCACACCTGAAAATCTCTTGCTTTTTGCTGTTTGTAGCAACTGCTACTGTGTTTACAGGGAATGGGGTTTTGCCACCCTCCTTTTTGCTGTGGGGGCTTCTGGGACAAAGGCAATGTATGGATGAGCCTGTTTATCTTTGAACTATCTGGTTTGTGTCACTACATTCTTGAAGTGCAAATAAATGTATCTAAATCAGGCACAGGAACAGTGCAGCCTGTGGCTTAAATCCTGTTGATAGTACTGACTAGAATAGCCCCATTGAATCAATGGTATTTACTAGGGTTGGATAGGTTCATTCGGAAGAGTCTGAAAGTCATAAAAACTTCCAAATTTTGACTTTTGAAGCAGTTTTGAACCATGCGGGAAAAGGGGAAATCTGAATTTGAACCACTTACCTTTTTTCCGGAAATATTCCATAATGTTCAAATGTCTCCCAAGGTTTTTTTTTAATTTTCATAACCATTAAACATCTTTGGTAAAGCCTAAAAAGTTTTAAAACCTCATGCTTTCCCTCCCCCGGCAATGCGCGGGGGGGGGGGGGGGGTTGAGGTGGGCATGGCTAAGCACAGCCATTGTTGTAGTTTGTAAAGGCCAGGTCCCCTGCTTTGCTGTTCATTAGCCAAAATGGCTGAAGGAACCCTATAGCTGTCTGTAGCAGTCTTCGTCTAAATATAAAATAAACTGATTGAATATATAAAGGGGTCTAAAGAAGGCAGCAAAGCAATAAGAAACTTTTGCAAAGTCAAGAGAACATAAACTGCTTAAAAACCAATCATTTCACTTTGGCCTGATTGCCATGAACAAGGCACTGGGGTAGCCAGCCACAGCCAGTCAGCCCTTTATGTCAGTAAGTAATGATAAAATAAAATGATTGATTGCATCTGCAAATATGAATAAACAGATGGATGTGTCTTGAGGGTCCCCTCCAACTCAGTAAAGGAAGCAAATGGATATCAGTTTGGATTATGCTTTTCTGCCGAGAAGAAGGGGTCAGTTTAGATGTCCCTTGATGGGGTCTGTATTATGATTTCTGTTCTACACCAATTTAACACAGTTAAATTGGTGCCACACAAACAAAGTTTTTGGAGTAGAACAACTACTTTCAAAGTAAAGACCACCCAATTAAACAGGAAATTATACTTTCAAACCAGGAACAGATTTTCTTTATTATTAAAATGTTTTTTATAAAAATTAAATTTCACCAAAAATCCATGGATAAGTCAAATGTTTTGAGATTTGGTGTGCTAATGGTGGTCCATGTGTTCTACCACTGTATCAAGTTTCATCAGGAATGGTCTAAAAATGAGGGAAGGAGAATCCTCTGAAGTTTCTCCAGTGCCAATGCTGTTTTTTCCTACTGTGCATGTGTGTCTGCCATTAATGAAATGATTCAGAAGTTTCAGAAGTTTTGGAAAGTTTTGATTTTTTTCAAACTAAATTAGAAAGTGACTTTAGAATTGAACCACCAGCACCCCCTACATCCGAAACTAGTTTTGGACCATTTGTTTTTGGATCAACCAAGCCTAGTATTTACCTAAGTGTTGAAAAATTGGTTGAACAAGTCTGTTCTCATTGGGAATAACCAACAAAATGCCAGCCAATGAGTAGTTACATAAACAAGTAAGTAGGGCAGCCAGCGTGGTTTGGTAATTTGTTTGTTGGACAGGGTATTTACGACCTAAGAGTACTTACATAAACAGCCTTAGGTATTTACATAAACATATGCTTTTAGAGCGGCATCCAGAGACAGCATATGGTACAGTTTGATACTTATCCAGCAAATGGATTAATTAATTGAATTCTGCTGTATATCAATACATGCTTTTCAGATTCCAAGGCATTTTGACTCTTTCCTTTTTTGTCAACAGTTTGTTGCTGATCTCCTCTCTTTCATCCTTTGATATCACACCCTCCCTTCACAGTAGGATCATGATCTGAACTGTTCCCTCTCTTCACAGTCACTTTGATCTTAGAAAAGAACAACCTCAACAGATCCTTTTCACAGATGCCCTGAATTATATCTGATTTGGCCCTCGATAACAGATGGCTTTAAAATGGGGTGATAATTGAACTGTATACTGAAATAAGACAATCTTGTTATTTAATCTCACTAGGTCAGATTTTAGGATTGCAGGGCCTACTTGATTATTTGTTCTGTTGTGGTTATTTTGGTTTGCTCCAAGGTTCATAAATCATTGTCTAGTACAAAATAGTGATTCAGAAAGAATGTACATTGGTAAGAACTAAGGTAAAGTATGCCTATAAGCACACAATTATCTATGACATTTGTGATCGCAACGCACTCAAAAATATTATTTCTTATTTCCCCTGGGGCATACTTTTTCAGAAATCTAACTTAGAGGAGAGGGAAACATTTTCCATTGTTACTATTGTTAAAAATTGGTGTATTAAAAATTCTTACTGATCTTATACAAATCTCCTTCAAGAGATGAAGAGAACTCTATCTAGCTTCTGCCCACCAGAAACTCCAATAAAATAAGAACATGAAAAATTGTTCCCACTGAACCAGGGAATAAAGAAAGTGCCTATGCTGATATAGGGCGTCTTCACATGGACTTCTTTTGGGCAGTGGCTATAGGGTTTTTCAAGTTTGGCCACAGAGCTCGATGGCTGCCATCACACCCATTACAAGAACTTCTAGGGTGGCTTCATGGCTGAACTGGAGAAAAACCTAATGCCACCAAAAAGAAGACAGTGGGCTACAATGGAAGGCTTCCTGTCTTTCCATAAAGAAAGATGGGTTGAGGTGGCTTATTGGGGTTTTTTCATGAATGATTGGGTAGGAGAGGAGCTGGGATGGTGTGGGCAGCAAGGTGACAGGTCCCCACACCTCCTTGGTGGGCTTATGGCTCTGTCATCTTGGGGTGGAGGGAACAGCAGCAAATGGAGTGGAGAGAGACAGGAGGAAGCCCTGTGTACCAGGAATGTGAAGTGGCAGCTCTCCATAGCTCCTGGCACACAGGGTCTTTTCCTGTCTCCTCATCCCCTCACCATTACTACCTCCAAACAGAGAGAGGTTACTGCTCTCTCAACTGCCACCCCCCATCCTCTCCCTTCAAAACAGGGCGAAGGCAGTGACTGCCTTGGGTCCAGAGACAAGAGGGCCATCTATCTGCCTGCCTTCCAGCTGCCTTCCCCTCTAGGGAGACAGGGGTCAGCAGCTCAGGAGGCAGTAACTTTATTATCTTGGATTAATACCATTCATTCCAATATCAAATTTACAGGGAACATCAGCTCCACAGCCCAGGTTTTCCTAGGTGTCCTGGTCAAAAAAGAAAATGAAAGTTTGAGAGTGAAAAACCACCGCAAAACCATTGATAGAAACTCTTTGTTACATTACAACAGTTACTACCATTGGGCCTTAAAAAAAAAATTACCCTATACACAGATGCTCAGGATTAAACGTAACACCTTGACTCAACAAGACTTTGATGATGAGATTGAAGTAACAAAACGTCAGTTCAGAAACAGAGGATATCCAGAAAATATAATACAATCGTCTTTTTAAAGGGTTGCCAGTATTCCCAGATCGAAACTCTTAAAGACCAAGAGTTGAAAGACTGATATGGCCACTTACCCTTACAAATATGTCCAATCTGGCCATTAGAACAGTTATGAAGTACTGGAATCTTATAAATTATATCCCAGGATGTGAAAGACCCCCATTGATAGCATATAAAATAACCAAAAATATCGGAGATATATTGGTACATTCAGATGTAACCTACAATGCACAGACAACTAGATCAAATTTGGGGGGTAATTTTCAATGTCCTCATTGCTCAGTGTGTCAGCAGCCAAGCCAGCTGGTGGCCTCTGGGACCCTGGAGGGTACTCTTCTCACGCTGGCCACTAGTCCTAGGCAAAAACGAATGCACGTGTGACAACGTTCATAGACTATTGGTATATCCAATTCGGAATAGCATATAATTACTGACAGCAGCCCACTAGAATTTCAAACAAATTATTTTTCATCCTATCTGGTGATGCTGGTCATTGAAGCCAAGATTTTCGACATTCAGACTATAGAAAGTGGGGGTTTGTCGTGAGGGTATGCAGAGACACTGAAAATCATCTACTCCTGTAACATTATATATGCCAAAGTAGATGTTATGTCAAAGTAATTTGAATTGTAATGTACTGGCTGTAATATACAACAATTTGAATTACTTTGACATAATATCTACCTCCTTTAGAAAGAAGAAAATGAAGGAATATTTGAAGAACTGGTTTCCTTGGAGGTTTCTATAGCTGTGAAACATTTTTGGAGGGTGTTTATTTTCTTCCTTGAGAGGTCCTATAGTTCTGATACATATCTCAAGATTTATGCTCCTCATATAGCATACTGAATCAAAACTTTTCAAAGCACAAAAAACACCCCATTGTAGTTTTTTTCCCCCCTCATCCTCTCCTTTTAAAAAACAGATCTGAAACAACAGTAATGTACTGAAGTCAGTGCCAAATCACTGCAGAATGTTCCTGCAATGATAACAAAATACATGCTCCTTTTTCATGCCAGAAGTCAAGCAACATGTAGCAATGTTTATTTTAGGCTAAACTGAATTAAACCCCTCCCCCTGAAATTTTTCAGGTTAAAAAACAAACTGGTTTGCTCATGAATTTTAACTGGTTAACCAAATCCCCATGCTAAGTCTATGAGACACAAAAAAGTCCCTCCAGAACTGCAAACACTATCTCAATCAAATATTGACAATTTATTCACACTGTGATTACTTACAGCAATAGCCGATGTAGTGAAGCAACCAAGTTGGGGGGGGGGGGGGGGGAGTGTTGCATGCTCTCATTAAGGAGGCCAGACTTGGTGGAGGTGGTTGACAGGGGCGGAGCTGCAGGCTATTGAAGGCTGCTCTGCCCCCTGCTGTGCTCTTTGCTTCAGTGTGAGCTAGGAGGCAGGTTTCAACCCCCCACAAAATTTTCAACCCCCCCCCCCAAAAAAAACAATTCAACTCTTCCCGAATTTTTTTTCTGGCTACGGCCCTGCCATCAACTAGGACTGTTTCCTTTCCTGATCTGGAGATAATAACCATAGCATCACTTTCTACAAGGATAGACAGCCATCTTTTCCTTTTTCTCATTTGGAAAACTCTGTTTTAGTAAAAAAGTAAGACCAATGGTTCTCAAATTATGGTCCTCCAGATGTTTTGGATTTTATCTCTCACAATTTCATGAGCCCCTTTTTGACTAAATTTCATGGGGCTTCTGGGAGCTGAAGCCCAAAACACCTGGAGGAACAAAGTTTGATAATCACTTATCTGATGTCTCTGTGTGTTCTCCAGGTTTTTCTAACCAGGAGCCTTGGATTAGCATATGCCCAGCATAACGGACTTAATGCTCCTGATTTTGGGTTCTCTTTCCTATATTACTTTTCAATCTTGCCATTATGAGAAAATGCCTTCTTTTCTCATCCTCTTTTGGATCTGAGCCTGACGCTTTTGATGTGGTTTGGGACAGGTGTACAACCATATCCTTTCACCTTTCACTGTCCCACCCCTCTCCATGCCTCACTTGTTTTCCAGCTTTCAACCAACCAATCAATCAATCAAATCATTTATTTTGGTCATAGACCAGCACAGGAAATAAAAGTCACATTTTCATATGAACTTGCTTCCAACCTCTCCCATTTCTTTCTTTAGGTGCTGAGGTATAAACAGAAAGCCGCTTATTGCTGCTTTATCTTCCAGGATATGCCTTCATAATTTATCTTGCAATTTGCAAGCTAATTTTTTATGGAATCTCCATGAAAAAGTAGATTTCAGATACATAGAGAGAAGCATCTTGTAGAAGCATGCTAACATAGCATCCAGTCATTGATGGACATAGTTGTCATCAGTTCTATTAATATTTTGTTTGATAAGTTAGAATGAGGAGTCCCTGGTGGTGCAGCAGGTTAAACCACTGAGCTGCTGAACTTGCTGACTGAAAGGTCAGCAGTTTGAATCCAGAGAGCGGTGTGAACTCCTGCTGTTAGCCCCAGCTTCTGCCAACCTAGCAGTTCGAAAACATGCAAATGTGAGTAGAATAATAGGTACTGCTTTGGCGGGAAGGTTACGACGCTCCATGCAGTCATGCCAGCCACATGACCTTGGAGGCATGGACAGAAAACACCGACTCTTCAGCTTGGAAATAGAGATGAGCACCACCACCCAGAGTCAGACACAATTAGGGGAAACCTTTACCTTTAATTAAGTTAGAATAAATACAGTGCCAGTACGCAGGGAGAGCAGTTATTGTAAAAGAGACAAGAAGAAAGGAGAAAAATTGATTACAACACATGGGGCAAGGGAGAGGAAGAGGGAGGTTACCATGACTCTTGAGTCTACATTTCTTATATTCTGGCATAGATGCTGCTGAGTTTATCAATTTTCCATGGTGGTTACAATGTGCTAACCAGTTTTATAAGTATCTATTTCAAAGATAACATTGATGGCATCCAGTAAGCATACGTATCACATAAATGTCATGTCAGAATTTTATTTTATTACACACATCATCATACAGCTAGATTTGGCATGAAAGTAATGGCCTGTACTAAGTACCCCATTAATGTATTCTTTATTCATACCTGTCGTTCAGTAAGATCCAAGTTTACTGCTATTTCGTATCTCCGCAGCCTGGTGAGGTAGTTGTGGTGGGCAAATTCTGCTTCTAATTCTCTGATTTGTTCTTTGGTGAAAGCTGTTCTTTCTTTCCTTGGTTTACTGTTGACTTCAGATTTATAATTTCCCTCTTGAGAATCTGAAAAAAATACACAATCAAAGCAGGAGTCATTACAAGCCTGAGATTTACTGGAAAGGAAACATGACAAATTAAAATGTCATTACAGATGAAGATATCAAACAAATAGTATGGGGCTATTCAGGCAGGAAACCTTATACTGAAATTGTTCTGCCAAAACTATGGGTGTTTATTATAAACTATATGAACCAACAGTGACAGGCTACTGATTTAATAAATTGGGAGTCTCGTCCAAGTTTTGACAAATATTAAAGGGCCTCCCATTCCATATACATTTATTTGTGTGTATACAGTCATTCAACATATTCTCAGTGTTTTCAGCATCGATGTGAACACCTTCCAATCACTGAATATGGAGGAAACAATCTAGAATTGTCCAGCAATTTATTTGGATTCTCAAAGATGAATGTGTATCGTAACAGTGGATTGGTGTTAGAGTTAGTCATGCTTAGACTGGACCAGCCAAAATTAGATTAGTCCTAACTGCCTGTCCCATTGATTTAGATGAATCTTTGAAGAAGAATGACAATGTTAAGTAAATATTGTATTAAACATAATATGTTCAATGATGAATGATGTTCCTTACATAGTACAAGCCAGCTCAGATTCATAGACCCATATCTAGGAACTATGTATTCAATTACAATGACTACCATTGTTGTGCTGTCACAAGGGAAGTTATGGTTTTGCTCTGTTCTATAACTGGATACTATTAGTGCAGTGCTATTTTATGTAAGTGATTGTGTGAGTTTCAATTTTGGGGAAAGGAGATGGTATGAATAAAGTAAATAATAACTTTGTGGAATATGCTTGTGAGGGCTTTTTAATGCTCATTGCATCATGAATGTTTTGAATTTATTATCATTTCCTTAGGCATTGCTTTATAACCAAATGATTTTGGATTTTTGATCACTTTGGATCAATGAATTTTTGTGCTTTTTATAAACCCAGGGCTTCTATACTTTTCTGAAACAGCTTATTCAGTGGTCCAATGACATCAGAACAAGTACAATCTAGGAGAAAATTTCATATATCAAAACCATTGTGATATCATTTCATATATCACAACCCAAAGTTGTGAAAAACCATTTCACAACTTTCTCATATTTAGTTGGGTGCTCTTTTTGTCTGAATATCTTTGTTTGAATTTTTCCTGCATTACGATTTCCCATCATCTATGTAAGAAAAAACTTTCTCTTTATGATATGTGACAAACATACATACATACATACTCACTATTTTGTTGCATGCATAGATATAATATCTGTCAAGGAAAATCATTATGTGCAAAGTGCCTCTAAATCAAAACATGACAGCTATATCAGATTACCCTCCCCACCCCAAATTTTATTGCCATTTGTTTCTAATCTTGGCATGCTGTGTGCTGTAATTCCAAAATTAGCTAGCGTTCAGTATGAGAATCACTAGTCAACTCTTGGCTTCATCAACCATCTTAAAAATGTCACAGATAAATTCACACTTCAGCTGCTGGTTTAAATAGAAACCTGCCTCAATGTCCAAGCAGACAAGCCCATAAGCAGTCTCCTTAAAGCAGTCTCCTTTAGCTTTTGCTGAAGGATGAGTCATTGGAATGCCTGAGGTTGCCTTCCTTGCCACAGAATTCAATAATGACAGCTAGATTTCTCTTTTTCTAAAAAGTATATAATAAGAATGATCCAAGGTTGCCAGACGTTCTGTATCGAGAGAAAGGTGCAATAAAAGTAAAATAAATAAATAAAATACATTTCCCCCCTTTAATTCTAAGACTAACCAGTAAAATCTTCCAGTCATCCTTTTCTCCCAGTATTAGAGTTATTGCAAATGCCCTCTGCTGTAGAATCCTCATAGGTTTCATCTACTTATACCATAATATTATATTTTACAAATAAAGGAAGATGTCAAAGTAGTGTAAAAACAAACTCTAGAAATGCAACATAAAGTAGTTAAGATTACACTCGTAGATATAAGAGAAAGAGAGGGAGGGAGAGATCAAAATCCAAAGGAAAAATCTTTTCTACTCAATGACATTCATGAATAGAAAGCTTACCATACCTCCAGGAAATTCTTGGACATGGATTTGGCAGGACCCCAAGGCAAAGCAGTTTTAGGCAGTGTCACTCAGCTCCCTAGAACCGCTGTCTATATGCCTTAAACATGTACAAGTTTGCTTTGGGTATTGTGAAGTGCTCTTGGTCCTTTAGCAGCAAGAAGCCCTGCAGCATCCTTTGTGAAACAAGGAGGGCTGGACAGCTCCACCCTGCTTAATTCTGAAAAAGCCAATATAAATCTGTGCCTATATTCTAAGAGCTGGCAGATAGCTTTACATGAATGAAACAATGTTATCTCCTGAACTTACTAAAGGATTTCCCTTGTTTATTCTGGTTCAGGAAACAGGACTATATCTTGCTGGACTGTGAAGACATAGAGGTGTCTGCACCATTTTCTCAGGACACATCTCAGGACCATAGTGGCTAGTGGCTTCCATGCCAATGGGGCAGGAAGTAACCAACATGTTGATCTCTGTTCCCAGATTCTATACCTTTAATAGCTCCTTTAAAGTTTGGGGCAAAACCCAGAGCAGATTCATCTTGCCAGCCCTTATATCACCACATTACCAATAACTGTCCCTGCTTTACCCATATGCCAATCTGGCGATGTCTGATCCTTAGGACATTCAGTCTAAGAAACTTGCCTCCATTCTGATTTGCTGTGGAACTACTCAAGCATTTTATCTGCTTACCTACACATATAGCATGACTTTCTCTTAAGTATATATCCATGTTACCTGCCTGATGAGGAGCCCCCAGTGGTGCAATGGGTTAAACCCTTGTGCTGGCAGAACTGAAGACTGACAGATTGTAGATTCGAATTCAGGGAGAACGTGGATGAGCTACCTCTGTCAGCTCCAGCTCCCTATGTGGGGACATGAGAGAAGCCTCCCACAAAGATGGTAAAACATCAAAAACATCTGGGCATCCCGTGGGCAATGTCCAGGGGAGAAACAGGAGCGACTTGCAGTTTCTCAAGTCACTGCTGACACACACACAAAAAAATCAACCCTGTTATCTCTTACTCATTCAGAAAGGATAGAACAATGAAAGGAAGCCAGTAATAACATCAAGATTCTTAAACACATACTCAGCAATAAAGAAGCTGATACTGGACAGTTTTTCCTCCAGAAAACTTGACTGACAGGAAGAAATGCATCTCCTCCATTACCAGCTTAACTGTGAAACTGAATGCATGGCAGGTTGCATTTTGTCAGCTCGCAAAGATCCTGAATGAAGCATGAACAGCAGGGGAAGACTCACTATTTAGACATTCTTGTCATTAGCAGAGGGTAACTATGTGAACATTATGCCGTAAAAGCTTTTTGGCAGCAATACCTCTGTCAGCAGCAGTAGGTTTCATTGGCAGACTGGCATATGGGTAAAGTCTAGATTGCAGCTTTATTACATATCACTGAATATACGTGTGTCTTAAGGCATCTGCTCTTGGCAAGGAGCTCCAATGTGAACCATGCTGGGACTGTTCAGCATGTTACCCTCATCACCACATAAATTTGTTGACTTTCTACTCTCTCACTTATCTTATGTGGCTAGGCTGGGACACAAAGGAATCTTTCTTCCTTGGATGAAAGGATGAAATGCCTTTACATAAATTATTGATAGCTACTGAATACAGTATGGAATCTAAATCTGTTTCAATTTCATGAAATAAATATTGAAGCATTATATTGACAGATACTTTACATCTCTTTAAGCTACACAGAGAGATATATGCAGGTTTTTTGTTGTTGTTTTTAAATAGAACAGCTAGTACACATAAATCAATGTGTTCAAATTATCATTGTGGTGGAACCTCAGTAAATGATGAGGTTTGGTTCCAGAACCCCATGTGGATTTTTAAAAAACTCATGGATACTCAAAGCCCATGACATACTGTGGCATAGTAACATTGTTTCACTCATGTAAAATACCAAAATCAAGGTTAGCTTTTTGGATTTTCAAAAATATTTTCAAGCCAGAGATGATAGATTCTGTGAATACAGAAGCCATAGATGCAAAGAATGACTATAATTGCCCCATATAAACTAGTATCCTGTTGGTTAGTCCCAACTAGAGTAAAGACATTTAACTAATGTTGGATGGTAACTTACCACATAGATAAATCCAACTGATTCAATGGGTCTGCTCCAGTAAGGACTAACAGGGTTTATTATTGTTTTCTTATTGCACATTTGTCTCATAAAGTATACAGAAAATTAAATAATTTGTGATATTATTTTTACATAAATATACTACAGAATAGTTTTGTGATACAGGGGATCATCTCACAGGTTAGGAAACTGTGGGTAACAAACAATCTTTTAGAGTCAACTCAGGATTAGGACTGAGATATCTCTATAGATCATAGTATCAAGAACTTTGCTTTATCATAACACCAAACATCACATATTTCAATCTACGACCTTACTGCTATTAAAGTAATTAAAATATTATACTGTATTTACTTTAATTTAATTTGAATTTTTTTTGCCTGTTTTAACACATTATAAAATTTAAAATGGCAAGAGAAGAAGGGTATAGATATTGTATATGGCTAATGCAAGCAAAATATATTCTAAAATTGGAAAGGCACATAGAAATGTTATACACTAACCACAAAGTCTTGGTAACAAGGCTTATGCAACAGAATTATAAAACTTTTAGTAACTGTGTTTCCACAAGTAGCTGGCTTTCACTCAAGTTTCAGTTCCAAAGTTAATAACCCCTTCTATTGCTATGCACATAATTCCATAGACCTCTAGTACTTCCAGTTGTCAGACTGACAATCATTTTAGAAAAAAATAGAATAAATCTCAAAAGCACAAAATATTTTTTCTTCTCCAACCGCAGTCATTCAAAGGTTGCTATACTCTTAAATGATTCCCCTTTTGCTGCCCTTTATGCCTGGTATACTGTTTCCATATGGCAACTTGGTACCAACATTCTCTGATTCCATTAGTTCCTTTCCCAAAGCCACTTTTAATGAGAAGTCTTGAATTAGTTATTTTTTATGAGAGCCGACCAATGCCTTGAGTTTAGGTTTTCTTTTTGTTTTTTTAAAAAAATGAGGAATAGCCAAAATGCCTAATCCAAAATTCTTTATTTTATCAAGATGGGTAAAAGCCACCCACTCCATATAAGACCAATGCTGTGTGGATTTTTGGTGACATTGAATATTCAGATTTAATTGGCCACACCCCCTTGTAATGATATCCCAATGACTATTCAGTCCCTTTAAGGTTGGTATATAATACCTGCAATAACAGGAACGGAAAAAAATGGGTTTCAATTTTTAGGTTGAAGTAGCCACTTGTAGCAAAAACAAAATTTTTAGAATACCTGTATATGAAAATATAGGTATTCCAAAATCTGGAAAAAAAATCAGACTATGGAACACTTTTGGACATTTTGTTTGCTGGTGTGTGTGTGGCGAGGGGGAGGGATGTCAATCCATGGAGTTAAGCAAGGTGATATTAGCTCCTGGTTCCACCACAATGCAAATGGTTATAATCATTTGGGGGGCAGAAACAGTTTTTTCCTCATTATATGAGAAAACTGTAATACACCTAAAATACCCCAAACTATAATAACTTGGGATTAAATCATATAATTATGGAGACTTTTGCCATACATTTGTAAAGTCAGCCCTCTACATTCGCTGGAGTTAGGGACACAAGACTCCTGTGAAAGTGAAAAACTGTGCTCTTTTTTTAACCTGAGAGAACATTTTCCTAGGAATTTCCAGCACAGATCTATGGTCAACTTCTGCTGGAAGCTGAACATAGAATCACACTTGAGGACCTAGAGATTTCTAGAGAGGTGTTCTCTTTGGAATGTGATAGATGCAATTACATAATGTTCTAATGCTTTCTCTACTCCAGCAGAAAGGTGCTGGATATCATATGCTCATTGGATTCCACTTTAACTGATGTGGCTTTATCATAGAGAATCCTAGGATTTTTAGGGAGCATTGCAAACCTCATAGAATGCAGACATGGCAGTTAAATTCATAGTGCTAAAATTATGTCGTGTGAAAGGGCCCCTTATCTCTGTTCCTTGTCACCTGCTGAATTCAAGAGATCCTATGTGGAGTTTAAACTGTCATAATAAAACAACCAGAATCACAGAACCCATAACAAAATGTATCACACTCTTGACAGAGATAATAATGATAATGATAGAATTTCCGTATTAATAGATTATGGTACCTAACAACATTTTGAAGTTGTAAGCTCTCCAAATCTGTGGATTTAGCAGATAAACGACTTGAAAGAGGCATAGGTCTTAGTATTTCCCTGTGTTTCCCTGACTATTGTTGTGCAATATTTCCTGTATTATTTTCTATTAAAACAAGATATTTGAAATTGTTTTGAGATTTGTTGCCTCTATAAAATTTATTATTTTGATTTCCAAAGCAGTAAATTTGTTGGAATGTTCTCTTCTCCTGAAGTTTCTAACAGCCAGAACTGGAAGATTCCATCCATTGTTGACCTCTGGATCTATATCCAGTATCACCTGAATTGTTTTCTCTTTGGTGGAAAATGGGTGGAAAAGCTGAAAGGAGATTTCTGGCAGGTTTCATGTCAGCTTCCCATCTGTTTTGCAGCTGTTGTAACTGAGGCACTCCCCCCACCCCACTGCCTGTATCTTATGCCAAATGGTAGGTGTAGCTGCACAAGAAAAAAGTCTGAAAGGGTCCTATAATACACTCTTTCCCCCCACATAATACTTTAAGTATTAACATATGGTATATAACACCTGAGGTTAAAGGAAAGCATTATGTATAGCATGTATTGTTCGCCACATTCATTCCAACTCATATATGTTTTCATAAAACATAGATGAGTGATCAGGTGATGGTTACTTTGATAGTCTTTGTTCTAAAATGTGGTTCTTAATTATTAGAATAACCCAAAACAGACAACAAATATTAGGAAACATACCAGCTTGTTTCCAAGTTTTATTCACTCTTTATCATGTAAAATGCTCAAAGGGAATCTTAAATGTAACTAGTATACAGAGAGAAAAGATTGTAAGTCTTTACAGCAGCATATAAAGCTCCTGTTAGTAAGAAACATAAAGTTCCTCAATTCCTAGGGAAATATTCAACTTGTTTTCAGTTGACATATTGAGAAACAAGGAAATAATTGGGTTGTTGTAGGTTTTTTTGGGCTATATGGCCCAATATAGCCCAATGTTCTAGAGGCATTTTCTCCTGACGTTTCACCTGCATCTATGGCAAGCATCCTCAGAGGTAGTGAGGTCTATTGGAACTAGGAAAGTGGGTTTATATATCTGTGGAATGATCAGGATGGGGCAAAGAACTCTTGTCTGTTGGTGCTAGGTGTGAATGTTTCAACTGACCACCTTGATTAGCATTGATGAACCAACCTGGATAAAGCATATTATTTGGAAACACAGAAATGCTAGACCACTCTAACAACCATCATGTCAGACTACACAGAGAAGCCATTGAAATCCACAAGCATGTGGACAATTTCAACAGAAAGGAGGAAACCATGAAAATGAACAAAATCTGGCTGCCAGTATTAAAAAAAACTCTAAAATTACAACAGCAAAACAATGGAGGGGAAACAATCAAGCACATCTAATCACCTCTCAACAAAGGATTGCCCCAGGCTCCGCCAGGCCATCAAATGCTAATCAAGGTGGTCAGTTGAAACATTCACACCTAGCTTCAACAGACAAGAGTTCTTTGCCCCACCCTGGTCATTCCACAGATAAATAAACCCACTTTCCTAGTTCCAATAGACCTCACTACCTCTGAGGATGCTTGCCATAGATGCAAGTGAAACGTCAGGAGAAAATGCCTCTAGAGCATGGCCGAAAAAACCTACAACAACCCAGTGATTCCGGTCATGAAAGCCTTCGACAATACAGGGAAATAATTGCTTACATATATCTTGTTTTTTCTCCAGAATACATAGTTCTCTCTCTCCCCCAACCCATTTTTATGCTTACAACAGCCCTTGAGGGCCACTCAGTAAGATTCATAATTTGTGGAGAACTTGAAGATGGATGTTGAACAAGCCAGTCCAATTCCCAAACTACTACAATCATATATAAGGTTCTTAATATTGTGAAATGTGAAATAAGATAACTTGAAAAACCAAATTAATAGACTATTTTGTCCATCATTAGTATACAGTTATGGCTAAGTATCAAATGTTCCAAAACAAGCCATCAACTGTCACCCATTCCCACATGCCATAGCAAATGTGTTTTAGTATTTAGCAGAGAGCAGATTCCTTCAAGAGACAGGCTAAAATCAAAATTTAAAGTTTCCTCCCTATTTCCTCCCTCGAAGAAAAATCTATGTTCCATAAGTTACTTCAGCCCAAAAGAAAGCTAAGGCAGAGGGTTGGGCAACGCAGGGACGCTCTTGCTGATTAGTAAAATTGAATTTGGGTTTTGGCTTAGTTGCTACTGTTGCTCCATGTTTGTTTGTGTAGTTTTTAGTAAAAAAGACATTCAACCCAATTTTGTGACTTGGTCATGTCTGAATGACTGTTGAGTTCAACATTATTTGAATTCCAGAAGAACTATGCTATCATATGAGGAGATATAAAGAGAACTGGGCGCAAACTGAAATTGTGGCAATCAATAGGCATTTTTATTTTGGGTTTTTTAAAAATAAAAAACTCTATTTTTTATTTCCTATTCTTCTCTCCTGTACAATTGGCATTCACTGCATTTTCTTTCAATACGTTCTAACAACTGGCCATTCAAGACGCATGAAGTATTTTATTTAATGGAAATGCTAGCCTACTCATTGCAATGTATGAACTGGGAATAAGTAAATGTTTGCCGATAGTCTACAAGGTTATACAAACCAAGATTTTGAAGTTTGCCAAAGCTTATAAAAGAAACAATGTTTCAGTGTGAGTCATGCTCCAATTATCTAAATGTCCCCCTTTTTGGTACTATATGAATGCCCACATCATACCCTCTTTTTTTAAAAAAAAATCCTGTTTAAGTGTTAATACATGATTTATTTACAAAGGAAGATGATGCATATTAATAGAACCAATTGTTCTACCAATTGTTCTACATCCAATGTATATTCACAGTCTCAAATATTACTTTTTTACCCTGAAAGCAGTTCATGAAGGCAATTCTTCACAGATTTTGTCTTACCATATTTTGTGGGAAACATGGTTATGATACCTTGAATCAAATGCTTTGAATGCGATTTTCCTGCTTCATATAAGGGAGTTGGACTGGATGGCCCACGAGGTTTCTTCCAACTCTATTATTCTGCTAGCTAGAGGGACAAACAACACTTAGCCCAACACTTAGGATTGGGAGTTTGATTTGTGTTTTAGTGGGATATAAAGCCACTTTGAGATGGAATAACCAAAAGTGGAGGAACTGCAGTGATAGAGCCAAACTGCTTAGATTTGTCTCTTCTTGCCATTTCTATGTCGTAGATTACTTCATATTTTCACCCTATGTAATTCTAAAATCTGTTGGGGCACAGAGGAAGTTGAGCAATAAATGCCTTGGGGAAAACTATGGACACAGCAATTGACATGCTGGAAAAGTCAACTCTCACTCTCATGCACTGGCATCTCACCCTCATTCACTAGTTTTTTTAAAAAACAACATAAACTGGACAGTGGGTTTTTCACCATTACACACATTTGCCTGTAATGTATACTTTGGCTCTTAGCCACTATTGAATCAACTTCTCTTCCACTTCCTATGTATCTATGCCACACAAGAGACATTGAAATACTTCGTGTCTGGTAGTAGACTATAGGAAGCATTGAAAACTTCCTATGACTAGGAGAGGGAACTGCCAAGAAATATTGGTTGGCTTTCCCTGATTTCCAAGAAATATGTTCAGATGAAATACTGCATGTCCTTATTTTCACTGCAGCAATGTAATTTTATTTCATTAATCTCAGTGCTCTCTTTACATTTACCAATGATATAAAAAGTACAATGTAATATTATGCGCCCACAAGTAAGCAATACTTTGGAAATTATCCTTTTAAAAGATACAAGAGTGGTAAACAAATAAACCCTTCCGTGTTGCCTTCATGAGCTATGTTGGCTTTTGTAGACCTTAGAATTCAAAGATGGTGTCAGCCTGGAATATCAGTATGCGAAGGGATCTTGTAACACCTTGGTCACTAAGGCCCCTTCTATTCAGAACCTAAAGCCCGTGATGGCTATCAGGTTTACCTGAGGCATCCAAACAATGCCTCAGGCAAATCCAGATTAATCCGGTGTAAACTAAGATTCCCAGTTTACTCGAGATTAATTTGACACCGCAACAGATCCAGACCTTACTGAAAGGTCTGGATCTGTTGAGGTGCTGGGGTATAAGTAATTTTTATTATAATACTAGAATCACATTTGCTAACAATTACATATGTAGTTTTGCAATATTTACAATGCTTGCAACATTTACATTTTCTAAATCATTACAGTTACAAAACCAGTTGCTATATTTCTTCCATCTTTCTTTCTCTTTGATTTTAGTTGCAAATACAGTTATAGTTACAAACACAATTGCAAATTCATGTGTGTGTGTGTGTGTAGCAAACTTATTAATTATATCTATCTGTATGTATGTATAAAACATACAACCTTTCAGGTGATCCCAGGTGTGGTCTCTGCCAGCCAGAGCTAGAACTTTTTCCTTCAGTTAGAGAGCATCCTGCCTCATTCTGTTTTACTCAGGGCTCCTATTTTCTCTACTACCCAATTCACACCAGAGGTAACATTTGCTGGGTTTTGAGTTGTTATTTCTCAATGTCTCTGGAAAACCAGGGCCAGGAGAACATACAAGTTGATCAACGTTGTTGCTGACCAAGGAACATTCCAAAAGGCCTCCCGAATGTCCACCTGCTGTCCCCCCTTCCTCTTCCTTCCTTGGTATGGATGTGGGCCCCGAATACCAGTTTCTGGCCCCATTCCAGAGGACACCGCCTCCCAAGGTTGGAGTGCCAAGTCTAGCCAGTTGAAAATGATGGCCACCTTTTGCCAGGTCTCTTTGGTTGAAGGGCAGTCCCTGATGAAATGTCGAGTTGTCTCGGCTCACTTCCAGCAACACAGGTTTATTTCTGGCACAGAAATCTGGGACAAACTTGTTCTTTTTTCAGCCATGCTTGGTTGCCCTTCAAATAGTAAAACCATCATCATATGTCCCACAGATCAAAGGGGATCATCCACTCCATGAAATATTCTATTTTTTTCTCGTATTTTTTAAAAATAACTTGACAGATGTTCCTTTTGGCCACTTTTTTCCAACTGTAGCCGAAAGAAATCCGCGCCTATCGTCTCCCAGTAGACAAACTGTTTCAGGTTCTTAATAACCCCTCTCTCAGATCAGAACCACTCTGCCAATACTTTATTTTGTTTGGATCTGTTGATAGACCTTTATTAGGAAATTGGGCTCAGCGTGCTTCATGGCAGTCATCACTCAGAAGCGCACCAGGTCTTCTCTCTACCATTTCTGAGCCCAGTTCTCATTGACCCAGTGCTTTGTGAAAGGGCAAGCCACCCCTCCATGCCATCCTATTGGTTAACCCCCTGGCCATATTTTCCAAAATTCTGGCTGAGAAAAACAGCCAAAAACTTCAGCCGTAAAGTTGGTAAATTGAGGCCTCCTTGAGTCATCTTCCTATAGGCCACTGCCCTGGCCAAAGGGAAATTGGCCATTCCCCAGAGAAACCAGAAGATCAGTTACTCCACTTCCTTTAAGACCTTTGGGGAGGTGGGGAGGCCATAGACATATTTGAGGCCAAGGGCATAATGTAAATCTTCACATACACCGTCTTTTGGTAAACATTTAGTCACCGTGGTTTCCTTTTATCAAAATATTCTTTGATCTTTTTTAGCCAAAGATGCCAATTCTTTTCAAATCCAGAAGGTTTAATTGAAAACAATAAACCTAAAATTTTACACTCCTTGAATCTCTCTAGTATTTGGTTTTTTTGTCCTATTTGTTTACTTGCTGCTATTCATTTTTTCCTATCGAAAGAGATCAAATGGTTTTTCTCAAATGTATCTGGCCCCCAGAAACTTACTGATATCTACTGAGGTGGACATGACTGAAGCTATCTCTTCCCTGTCATTTACAAAGAGGGAGATGTGATCTGCATGGGTCGCATACTTCACTCATTTCACAGTGATCTCTGTAGGGAAAGATGTGGTTCCTCCTCAGAGAGGAGGAACTCTCAAGCTGGTGATGTTTTCCTTTGCCTGGATCTGACAGAGAACCATATCTAAAACTAAGATATAGAGGAGGGGGCTCAGAGGGCAGACTTGCTTGACCCCCGAATTCAGCCTGGTCAGAGACCCTCTGTGCCTGTTGATCTGAGGGGTTACCTGTGCCTTAGAATACAAGAGGTCTATAAATTTCAGAAAAGGAGAAAAAGCCCTTTTGTGGTCAAGGCTTCCCACATAAATCAATAACTGACTCGGTCGAAAGCCTTAGTCTGGTCTAACAACAGTATTTTCCCTTCCCATTCACCTTGTTGGGTCAAATGAAATACCTCTCTAAACAAACACAAATAGTCCAACTTGGAGCGCCCTGGAACCACGCTGGTCTGAAAGCCCAGGATGATTTTTGGCGCTAACTTTGCTTATCTGTTGTTTTAAACCTTGGCTACGATTCTATAATCTACGTTTGTCAAAACAATAGGCCGCCAGTTTTGAGGTGATGGGCCTATGGAGATTGACTCCTGGGATTGCTCTCGTAATCCTGGGGATCAGTCCCCCAAAGGAGCAGGAGGGCCCCAACCCCCTCCCAGTCCCGCATTCCCCCCTAAATTTACCTGAGGGAAACACCTCATTTTCATGTGACAGGAGAGCTCACTTTTGGGGGGAAATGGGGGGAAAATGCAGGGCTGGGGGGGCTGGATACCCTCCCAGGGAAAGTCTAGGGTTTACATTGGGGGTGGGGACTAAATCCCAGGAGGAACTAGGATTTAATATCCCAGTTCCTCTCAGGATTTAGTGAAGTGTGGAAGACCCCTGAAATAATGATGTTGGTAGTATAAGATTTTGAAGGGCTTGCTCATAGTGAATGGAGATAACCCAGGTTTTCAGCTAAAGGCAAATAACTTTTCAAGTGAAGGAACAAAATAAAAAAAAATCCATGTAATATACATGGAGTGAAAATATTACATTGTTCTATACTATATTTACCTCTATATATAAACATCTGATCTTTAGTTTCATAAGAATAGTCCTGTTTTTATTAACATTTATTTTGCTAGGCTGTTATAGTGAGTGCCTCTCTCCCTCCTCAATATGAGAATGTAAGTTAACGCAGATTTTGATGGCTTTCAAGTTTCCATTTCCCCCTCTTCCCAAAATGCACAAGCTCCAATCTGACCAAAAATAATAAATAGTTTGTACAAAAGCCAAGAAATGTGGGCTTTCCATTTTCCATACTTAGCAATAAAATGAAAACACTCACAGAGTTTGAGACAAGTTGAGTTTCTTTAGAGCTTCTTTATTACTTGGCTTTTTTTCTTTCTTCTGAATGTCTGCCCTTGAGATAGCATTACATGAAGGACAATGGCAGTTTGTATCGACAGTTCAGGTGTGTTTAATAGTAGCAGTAGTGCAATGTAACAAAGGGATATAAGTGAACATTTTATTGGTCAACTCCTTTCCTAGGAAGCTGACATGCTCAAGAAGAGAAGCATAAGAATACTGTAAAGGTAGGGTACCAAAAGACGAGTGATTCTATCCGAACCTGGAGTGGCCCCATATACATTCACTATTTGGCTCCATGTCTTTCAGCAAAGAAGAGAAAATTCTTTGCCTGAATATTTGCTAAGTACCGGCATATGCTAAATAGAGAAATGTGCTGGCTTTCCAAAGGAATGGGATAAGGGAATTAATAGGTCCCCTTTGTATAAGTTTTAAAAAACAAGTGGGAATTCAGACAAATGAGTTCCAAATGAATTTTCTATTTGCAATTCTTTTGTTTTGTTCAAAGTTCATCCATTTGGACTGGGACCCTGCAACAGGTCACATAAAGGTTATCAAAGGAGGCTTTTATATGACTTTTTAAAATGTATTTAAAGAATTAGATAAATGTAAGTTAGCATGTGCCTTGGTATGCAAATTTAAGCCATGTGTATTACTAGGGAGCTAACCATATTTAAGCAAGTGAGGAAGAAGAATTGAAAAATAATTTTAATCTATCCTTTTCTGTTGAACCCTGAGGGCAATGCCTCCTTTAAAGAAGCTATTTGAGGTCTCAGTCATGCTCAAAGTAGATCTGCCAAAATCAATGATATCTTATACACTGCCATATACAGTCCAGATTACCTGCTTTGACCTGGATTATATGGCAGTGTAGACTCATATAATTCAGATCAAAGCAGATAATGTGAATTATCTGAGAGCCCCCAGTGGCACAATGGATTAAACCCTTGTGCTGGCAGGACTGAAGACCAACATGCCAGAGGTTAAAATACGGAGAGAGCACAGATGCGCTCCCTCTGTCAGCTCCAGCTCGCCATGTGGGGACATGAGAGAAGCCTCCCACAAGGATGGTAAAACATCAAAACATCTGGTCGTCCCCTGGGCAACATCCTTGCAGACAGCCAATTCTCTCACACCAGAAGTGATTTGTAGTTTCTCAAGATGCTCCTGACATGAAAAAAAATCTGGAATATATGGCAATGTAGAAATCTGGAATATATGGCAATGTGGTGTCTGATTTGTATCACTGTTTTGTTCTCACTGACCGAGACTGTATCCAATCCATTTGAGGGTGATCTACTAAATGTTTGCCATAATCCTAAAGCTGATTGATATTCCTCATCAATTAGTGGTATTTGTGTTACCAAAAAAAAACAAAAAACTTTTCCATTAAGGATGGAATAAATGTTTGATAATATTCAAAAAATGGAAAAAGATTTTCTATTGTGTGAGAGAAGAATCTTTGCAGTTTCAGCATGTTTACATAAAACATTTTTGTGCAAAAAACCCCCCAGCATTTCTTCTCAGGAAACAACATTTTCAGGTACAGAAATATTTATTTCTTGTGCAAAAATATAAAATGCTATTTTGATACTGAATAAATCACAATCTGTAAACATATTTTTGAAAAACTCTGCAAAGGAAATTGCTAAAATTAATTGTTGCTTCTTGTAAGACTGAAATTAGCAAATCATTACATTTCAAAATGGAATATACGCATTCATTTAATGATATGTCTAGTTTGGCCCTAAAACACAAGAATTACAGGTATCAGAAGACTGGAGAAATCTTCTGTTGAAAACAACAGCAAACATAGCAGAAACAAGTACAATGTAAATCATATTCATATTAAATATAATTTTTAATTTAAAAATGTAAGGAGTAATAAAGAAAACAACACCACCACAAGCATTAACGTATTTCCAGAAAGAGATTCGAAACATTTTCAACCTGAAAATTAGAAAAGAACATGTAGAATGTACGTATTTTATCATGTATGTGTGCATATATTATATGTGCTCTACCCACATGATGTATGCATTTTACTACCCCTCTGAAAGCATTAAAAGTAAGCCTAAAAGGGCCAGCTGTGCTCATTAAATGTAGATTACTAAATATCCAGACGTTATCTTTTCTCTCTTCCCCCTCACCCCCAGAATCCACAGGGTTGCCAGTGCATCTGCATTCTACTATTTCATTCACAGTTTACTTTTACAGCATTATCCTGAAGTGTATCACAACCATAAAAGAAACTGTTGGAAAGTACTTTCCCACATGCAATTAAATGGAATTACCTGTCTTTTAAGGAAGCCCCAAAAAAAGTTGTAAAATATTCATAGTTTAAACATCTGAAAGAGTTTTATTGCCCACATTTATGTAAAAATGTTAACACATTTGTTTTCCCTACTAAAGGCAAGTGTCTGCAAATACATGGCAGATAATGTCTAATGAACAGAACAACACAATCCCAGATATGTCTACTAAAGGTGCTACTGAATTTCATGGCTTATGGCTATATCATCTTCCCTTTAAAACTGATACTTCAAAGGAAGTTGCTTCTTTGATCCACACTGGAAAATTATATTCTAAACCTGATGCGTAGGATCAAGACAGCCTATTTTCTATGCCAACCCACAAGCCATGATGTCCATGATGAACATATGCCAATCTTGATATATAGGTTTGAAAAGTGATACATGTTCTGAACTATAAGTGGAGCAATGGAAAGCCAGTGTAATGCCGTGATGTAAGGATTGGACTAAAACTCTGGAGACAACCATTCAAATGCTTGCTCAGCCATGGAGAATGACTGGGTTGCCTTGGGCAAACCACACTGACTCGGCTGATAAACACCTCTGAACAAATCTTGTCAAGAAAACTCTGTGACAGGTTCACCTTAGGGTTTCCTTTAGTTGAAAACTACATAGCAATCATAATTAAAAACAGCCAGAAATCATGATCAGAGCTGCCTTTGGGTTGGAGACCTATTTAGCAGAGCAGTACCTCTTTGTGCCATACTGTATAATATGACACACCCTCCATCTTTGTACAAAGGCCCTTGCACACTATATAATTATAGTACTAGGGTTCCATTTTCCAAGCAACATCCTATGAAATTTAGATATTTGCAATCTAAGAGGGTGCATTAAAATTCTCAACCAGACACTTGAACTGTTATACTACTACTACTACTACTAATAATAATAATAATAATAATAATAATAATTTTATTTTTATACCCCACCTCCATCTCCCCGGAGGGACTTGGGCAGTTTACAAAGGGACAGCCCAGGAATACAGATTAAAAGCAAGCACAGAAAATACAATTGATAAACAAAATACAGAATAAGATATCTTAGGACATTGCCATGATATTTAAATTGAAATCATAATAATTGTGTAGTGTAAAGGAGTCTTAGATGTCTGAGACTTTTTCCCTATTCCCTTGTGTCAAAGCTGGGAGACAGAGAAAGAAATCTTAATTAGCTATATTTGGCAAAGATAAACAGGTTCTAAAATATTAACAGATCATCAGTCTAAAACAAATCAATACTTTGAGTGAAAAATCATTCTATTAAAATTTCATTTCTGTTTATTTCCAATTGTTTCTACAGTGATATTTCATCCAATATTTTATTAATTCTTACATGATATAAAATGACCTGCTACACCAACATCCTCATCGTCTCTTTCCTAGTACAATACATGGATAATAAAAGCACAGAATGTTAAAAACCCAAAATCATTATCCAAAACTTCTATAAACCAATCAAATAAATGACACAGATAAGAACTTTGAAAGGAGACCATATTTTAATATATCCATGTTCAAATAACAGTGAAAAGCTGTACACATTGAACAGTGACTTTACTCCCTGGTAAATAGATTAGAGGATTGTGTTGTAATTATATCGTATCTAACTAGTACAGTGATTCACAACCTTTTGTCCTCTACTTGTCTTTGGACTGCAACACCTAGAAATCACAGCCAACTTACCAGCTGTTAGGAATTGTGGGAACTGAAGTCCAAAACACCTGGGGGACCAAAGTTTGGAATAACTGACCTCGTAGATGAACACGAGAAACAACAAACACACAACTAGCATCTGGTTTTGCTCAATTCAGATATGTACCAGGGCAATAATAATACCACAAATTTGGGACTGATTTTAACATTTAAGCAAGCATTCTTTCAAATTAAATTGTGTAAGGATATGGCCATATTCATGCTTACATGTAACCAGTGAATACATTGGAACCTATTTTCAAGTAAACCTGCTTAGGATTTCACTTTAAGCAAGTAATTGAACTGCATCTTGACTTTTTACCAAAAGTATAAAAATACTTGATCTTCCAGCCAAGTTCTGAGTAGTACCAGAATTGCTCAGCATCAAAGACAAAGCAACCATGGATTTTTTTTGTACCACTTACAGGAGTAATTCCCACAAATACAATTTAAGAAAACAAACTCAAAAGAAGCAGGAAGAGGGATCAGTCAGCTATATTTATTAGCACAATATCTGTCCAATATTTTATGTTAGTCCAGTATCTTGCACATGATCGGGTAATTCTAATCCCTGAAATGTTGCACCACAATAAATCTGCTAGTCTTTAGAGTGCCATAATATTCTTTGTTGTTTTTCCAATATCTGCCTAAATTTCAACTGCAGTTTCCTGTTTGGCTAATTGAGAATTCTGTAGCTTTAATCTGAGGACTATGTAGGCCTGGCATACCTTCAGGACACAACTGCTTCTGCTCTTGACTGACTGTTTTCTCTTTCAGGCCAGATTGTGCCTTTTATGTGGCAAATAGCTCATCTGAATCACTCATCACAGGCATCAATCATGACTTGGCACAGAACCAACCTATCCACATTAGGGTCATTTGGCCTATTTTTTTTCTTTTTAAACTCACTCCAGGTTTAGATTAGCTATTAAAGTATGTCAACAAATTAACAGTTGGGTAAAATTTTAACAGTGTATTTCAGAATGACTGATCATGTAAATAAGTCATCAAGGTTGCTGACCATCTTATATTTGCCAAATGCTTGCTGGAAACATCAGAACTGCACATATCTAAAGGTTAGATGAAAGCTATCTGAGGTGTTCAAGAATAAGCAAGGCTCCAACTAAACATTTCTTTGTACCAGAGGTTAGAAATGTTGCAATATGGACTCTTGAAATCCCTAGCCTGCATGGCACTTAAAATTTTAGGAGTTTTGTTCGAAAATGTGACTTTCCTGTAGCAAATTCGGAACTATGGCTAAACAAAATCGAAGAATTCGGCGCACTCGCAGGACTAATCATAAATAAAAAGAAAACAAAATGGCTAACAAAAAACATCTCTAAAGAGCGACAAAAAATATTGGAAGAGAATCGCGGGATACAAATTACAGAAAAAATAAAATACCTTGGCGTAACCCTAACTGCAAAGAACTCACACCTGCTAAAGAACAATTATGAAACAAAATGGAAAGAGATCACGAAGGACCTAACGAATTGGAAGCACCTTAGTCTCTCTATGTTAGGAAGAATCTCAGCTATCAAAATGGTAATATTACCGAAGCTCCTATTCCTATTTCAAGTTATTCCAATAATTAGGAATACACAAATAATTAAAAATTGGAATAAAGAAATATCCAAATTTGTATGGCTAGGAAAAAAGCCGAGAATAAAACACATAAGTCTGATCGAGAACAAGGAACAAGGCGGACTGGGTCTCCCAGACCTCCAATCATACCACGATGCTTGTGGTTTAATTTGGCTAAAAGACTGGGCAAACATCAATAAACCAAAAAGCCTAGCCCTAAAAGGGCATGACCTACGTAGCGGCTGGCACGCGTACCTATGGTACAATAAGAAGAAAATAGAAAAAAAATTCGGCAACCATTTCGTAAGGTCATCACTCATTAAAATTTGGGAGAAATACAAAAATAAATTTTATCAGAAGACCCCTCTATGGATCTCCCCGCTGGAGGCAATTCAAAGAAGAGAGTTAGGATGGGAAATATGGCCCAGATACAAAGATATCTTAAAGAAAGAAAGAGATGGATATAAACTTAAAACATTAAAAGAAATTAAAACAACTCATGGGGAAGTAACATGGTTCCAACATAGACAAATAACAGAGATTTTCAACAAAGATAAAAAGGAAGGATTCGACGATAAAGAAAAGCAATGGGATAAAGCACTGACGACGGAAAAAAAAAGGCATTACAAAATTATACAAAATCCTATTAAGTTGGAAAACAGGAAATAATAGTACAGACGGGTATACGGAAAAATGGACAAGTATCCTGGGCCACCCAATTGAAAAAGCGGAATGGGTAAAAATTTGGAAGACTAAATTAAAATGGACAAACTCTTATAGTTTAAGGGAGAATTGGATAAAGATGATGTTCCAATGGTATTTAACACCAAATAAACTAGCCAAATACTATAAAAACGTTGACGAAAAGTGCTGGAAGTGTAAGGAAAAGAAGGGCTTGTTTCCACATCTCTGGTGGACGTGTGAGAAGATCAAAAAGTTCTGGGCGGAGATCCATAGAGAAACAACTAAAATCCTGAACTTACAAATAGAAAAGAAAGCGGAATATTATTTGTTAGGAATTTTGGACTTCGAAATAGATAAAAACAAAGACAGGCTTCTATTCCATATGACTACTGCAGCAAGATTAGTACTAGCAAGCAAATGGAAAAAATGACGAAACTCCAAAGCTAGAGGACTGGAGACTAAAGCTGATGGACATAATGAACATGGACACCCTAACACAATATATCAGAACAAAACATTCTACGAGAGAAATTAAAACTGATTGGTCTCCAATCAAGAAATATCTCGAAGAAAACTAAGAACACAAACAGAACCAGAGACACCAAGGCAAAAGAAGAGAGAAGATAAATTAAGAAGACAACACATTCACCAACTAATCAAGGGGAAACTAATGAGTAATCAAATGTAATTTAACAAATACTAACACACTCCACGTCCCACTCTCCAATCACACGCACCTCCCCTCCCCCTCACTCCCTATAAGCTAAGGGCCACCCTACCCCCTCCAGTCCCCTTTACCTCCCTCTATCGATAGTAATTAGGGTTCCTTTCCTCCCTTTTTCTCCCCCCTCCCATACCCTTTCCCGCTGATTTTATATTGAATTTGCTATGTCAATGATTAACACCTTACTGATGTGCAATAACTAAAAACCGCAATAAAAATTACCAAAAAAAAAGAAAAAAAAGAAAATGTGACTTTTCTAGCTCTGCTCTGCACTGACTATTTTTCAGGTGTATGGAATACTTCAGAATTTATCATCCAAGAATATTATGTGTCCACACTGCAGATTTACTTATCAACTGTATTTAAATTTAATTCCATTATAAATAATCAAGAGCAACTGTACCAGTCACTGACTAGTAGAGATGGTTCCTTCTTAATATTTTTGCTGTTTTGTAATTTTAGTATTTACCTTTAATACTTTGTGGGGTTTGATGGTCATGTTGTACATATTTCAATTTCCAAATATTTGATAAATGTCTCACGATTAGTTAATTGGACATGGAGTTGTAGTGTTATGCCAAGAAATATGCAATTGGCCCTAGTCTATTGAGATGATATTATAGCTAAGTTATTAATAACTTACAAGCCATTGGATGGTACACAGTAGAAAATTTCAAAAATAGCTTGATTTGTTTTTTCCTCATAGTTGTTGAATATTCTATCCTAAAATTATCCAAGCCCAGAGGAGACCATATAAGTCCATGAAAGACTCACTATTCTGTTATAAAACTAGAAAGTTTTCACTCATTACTCTCATGTGGCCTTAAGTCATGTTCCGATCTTCAGGCCTTTCCTCTCACAAAGTTACTACACAACTGTGGTGCATTCAGGTTATACAGCTTTATTTCAAACAATCATTCTGGCAAACCTGTTACTCATTTTCAGACCTAAAGCACTTTTGATGCATTTTTCTTGGATGAAATTATGCCACTATGCTATTTCTCCCTTTATGCTGCACCTCCCTATGAAATATGCATATAAATACCAATTTGGCCAATTGTCTTGGTCTCAAAGCGGCCAAGACTGTTTTCTCTGAAACTGGTATAAAACAAAGTACAGGGATACCAATGCATAAAGGAAATGGTGAAATGAAAATACAATTTATCATCACCACTACTTGCCAGCTAATTCATGAATTAAAGTGATTTCCTTTCTATAGATGCTTGCAGGTATAGATATTTTTTGTTCATTTGCTGGACCACATCCCACCTTTCTTCTGTGATAAAAACAGAAGTAATCCAGATCTTTTAAAAAGGGGTTTTTTTTTAACTACGATCCACTATGGAATCTGGGAGGCATAGAACAAAAAGAAACTTCTTAGACTGTGCCTCAGGGTGCTTCCACTCAGCCCTTTCTCCCAGGAGCATCTGCGTTTAAAAAATGTGGATGTTCCTGGCCCCCTATCCACACCCACACAGGTAGCACATGCTTTGTGGGGTGAGTGTCCAGATGTACTTCCAGGACTGGCCTGGGAGAACATCTGGAGACTCTACTTCCCTTTCTCCCAAAGCCCTCAACCCCCTTTTAAAAGTAAGGAAAACTTACCTGGCCTCCATTACAGTGTTACCAGAGCTCTCCTGGCATGAAGAAATGACATGCCAGGAGAGCAAGAGGGGAAGGAAAATCACTCCTCCACCCCTGCCCCCAGCCCCACTCTTCTGGCACATCATTTCTACACACCGGGAGACCTGCAGCAACACTAAGTTTTCCTTACTTTTAAAAGGGGCTTTGGAGGAGGGGGTGGAATTCTCACAGTTATTCGGACTACTCTAGTCTGGAAAACTGTGGGAAGTAGTGGCTTTATCCTGCGCCTTCCACTATCTAATTAATTTGCCACAAACCAGGAGTTTCCTGGTTTGTGATGCATTAATTGCAGGTTGGCCAGGATGTCATCTGGACAGCTCCTTTTTATTGTGGAAGTTTCCGCAATAAAGGGACTATCTGGATGGGCCCTTGGTGTGCTTAAATTCAACAAGATTGCTGTGTAATATTCTTTCACCCCATGCTATCATGGCTGTATACTGACGTTTAGTTTATACAACTGCTCTATTTAGCATTCTGGGCCAAAGGAAGTTCCTAGCTAGTTCTGTTATAAAAATGATAGAATACAAGTATAACATAGAAATAACTAATAGTCACTGCTATCAAGACAAGAGCACATTTCCTGAAAGAAGAACCAGGAACGTAAGATTCTGACTGTAAATAGAAGGTCAGCTGCTGTCCTCTCCTTTTTGCCTTGTCTTTTATTTGTCTTGTATTTTGAAATGGTCATATGCCTGGTCAAATAAATAAATTATTAGTAGTAGTCACTGCTAGTTAAGTTCCAGCAATATCCACACTAGACCTCAGCAACATATTATTAGATTACTGCACAGGATTCTATTGATTTTCAAGTGGTAAAATGGTAATATATTTTGAAAACAAATTTATTACCTCTTCTTTTGTATCCTACCGTAGATCAAAGTATTGATTTTAGTTTTAAAAAAAACAAATATGAGCTCCTGGGTCCTTTATATCTGAAGGACAGAATGATCTAGGGAGTTCTTGAGCACTTGTCCAAATACAAGGCTCTTCCCTGGGCATCCAAACAACCCAAAGGCCAAGTTGCATGTGGACAAATTGTAAACAATGAAATAAAATGTTACACTATGAAGCTGCCTTGCTGTGTGATCATTCCAGGATTACACTGTTTGAACTGCACTGAACTTTACTGACATTTCATAACGGGGAAGAACTACTCTTCAGATTAAAAGATAAAGGATTCAGTTTCTTCCCTTTCAGCATTTTCTCCATAACAATATATTTTCATCTGAACACAAAATAAGATGCATCTTTAGAAACAAACATACAAGGCAGATGTACTTGCCTCCATCTGCAATACTATATCTGGATGGATGTATCTTGCATTAGATTAGCTAAGAATTAATACTGTCCCTATGACACTGGACATGCAGCTTGATTTTAAGCAAAAGTCATCCTTTCTGTGGTTTAGTTTGAGAAGTTCAAGAGCTTTATTGTACAAATAAGCCAAATTCATGGAGACTTCCTTTTTTCTTTTCTCTCTTTTTTAACACAGCGATCTAATTCTAAATGTTTGGGGTTTTGTTTGGATTCTAATTCTGCTTCCATAAGGCTGGTACTTGCTGAGTGATTGTTCTAGGTTGTTTTCCATTAATACATAGCTTTGCACATGATTTATATGCCCCTAGGGCAATGAAAGTATGTAGCAACAACTCCTTCTGTAGATGTAAACAAGCCTAGGAATAAATAGATAAATGATCTGGTATTCCACCATTTATGAAAAAAGTGAGCCAAACTGATTTTCATACTCTATTTTTAACAAGGATATTATATTTTTCTCATGCAAGCTTTCATTTGTGGATGAAAAATAAGTTTAAGATTCTTCTACACTGCCATGTAATTCAGATTATCAAAGCTGATAATCCACATTATCTGCTTTGAACTGGATTATTTGAGTCTACACTATAGAATCCAGTTCAAAGCAGAAAAATTGGATCTTATTTGGCAGTGTAGATGGGGCCTAAAATTCATTCAAAATATTCAACAAGTAAGAAATAAAGAGAAAAGATGTTGAAAAGAGAGCCACCAGTAAATCAACATAAGTATAGAAGCCACCATTTTGTATCTATGGTGTTAAATGTTGTACTTTTGATTTACCGCCTTATCACATTGGGCATTTTGGGATGGGACCTGTCGAATGCAATCACATGAAACTCTTCATTGACCCTCTAAGTACTGAGGAACTATCACAAGATGCTTCCTCGGCCATGACATCTCAGTAAGCTTCCCCCCCCCCCCCGGGTATCTCCAATGGAGCTACCCACATTTTCCAGCTATTTCCCCCTTGTGATGGGTGAAAGGGCAACTCAGCAATGTGCGTTACTGCCCTTTCCCCCATCTGATGGAGGCACAGCATCAATGCACCTTGTCCCACCCCCCACCCCGCTGGTCTGATAGGGGAAGGAGGGAGGATGCCATCCAATTAACTATAATTACTGCTTCACAGGTAATATAAAACATCTGGGTTTATTTTTCATTTGCATAAGGAGATGAAGAAAGTCATAAGTTGAAGTGATGGGGTTTTCATGCACAGCAAATTGGTTGGTGGTTTATTAAGCCAGAACATCTGGGTTATCATTATGTATGAACCTAACCATTGACACCTGGGCTCACCTCCCATCCTTCAAATCATTCGCTCCTGAAATCCTTAGTATTTTGTGGATTGCATATCACACCCAAACAAATATCTCCTCTCAGCTTGAAGAAATCAGAAGGAAAAAATAAGAGAGAAATGTATGTGGAAGTCCTGGATCTTCATGCTGAATCCCAACTCTTGAAGCAGTTTGGGGTTTGAGGATAGCTTCAGATTATTTAACAGCCTTGGCATGAAGTTATATTTTTTACAAAGTTACTGAATGCCATGCCTGTGGACATATGCCCAACATCTGCAATTAGGATTTATTATAGGTTGGCTCCATTCTTTGAGCATACATATGGAAATGAAACAACAAATGTTAAAAAAAGTTCCTGTGGATAAAAAGAACAGCAGAGGTCTCTTTGGCAACACATTCACCTCACAGTCTGTTCTTTTTCTTAGGCTTCATTGAATGCAGGCTTCAGTTCTTAAGTATATTCAGAGTTCAATCTGACCCAGGCCCCAGAAGATCTTTGATCTCAAACACGGATGTGCAAATATGGCTCTCCAAATGTTTATGGCTTACATCTTACAGAATCCTTCACATTTGGCTATTCTAGTTAGGACTGATAGGAGTTGTAGACTGCAAACATCAGGAAGGTCACTGTCACCCAAGTGTTATGCATAATGACAAATAGCACTTAAATATCTTTGCATGCAAATAAGTATTTTGGATCAAAAAAATAACTTTTCAATGCACAAGGAGATGTTTCCTCCAGCCCTTACTTAGAACATGAATTAAACAGATTTTTTACACATTCCTCAATGAAATAGCTGTATTTACAAAACCACACAAATATGCCTGCAATAATCTGTAAGACACACCAACCATATGCTTATTGTTAAGGTTCATGTAAAAAAATGAGTTAAAAGGATCGTATAGTAGCAGGTGGTAAGGAAAGATTTCCTTCTGAAAACTGGGGATTCTGCTTGATATTTGTAATAATACACAAGGCAGCGTTAAGTGAGCAAATAATCTCCTTTGGTGTAAGACAGTACCTTGCAATTCTAGACTATGGGGTATTTATATATATGAACAGGTTATATACCTTATGATTCAGAGTGGTATAGGTTATTTCCCATGTTGTATTTCAACCAAAATTTTCTTCTCAAAAAGAGGAAAATAGAAAGTACTTCAGCAAGAGGCGGCAGAGTGCAGATCTAGACAGGCCCTTTATTGCAGAAATTTCTGCAATAAAAAGGGGGCTGTCCAGACAACATTCTGGTCAAACTAGAATTAATCCACCACAAATCAGGAAAACCCTGGCTTGTGGCAAATTAATTTGAATTTCTTGGAAGGTGCAGGATAAATCCATGACTTCAGGTGTCTGGACTGCAAAATACTGCAGTCCGGACAGTATTCCCACAGTTGTATAGGAATACCAACCCCTCCCCAAAAGCCCCCTAAACTGAGTTTTAAAAGAAAAGAACTCACCCAGCCTCCATGGGATGGCTGCCAGAGTTCTCCTGGTGCATAGAAATGACGTGCCAAGAGAAAAGAGGAGGGGGAGGAAAATTACTCCCCCCCCCCTTTCTCCTGGTGTGTCATTTGTATGAACCAGGAGAACTCCTGCAGCCATCCCATGGAGGCTGGGTGAGTTCTTTTCCTTTAAAACTATGTTTAAGGGGCTTTTGGGGAGGGGGTTGCGGTGTCTCAGTGTTATACTGGAAAGTCCCAGCACAACATCTGGATACCCACCCCAGAAAGCGAACATTCACATTTCTTAAAGCCCTGTCTCGAAAGGCCCTGAGAGTCACATGTGAATAATACAATCATGTGAAGAGACTCTTGTTCAGACTAGGGTGTGTGAGATGGACATGATACATACTTGCCCTAAGTCTGTAGGGTTAAAATTTCCAGGTGGAAATGATTCCTACATTCCCGAGCTGTCGAGGACATGTTCAGTTTTGTGGGTGTTCTAACTCTTCAGTGCAGCTAATTTTGAATGCCATGAGTTTAAAAATTCAAACTTGAGTACAGCAATGTGAATCCTGATCTGCTATATTCTCATGTGTTAAATGGGATAACATTAAACAGCAGTCAATAGTTACGGTTGACAGGTTTCTGCAGAGCAATACAGGATGGACAATGAAGGCTGCCTCAGGTCTTGTAAGAGGAAAATGTCACATGAGAGTTCAAGGCATCCATGAAACTTGAAAATAATGATGGGGACACCAAATACTACACAAATATAATGATGGCACACTAGCCGCAATACTAGAAGACACATGCCTGGCATGCGATATGTATGCCCTGATTGCTGCATACATACTTTATTAGTAAGTCCGTTGACAGTGCAACTGGTGCCTACTGTCAAATATGAGATTTGGGATGAAATTAGATATCCAAAACAGAACTGCTGGGAGCACTAGTGAGATTGCAAGATGCGGTGTGTATGTAAAGTATCAGAGAGACTTTGCACATTTGTGATTTTTTAGCATATCTATAAAATATACAGATGTATTAGCATAATAGATCATTGTTATTTTTATTATCAGTAATTCTTTTTATGCTTCCTTTGTGTGTGTGCATGTGTAATACACTTGTTTTACATGGGGAAAATAGTGCAAAATGTGGGAAATACACAGAGAGACAAAAACCTTGGATTAGTATCTTCTTGGCCCCTTACTAAAGGAGAGATCTCTCGTGTGGGGTTGAAGAAAACTTAACTGGCTATGCCAAAATGGCTTGTCTCAGACAGAATCTTGGCAATGGTGAAATCAACGCAAGTATCAACTTGAGCATTATATTATGCTCTTGATAAGAGGTCAGTGGTACTAAAATAATGTCATGTTTACTATTGCCACAGTAATGCCTACTCCAGATTCATTTGATAGAATACACAAATGAAAACTTGGTGTACCCTAAAATTAATCAACTGGCACCTGAACTCCTTGAATGATATGTCACTGTTATTTGCAAACACATGTTTAGGCATTTAAAGTTGACATGTTTAATTGCACACTACAAACATCTTTAATGTTTGATAAAAATGCAATGTGCAAAATATTCCTTAAATTGAACATAGGCAAACAACTTTTAAAAAGGCATTTAAGCTAACTGGTATTATCTGGATTTTCCTTCTAATTGAATATATCTTAAACAAGCTTTCTTTACACTATTTATGTCAATTCCAGACTGAATTGGGATTTTGCATATATATTGTATGTCTTTAAAGATACTACTTTTTAAAGTAAGGTCAACATTTTTAAAATTGCACTGTTTTAAGGAGCCAAATTTAGCATCCTCTTAGCAGCAACTCTCTCTCCCCCCCCCCCCCCCCCAAGAATCAAGTTGAAAGTATGTTTTAAGAGTCAAACATTTTTTCACAGCTGCCCAGCATGCACCTTTACAGATGCTCTGGTAAGTACATCAGTGGTAAAAAGAAACCATTGTTTTTGTGCAAAGTTGAAACTGTAACTGTCCCTTTGTTGTGGTCATGTGGCCAATACCTTGTACAGTTCATAAAATGTGATGCTAAGTGTTTAATGGGCCTTAATTTTTTTCTTCCTTCCTGCAATAAGATGGTTTAGTTGTTACACAAATAAATCACGCAATGACATGGTTCAAAAACTTTAAAAGATCTTTTTCAGACTTGCTGGGAAGTGCACCTGTGCTTATTTAGGTTTCTTTGTTCCCTTTTCTACATTTATTTTCAAACTGTTTTAAAGAGGTCTGAAAATATGCATTTAAATAATTTGATTTGTATTTACAGAATCCCATAGCAAACCCAGTAATGCTTAGTGGAAATAAAAATAAATGTAAAAGAACAAAGAAATTTAAATTGCATGGCAAGCAAATACCAGAACACTCTGCAGCATCCTTCACTGATGCAAATAACCTCTACAAAAACTGTTATGATTTTATGTGCTTTCCTGCTAACATCAGGTCACTTTGTGTCCCTCAGCGAGGGAGAGAGGGCAGGATATAAAACAAAATAAATAAATAAAATCAGGTGAAACTTTTTCTATTGGATTATTTGCTTCCAATGTCAAATAATGTTTTGGATCTCTTTAATTAAAGTCGCACGAAGACTAGTGATAGGGACAACAAATTGTTATGCACATAGGACTATAATTCACTTATATTAACCTCTTCTTGGACAATCTCCTGCTTTTTGCATCTTTGGGGTATATTCAAGTTGAGCCAAATAGATGTACTAGTTATAATTAATTTTAGAACATACAGGCTCAAATACTATTGTTAGTCCCAGCTACAATTAGAGCCATTTAATCACTATTCAAGAGTTGATGTAATAAGTCTAATTTAGCTGGAACTATCCAATAGGATTCCAGACACATTTGGATATCTTCTGGTCTACTACATTCCAGTGTGTGTTTGCTCTGCTCTGAAGTGGATTTATAAATCACCCCAATACTACCTGACATTTTATTTTCTAATCCAGTAAACACTAAACATCTAATTTGTATTTCACCCTTCTGGAAATTTGCCAATGACCAGAAAGAGATGAGGAAATTTTTGGCTGATCAGCCGTAGGTGGACCACACCTACAGTTGATCAGCCATTACCCCTGATTACTAGCCAAAGTATCTGGGGCTGATATGAGTTGGAGACCAACAACATATGGAAGCCTCTCAATTCTTAAAATAACGGAGGGCGCAAACAATAATAATAAGTCTTCTTGTATTCCGCCCTATCTCCCCTAGTAGACTTAGGGTGGAATCTACAAATGAAAAACACAGCGGCAAACATTCAATGTTCCAAGACAGGTATAAACATGAATACATTAACAACACCCCCCCCCCCCCCACAACTGAATCTCAAAGCAAACCAACACTGAACTACTAATTGTAACATGAGACTTAGAATTACTCAGTTAAATACAAATATATCTAACCATAAAAACATGAACCTCAATTTACTGAGCTCCCAAAGGTTCAATTAAAAAGATTTAAAATTAGCTATAATTGCAATAATGTCCAATCCACCAGCCAACTTGCCAGGGCCAGAGTGCAGTGATAATATTCAGTTGGAGGTGTATTAGCGGACTGTCATTTTCTAGTCCTCCTCCTCTCCATATGCCAGATAGCACAAGTGAGGTTTTAATTGTTTTTTGAAGGAGAGGAGGGAAGAGACCATTTTTCTCTCTTTAGGGAGAGTGTTCCAGAGTTGGGGGCAATCACAGAGAAGGCCCTCTCTCTCGTTCCCACCAGTTGTAGTTGAGATGAGGGTGGGACTGAGAGTAGAGTCTTCTCCGCTGACCACAGTGTCCTAGCTGGTTTATAAGAGGAGATGTGGTTTTTCAAATAGCCTGAACCCAAACCATTTAGGGCTTTAAAGATAATGACCAGCAGTTTGTATCTAGCCTGGAAGCAGACCGGCAGCCAGTGGAGCTGCCACAACATGGGAGTGGATCTCTCCTTGTGCGAAGCTAAGGGCAAGATGTTTGGTGAACCCACTATAACAGCTCCTCTGAGTTTTTAGGCACTTAAATATTTAAGAACTGATATTTATTTATTTATTTATTTATTTATTTATTTATTTATTTCTACCCCTGCCTTTCTCAGCCCTAAGGTGATTCAAGGTGGCTTACAAATTGGCAGCAATTTGATGCCACAACAGTCATAAAATACAATTAAAACATTTATAACAATAAGTTGTTGTTATTTGTTTACTAGTTGGCAACTCTATCACAATATTTTCTTGGTAAGACTTATTTAGAGGTTTGCTATTGCTTTTCTCTAAAGCTGAGAGAATGTGACAAACCCAAGGACACACAATATATATTTATGACCAAGGAAAGATTTCAACCATGGTTTCCCTGAGGCCAGAGTTCTACTCTGACACTATACATGCTGACTCCTTATGTTAATTATAAGAATGGCTAAATCATACAAGCAAAGGTTAATTATACAATGAAAAACGACTGAGACACCAGGAATTCTATTTTCACTACAATTTCTACAATACATAAATATTTGCATAAATTTATCTTATAAAAGAGCACCTGTGAAAAATTCTAGATTCCTGTTAACTTTTTGATCTGTTCATAGAGACTGGACCAATGTCTTGCATCAAAGTAAAAGCATGAAAGGCTTTGTTAAAGCGGGGCACTGCATTCTCAGAAAATTGCAAAATACAGCATGGAAAAAATGCTCTAAAAGAAAGCAGAAATCCTGCCTCCTGGGCATTAGAAAAACCTAGGTTCTGAGTTTTTACAAGCCATTACAGATGGTCCATCAAAATATAAACTCAGATGTCTTGGACACTTGCTCATGTGCTTGTAATCCAGCACATATTTTACACACAAAAAAAACTAGCTAGGTTCTATGCTGACTGGTGAAACTGTCAACAAGTCCTTTTTAGCATTCTCTGCTGCTTACCCATTACAGCTGTGTAGACGTGGCATATTACACTTGGGAGGGAAAAGATCCTTCCAATTAGCTTTCAGTTTTAACATTGCATGTAATGAAATGCCCTCACTACGTAAGTAAGTGGTGTTGGGTACCCTGATCTTTTGCCATGGATCATTGCCATGCATTTATGAGAATATTAGCAAGGATGTGTGTTCTCTAGATTGAAAAGATACAATAAAATTCTTCATTAAAGTAGTCAAATCTGTGCCAAGAATAGTGATGCTTTACAGTTTAAATAGACTGAAGTCAAAGAAACATATTTCAATATGTTTGTTTCTTCTGTAAAATTTATTCTTCTACGCAGGAAACATAAAGCTACTGCTCCATACAGACCACCCACTATGGCCAGTGCAAGCCCTGCCCAACTCCATGGCAGCTTCAAATCACTGCTGTCCCAAGATTTTTCCATTCTGATCTAAAATGAAAGCAGAAATGAAAAAATATATAGACCTGTGTGCCACATATGGTTATCAAATTTCCATTTTTGTAGGCATCAACCTTGCTATTTCCATATCATTGATAAATTGTGTTGTAGTAGAACTACCATCCTCTTTAAAAACAAGGCTTTCAGGGATTACATGCCTTCTTCTCAACCTGCTCCATGCACCTGTAAACAACTAGGAAGTGTGATTTGGCAGGACAGCAACTTAGGCAGGCCTATGATCGATTAGAGGAAAACTGCATAAAAGATGGAGCAACAACAACACACACACACAAACACTCTGTGGCCGGAGTCGAGCACAGCCTTCAAGATGCTGGAAATAAGATGGGAAAAACAGCCTTCACCTCTGTTCGTGTTGTCTGTCCTTGTTAATTGTATAATTGGTATTGAATGTTTGCCGTATGTGTGCTTTGTAAGCCTTTCTGAGTCCCTTCAGGGTGAAAAGGGCAGGATATAAATACTGTAAATAAATAAATAAATATGGTGCTGCCACCATGTCTTAAGTGGGACAATGAGACTCAAAGAAATTGCCACCCCTTGCCCAAAGACTTCTCCACTCAAATTGTAAGGGTTGCACACAAATGAATTCTGATCAATTATCCTTTTGTTTTGGAGGCTCTTTCTTAAGTATATTGACCTGAGGGCATGCCCAATTTAATTCTATTGAATTGATTTCTGATTGGACACTCATACAACTTTATTCTCATTAAATCTGATGATGCAATTGAGATAAATTGGCAGACATATAGAGTGATATGGTTGTTTTTGAGATGGTTTTAAACAACTGATTTTAAAGTAGATATAACTGATGTTAGTGTTTGTGTATATTTACAATTTATTTTATGTTCCGGCATCAAATGTTTGCGCTCTCTCTATATATGTGTGTGTGTGTGTTGTGCTCCATTCTGAGTCCCCTTTGGGGTGAGAAGGGTGGAATATAAATGTTTTAAATAAATAAATAAATAAATATTTTGGAGTAAAAAACATCGAGGTACAGATTGCACAGGTTGTCCCCGAGTTACAAATATCTGACTTACAAATGACTCATAGTTAAGAAAAAGAGTGGGACAGAAAGTTTGGTGAAATTATTTTATTTACATGTACATAACAACGCAGTAAACATGCACATTAGGTCCAAGTATCTGGGATTTGTCTCTGAATATTGGGCTCTTTCCAAGGGCCTAAGATATTAGAGGTATTTTCATAAAATGTGTGCAGTTCCAAGAAGTGTCACGTTCTGAAGCATCTGGATTGATATTCTGTCCAAATTAAGGCTTTTCGAGTGCTTTTTGAGGTTTCTTAGAATGCCTCCAAGGGCACCAACCACAATTGGTGCCACTGTTGTTCTCTTTTGCCACAGTTGTCCAATTTCAACTTGTAAGTCCTTGTAATTTGTGATATTTTCCAGTTTTTTGTCTTCTACTCTACTGTCTCCTAGTACTGCAGTGTCTATAATAAAAAATGTTTCTTTTCCACAATCGTTATATCTGGGGTGTTATGTGGCAGGTATTTATCTGTTTGGATTTTAAAATCCCAGAGTATTTTTGCTTCTTCATTTTGCATTGTCTTTTCCAGCTTGTTTTACTGCATGGTAGGCCATGCTTCTTTCAAAGGTTCCAGTGCACCATTACTGCTAGCCTGTTGTGATGTCCAGTATAGTCAGTCTGGGCTATTTCTTGAAACCTCAAACTAGGTTCACTACTGTCTTATTGCTCTTTTTGCATAAATGGCACTTTGGGTCATTGTATAACTTTTCAATTTTTTATTGTATTTGTTTGTAAAGCTTATTCCTAACCCAAAAATCAGGCCTTCAGTTTCTTTTCTTGTTTAGAGTTCCCCTTCTAAGCCACTCCCATGTTTCCTTGCTGTCGACCTTCCCTTCAATCTGCTTAAAATACTGTCCACGGAGTGGCTTGCTTAGCCACTGCTCTTTTCTTGTTGTAAACTGTTGGACTCTGTACTCTTCTTTTGATTCTTTGGCCTTCAGTATCTCAGCCATATGGACTTCTTTCAGTGCTGGTTCTTGGTTTTCTTGGGTGTATTCTTTTAGGCCCCTTTTCTCTTCCTCTACTGATTGCTTGACTTGTAGTGGCCCGTTTTCTCCTTCAGACCTTGCTAGGTAGAGTCTATGTGACTTCTTAGGTTAAGTGCTCTATTTATGGTCATATTTTTCATGTTTTTCTGTTTAGGGTGTCCAATTCAGCTTGTGTCCAGTTAATTATACCTGTAGTGTACTGTACTGCAGACACAGTCAACATATTCATTGCTTTTATTGTATTTCCTCCATTGAGCTTTGATTTCAAGATTTTTCTGACTGTTCTAAGATATTCCTTCCTAATTGCACCTTTGACTTCTGCATGCTTGAAATTATTATTATCATTGTTATCGTTATTATTTCCAACTGGAACTCCAATTGCACTCTGAGGCCACAGAGTGAAGAGGGGGCAGCCAGGAAGATACAGCTCCATTGTGTTTCATCCACCAGCAGTTAGTATTGAGCCCTGGAACTGACAGAAGGACAAGTGGCTATAGAGTCACAAGGGTGAGCAACCCAAACAACACTGGTAACCTATCTTGTCCATAACTTGGGGACGGCCTGTATATTATATCATCTTAAAAGATAAATTCTAACCTAACTGAAAGAGGGGAGGAAAGAAGGTTTTAAGTACTGATTGTGGCAATAAATCGTATTTCTGAGCAGACAGACCTATGGTTGTTCTGTGCATGCTGAATATTATTTATTTATGTATTTATTAAAATGTTTCATCTGCAGAAAACATAACAAAAACAGCTTGATTGAATAAATATCCATTTTAAAACCTAATTTAAACATATACTAAGCTCATAACTAAATAAGGTTTCCATTTAAAACACTATTCTAAAACATTACAGGACATCAAAAGAAAACTATGCAACCAATTTTCCTGAACAATGATATAATATAATGAAACCTAACACTACTAATTTAATTAACTAAAAACAAACTTGTATGCTATATTCCTTAATGGAAATTGAGAGAAATGAGGTATTTAACAACAACATATTTGATAAAGCAAAACATATTGACAACATTCTTTCACAAACACCCATGTAGCTAGGAAATTGTTCATAGGTTAATTTCTCATGCTCCTATCACTACTGTTGATGTTATTAATGTACAGTAACTGGCTCTATTATTCTAATATGCCAGCATGGAAACATTTTGGGTAGTGTCTCAAATACAAAGCAATGAGACCAGAGCTCGCTCAATAGAAGTGATGAGCCTAACCGGGTTTCTATTAGGATTGCTTTACGTTTCCACTCACATTTCCTATGCTTCTGTGGAATTTGCTTTTATTTTAGTCGTTTTTAAAACCCTGCAATTCATTCCCTTGGCTAGGCAATCCCACTTCCATCAAAGCCAATGATCTGAAGCCTGTTTTAATTCCTGCTGTGTGGAAATCTACTGTACTTTCCAGCAGGTGCGAGACTCCTTCAGCTGCAGCTCATTTCCACTTACTGACTATTTTATCTCAATAGATGGAGCAAAAGTGAATTTTGTGTTTCCTGGCAATCTGCAGCTTCAAAGAGTCTAATAGTGATTTGTTTATTTCAAAGGAAATGGAGACCAGTCAGTGATGACAGATTTATTGGTTTGTGGACATCATACACACGCACACACTGACTTCATGCTGTACATACTGGGTTCTATCCGCAGAATCAGGAACTCACAGTAAAAGGTGATAGGTTCCATTTCTGAAATTCAGCCCCTCTCACGCCTTACATTTAAGAAGGATTTTTTTATACAGTTTTCCACAAATGTATAGCAAAGCAATATCCTGGCTACTGAAATATCAAGTTATAATACTTTAGTTCACTTGAAATGACATCAGATGCAATCTAATATTAGCGAGTTATGTTTGGAAACAATAACAACAAAAACAATTTTGTGACCACTTCAGTTTGCCTCTAGATAGTTGATAAGTCTCAGCATGTAGTAAAAGTTCTTAACTGGCTTGAATCTTTTGAATGTGGCATAGGCATCAATATTTCCTATGGTTAAAGAAATAGATGGTGGAGAATATTACATAGAAGCAATAAAACACTACAAATTAACGTGAAACCGTTTAGAGAGCCAAGATAAATTGTGCAGCATGGCTGATCAAAATGAAACCACAAAAAGTACATTGCAGAACTGTTTGCTGCTTTGAAACATCAGATAGTCACAAGTCTATTAAATGGGGACAACATATTCAATAAATATAAGACACACAGGGGGAAAAATAAGTAATGAACATACAGTATTTAGTACTTTGTTGCTATTGCAGTCTAAGAAGAGCCACATGACCATTCCTGTAATTGGAAAAAGTCAAAGAGTTTGCTGTAGTACTTGGCAAATGCTGATTTCCAGTACAGGTTAAGTTGCTGATTGGACTAAGTAATGAAATCCAATCAGTAAAACAATTTTTGATCCAAATTAATTTTGTTTTAAGTCTGACTTCTGGGCCAAACATCTGCAGAACTGGTCACTTGGAAAGTATATGTTATCTTGGCTGAAATACAAAATAGGCTCTCCATTGGGTCAAAAGATACTGATTAATTAAGACGATTGTAACACAGACACAACATTTTTCAGTTATATTCATCCCTGACCCTTGGTAATCTTTTCAGAATCAGAACTAGTATCATTTCTAACACATTTGGAACAGAATGCTGCAGGCACATTAGCTTTTATTTTCAGCAAGAAATGAGAGAGATGTGGGCTATCCAAGAGAATGGTCAGGGATAAATACTGGAAGATACTATCCCTATCTTTGAACTCAATGACTACTTCTTTGCTTGGCTGGGATATGAAAGGGTTTCTTTGAAAGGAGCTAAATTCAATTGCTAGTTCCAACTGAAGTACAGTCATTGAATCAATAGGAACTTAGGTAAATCCCATTGATTCAAATATCAATTTTAATTGTGGCTGGCAATTAGATTTAACCTTGAATTACAATTCCTAGGGCCCTTTCACACAACACCATTAAAGTGCCATGACTGCATTTTAACTACCATGGTAACAGTCTATGTAAACATAAGATTTGGAGTTTAAGGAGGAGTGCTTAGCCAGAGAGCTCTAATGCCCCATCTATATATATACATATGCTTTTAATTTTTAGTGACATCATAACTAAAAAATAATTGGACGAATTGACGCCAAATTTGCCCACAACATACCTACTAACCCAAGGAGTAACAATCACTCAGAAAAACACCAAAAACACAATGACAGGGGCTTAAAACCCCCAAAAATCTAGAATACACTACAGCGCATGTGCACAACTTGCCTGGCCCCACCCCCTCCTGCACGAGGAAAAACAAACCAAACAGCTGTCCCATCTCTCTCAAGAAGAGACTGCAGAGGAGACCATCTGTAGGGAGGGCTTTGATGGTGTCTTTCTTTATGGCAAAAAGTGTTTGGACTGGAAGATCTCCCTTGGGTAAGCCTGGCAGAGAAGTTCTCGAGTGGCAGGAAAGAAGGCTGTGGAGTCTGTCTGTCTGTCTGTCAAAAATGAGGTAAACCTCTCCAAGGTTGAAAGGGAGAAGCCTCTGAGGCAAATGCGGCCTCCTCCTCTTCCTTAAAGGTGTGTGTCTTTCTGTTTTAAAGGTGTGTGTCTTTCCATCTATATATGTTCTATCCAACTACCTTCTGTTCCATCTATCAATGTCACTTCCATCTATCCCTTCTGTCTATTGTTTCTTGCCTGGAATTCCTCTGCAATGCATGGCAGGGTATGGCTAGTTCTCCATAAAATGAAAGCATGACAGTTAAAATGAAATCACACTGCAGTAATAAAATTCCTCAAATTTAGTCTCTATGACAAAAGGGAAAGTATCAGTCCAGCCAAATCTGACTGAACTAAAAAAAATATGACCTTATTTTCCATTTAAATTACGCTCCTTTTTGTCATATTCTATTCTTACAATAGTTTTTCCCCCCAAAGTATATGGTGATAATATTCCTTACTCTTAACAGACAGGGCAAGGTACTAGCGACTACCAACCATCATATCAATATCGGAACATTACATCCAGCTTGGTAAAGTGTGACTTTTTCTGATATTGCTGAATTATACCATCAGGTCCAGGTAACTACTCAGATAGGTGGAATAGTAGGAGTTGCAACATCTGGAGAGCCAAATTTGTCCCCCTCTGTTTGATTCTGTTAAAGTGTCCCAAGAACTGTTGTAGCACCAGTGCACCAAATAATCAACTTACAATGGTTGCCTTAGACCTGTAGTTGTCAATGCTACCTGGCTGCTGCTATAGTTGCAGAACTGAACAATCTACATTGTAGATTTCAGTACCAGTACTGATGGTCTACTGGTTTCTGGATCATAAGGTAAATGAGCAAATAGCAGTAGTGCTTTGTAAAATTGGCAGAGATCCTTTCCATCTATAAGAACCTGAATATTTCAGCTGCTCGCTCATTTTCCATGGCTTCTTCATTTTTCTGCCAGCTTTTTCTAGCTTCTCAAGTATTTAATATACCAAAGTGAATAAAAACATTATTTCAACAGCATGTCCATTCAGATATTTCTTTAGATTTACTACTTCATGCCTATTAGCAGACAGCAAGTTCAATAAGTACATAGGCACAGACAATTACAAGCTTTCCAAAATAAGTATTTAAGAGGTGTACAGACTGGTGTAAAAAATCTAAACCCACCTTACTTGGCAAATGGTGGGATAAGAAAGTAGGAGGCTGGGCAGACTGAAAATCAACATGTAAGGAAAATGTCATAGCTATGAGGCCAGTGAAAAGTCTGCTAAGCTTTCAAGATCAAATTGTAAAAACAAAAAAAGGGATAGTAGAGGTGAAATTTTAAAAAAAAGAATGGTCCTCGGGGAGATAGGGTGGCCTACCAAATGATGATGATGATGATGATGATTATTATTATTATTGACACAAAAACACAGCAGTATCACAGCAAATGAGAGCTATATGCTGGATTTTGTATCACAAAAGTCGAACACGCCCCAAGCGTCTAGGACTGTGTGATGTATTTTCAAATGGTGCATGCAGATCCAAATAAGGTGGCCTTTTACAATTGACAGATCGTGATTTTGTCAATGTTTATTGTTTCCAAATGCTGGCTTTGAAGTGGGTTTACTTAACCTGCTCTGAAGTAGGTTATATGAATGAAGCGCCCTCAATCTTTGGGCAGAGGCAAAGATGCTCCTTCATGTATAAAAATCCCAAGCTGTGTAGAAATTCACGGGGTCACCATAAGTCGACAGGAAACCTAAAGGCACAGACATTCGGATTTTGAGCTTTTATTCTATATTAGTATCACCTTTTATACATTACTTAAAATATATTATTCTTAGCATGTATTTAGACACTGTATTTGGATCATACTATCTGTATAGTATTGCTATTTTGGCTGATGTTATTGTATTGTTCGCTGCATTAATAATATGAAGTGTTATCATGGGGTTCAATTCTTTAAGTGATATTTCTTGTCAAAATTGAACAAGTTTAGGAAAAAATGATTATGTAAAAGAGAACCCTCTCAGCCCAAACTTAACTTTCTAAAAACACTTTCTTGTTTTCACCTATCAGGACTGTTCTTTCCAATCATTAAAAAGCCTGGCCTGATTAATTTTTTATTTCAGCATTCTTTTTTCCCCTGTGGGTTTGGACAAATGCCAGTCATTACAGTACCTGAAAATTTTTCCATACAATGAAATCATTTTTTATGTTCAGCACTTACTGAAAGCATTTTGTTATTGCTTGATTATTTTTAAAATGGTGATGATATTCGCATGCAATGGCTGGTTTTAACCTGATTGTGATATGGAAGAGTCTTTCATGACATGACTTTTATAATACAGTTCTCTTATTTTGGAACTCCTCCACCCCCACTCCCCACACTGGCCCTCTGTTATTATTCACATATGTAATTAATTACCAATGGCAATTCTTATTTTGTAAAATAGGAACTGGCATCATGAAACGAAATGTCAGGCAATAGCAAGAACTACAGAAAATATTATTTCCTGCACAGAAAATGATGCCTTCTTCACCAAACCACTGCATGAAAATTTTGCATAGAAATACAAAGACTCTTGACAGTTCAGAAAACTTCCTTCCAAATATTTTCAAGTATTCTTTCTATCCCCAAGAAGGATCTGCCTTCATCCTATAAAACCCTATTCCTTGTGTTTGGCACCATTATTTTCAAAAGGCAATTGAACTTCATTTCCTCTAGAAGCAGCTGCCTTTGCTTAGTCTGAGTAAAATGGCCATTGTGTGATATCACCTATATTGGAAGCCATTTTTGGTAGTATACAGCTGTTTGAATTTACAGAGTTAAGATAATAAGATAATAAGAGGGTTTATAAGATTTATAAGTTATATGGCAGTATATCATCTATCTCCCAAGATATATCTTGTCAGAATGAGATTAAGCTTCCTTTCTTTTTTAATTTAGCCCCTCTCAAATAGACAAGGTGTCTACAAGAAATCAGCACATACCTTGAACATCTGTGAAATCTTTTTTTGTCTTTGGATAATGTCTTGATTTACTATCTTAGACTGAGCCCCATAAGATTATTATTTTACTTCATAAAAGTACCCTGAAGTTTGGCTTTTTATAAGTAAGATTAATTTAGCATTCATAAAAATTAGGTGATTTATTCCTGGCTAGAGCCAGGTGTAACTCAGACAAAAAGCTGTAAAAATGTCTCCAAAAGAACTGTGCAAATGTATCTCAATCCTGACACTCAGTTTTCCCTGCTATTTCTGTCCTGGAACAGAAGCCTCTTGAGCTGAGCTTTACTTTGTGCCAAATTGTGTGGCGGGTTTGTGAAATGGAAAAAAAGTCCTCAAGGAACTAGAAATAGTATTTCCAATTTATAACTTGTATGATCTAATTCACATTTTAGCTATAGTTTTTATACATTGAGACTCCAATACCCTGATTCCGAACAAAATTGCCACCTATTTCCCATTGACATCAATGGTATATAAGCATGTGTCACTGTGCATTCGGCATTTGGTTGCTAGTTGCAACCAAAATGAATGGGAGCAAAAAATTAACCTATTTTCCACTTTAAACAGAAGGAAAAGTTCCATCAAACAATGGATCATAATTTTGAATTTTAAAATGACACGCTCAGGCTATTAAGCACATAACTATTAATGTATATGATATTTTGGCAGCATTTAAATAGATTTGCTTACACTTTGATTGCTGGAATACAGCCAATTCATAGAAGTTAATGCACATTCAATTTCTGCTGCATGTATTTCTAAATATGAATTAACAGTTTCCATCTGCACAAGTCCATTCCAAATTAGGTTCAAGACTCACAGACCTCTCTTCTGAGAGGCTGGGGGGATGATGGAGAGGGCCTTCTCAGTGGTGCCCCCCCCCCCCGATTTTGGAACACCCTCTCCAGGGAGATTAGACGGGCGTCCACTCTCATGGCATTTAGGAAGGATTTGAAGAACTGGTTATTTAAACAGGCAGGGACAAAAGACGGGGCCTTCTCAATGGTGGCCCCTCAGCTGTGGAACTCCCTCCCTAGGGATATTAGATTGGCCCCCTCCCTCCTGATCTTCCAGAGGAAAGTAAAAACCTGGCTTTTTGAACAAGCCTTTGGGAACACAGTGCAATAGACAAACACGGATTTATATGGAACTGAATTGTGGAATGGCTCAGACAATGTTTTTTGATCAAGATGAACAGCGAAGGCATTGGTTTTATGTGGTTTTAAATGATTTTTATGGTACGATTTTATAAGGTTGTTTAAATGTTTTAAATTTTATACTGTATATGGTTACAGCATCAAATAGTTGCTGGGTTGTAAGCCACCTTGAGTCACCTTCTGGTTTGAGAAAGAAGGGATAGAAATATCGTAAATAAATAAATAGTCAAGCTCTAGGATATGGATTTATGGTAGCAAGCCCCTTCTTAGCTCACAATAATGACTGTGTTTTTAATCTAATGTTCATAATTTTGTCATTAATTTTTGTTACTTGATTGTGCTATAATTTGTGTTTTATATCATTTGTATGTGTTATTAATTGTTTGTTCCATTTTATGTATTTTATTGTATTGTACTTATTGTATTATTTATGTTGTAAGCCACCCCGAATCACCTGAAGAGAGGGAATGGAATATAAATAAACATTATTATTATTATCATCATCATCATCATCGTCATCGTCATCATCATTATTATTTGAAATGCATCAAGATGAGTCCACAGCAGACACTCTGCTGGCTGTTGAATTGGATCACACGTCAGACACTTCCCAAGTGTCTAGGACTGTGTGATGTATCTGTGAATAATGCGTACAGATCCCAGTAAGGTGGCCTTCTGCAGCTGGCAGATGGTAATTCTGTCAGCGCCTATTGTGTTTAAGTGCAGGCCAAAGTCTTTAGGCACTGCACTCAGTGTGCCGATCACCACTGGGCCCACCTTAACTGGCTTGTGCCAGAGTTTTTGCAGTTCAATTTTTAAATCCTCATATCATGTCAGCTTTTCCAGTTGTTTCTCTGCAATCCTGTTGTCACCTGGGATTGTGACATCAATGATCCATACTTTGTTTTTTAACACAATAGTGAGGTCAGGAGTATTATGCTCCAAAACTATGTCTGTCTGAATCCAGAAGTCCCAGAGGAGTTTGGTGTGTTCGTTCTCTGTAACTTTTTCCGGCTTGTGATCCCACCAGTTCTTTGTCGCAGGCAGATGGTATTTGTGACACAAGTTCCAATGAATCATCTGAGCAACGATGTTATGCCTCTGCTTTTGGTTTGTCTGCATGATGTTCTTGCAGCAGCTGAGGATGTGATCTATTGTTTCATCTGCTTCCTTGCAGAGTCTATGTTTGGAATCTGTTATTGATTTTTCAATTCAGGCTTTGATGGCATTGGTTCGAATGACTTGTTCTTGAAGTAGAAGTGCCCCCCACCATTGTCAAGGCGGCACCCAATGGGGGGATGATGATTATGATTATTCTGGTTTCAAATGGATTCTTCCGTTAATATGGAATTCTTCTATCTTTCTCCAACGACTACCTTTAACATTCACATTTATGTAGCAACCATTTCTATCTCAAATTAAAAACATGGTCTTATTAAGTGTCTTATTGGTCTTATTAAATGTCTTATTAAGAAGCTTGTGTGTATGTGTTTGCCTTCAAGTTTCTTATTAACTTCTAGTGACCCTGTTGATTTTTGATAGGGTTTTCTTAAGAAAGGAAAGAAATATTCTGTATCATTTTCTGTCAGGAAACAGCAAGTTCCTTCCTCTTAAGCCCCATCTACACTACCATATAAAGTCCAGATAATCTTATTTGAACTGGATTATGACAGTGTAGACTCATATTATCCAATTCAAAGCAAATAATCTACATAACAATACAAATAATCTAGATTATACTGTCATGTATATCCAACCTTAAATATAGCCTACCAAAATTGGGATTTTTGGTGGTCTCCCATCCAAATATCAACCTGATCTGACTGTACTTTCCTTCCAAGATTAGACAAAATCTGGTAGGAACTCTGGAAATGTCATTTCTCACTAACCTTGGTATGAGCAGCTTTCTAGTACATTATCACCAAGAAAATTTTGAAGCTTCTGCCTTGCTTTTGCTGATAGTACTGAAACAATTATGCATGCTCTGGTAACCTTCTGTTTGGCTTATTGCAATTTGTTATATGAGAGGATGCATTAAAAACAGTTAAGACACATCACTTAGTTCCAAACTGGGCAGCTAGATGGGATTGATCAATACGATATAATGATTACCTGAAAAAGCATCTTTTCCATAACTACCTACTAGGATTTCAATATCACGGAGTTTCATGTATGCTTCTTCAACCATATGTGGCTACAAAATAAAGTGCACTTTGTTTTTGGAATATTTTCTCCCAGAGAAACTTAGTTCATACCTGTGTCATGGTATCGGGTCTTCTTTATTCTCTCAGGCATTTTAAGAACTTTTAGTTCTTCTTGTTCTCCATGCTGTTTGTCTTTTGGTGTGTGATGAACTCTTTTATTACTTTCAGCTGATTTTATTTTGTGGCCATGTGTGTGCATGTGCTATAATTTCATTACAGGTTCAATGTTTATTATTTATTATTATTTCTAGCATTTCTACCCCGTTCTGCTCAGGATGGCTTCCACTCAGTACATTGCATCTAGATTAATAATTATTAGTGAGTTATATATAGCAGTTAATTTAGCCAGGTTTTGAAATAGTGATATCACAATGAAGTGATTTGGATATGTTTATTTAAAGTATTTTGTGGTAGTAGTCAGCCCTTAAATAATTGCCCGTTTCTAGTGACCCTCTTGAAACCCTATCACAGAGGTTTATTTGCAAGATTTGTTCAGAAGCGGTTGGCCTTTGCCTTCCTCTGTTAAGACTGTGCCTTATCCAAGATCAAGCAGTGCATTTCCATGGTTGAAAGAGGATTTGAACCCAGAGTTGTACTCCAATGTTTCAAGCACTACTCTGCCTCTCACTTACAGCAGTAGGGATTTCTAAACCTCAACCAATCTTTCTTATTCATCACATACACAGCCTAACAGTTAAGTAGGACATGAAACACTGTTATAATCATTAATATAGTGAAATACAACTTTCCACAAATGATTCAGAAAAGGAGACATCTTATCTCCAATTATACTGAAGTTTCATTTTACACTCAACACTCCTATCTTTCTCTAAGGGAAATAAGTCTCAATGAAATAAGTCTGAAAAACTACAATCTGCAATTGATGAATGTGGGGAAAGTCACAGACATTTTCTTCTATTTCATGCAACACTATCAAAACTAATGACACATCATTAAACTAGAACTGTAATAAGCATTAGAGGATGCCATGGAATGCAGTAAAATTTAGGCTGCCCAATTGAATGCAAGTTGGCAGCCAAAATTTCTTGCAGTGCTACTATTTTAATTGTTGCTATTTTAGTGAAAAGCTAGGCTGACCCTTCCATCACTCATTCCTAGGAACCTTTCAAGAAATGCATTTCCCAAACTGCGGCCTCCAAATCTGTTGGACTATAACCCCTTAATAGCAGAAACATATGCCCATTATAGTTCAATACATCTGAATGGTTTATGTACTAAAATGTGTGGGCACTGCTGGTTCAGAAGCTCATTCAGCAAAGAAATACAAGAGTTCCCCTGAAATTATTAAAGACATCATTGCTTATCTCATCATCTTACTGCAACTTGTGAAAACAATGCACATATTTTATTTAATTAAAATGTGCACACATATGCATACTATATGCCTATATATAATTCTCACAGTTAAGTTTACAGTATCATTTCTCTGTTTATTTAAATATCCGACTTATATTTTTACAAACACAGACTTTACATATATAATTTAAATATTTTTGATGGCTTAGTATGCAACAAAAATTATCACACAACTATTTTCTGCATTTTATATACAACTAACACAAATCAAAGAAGAATTTTTAATACATTTTCATTTCACAATACTACAAAACAACACCGTGAAGGTGAACATTATTTTTCCTCTCTACAGATTGAGAGGTGAGATAAATGTGATTGAGCCAGATTATGGTCAAGGTATAACTTTAGTATATTTTTCTACCTAATTCAATATGGATGCAACTACCTGTACTACCTCTTACAGGAAACAGAAGCATTCATATTTTTCCTAGTTTTATACAGCTTCTAAGTTAAGTTATTAAAATTCACTGTTGGTCTAACCCCATAATTACTTATGTCAAACAAAGGAAAACAAACCTAACTTTAAATTGGTTTATATACTGTCAAGTTGAATTTCTACGGCTTATACTAGAGAAGCAAACCGAAGAATCTCCTTAAAATCTATAACAATGTGGGAGAAAGGCAGAATGACATTAGGTAAATAAAAGAGAGTAACTTTGCTGATGTCTGTTTAATTTACTGCTCCCTCCAACATCAGCTCATTCATGTGGACCACTACAAAAGCTATTTTTGCAAAATGTTATATATTTATTCCAATATTAATACAATATTAATAATATTAATATGTTAAACATTACACACATAAAAAACCAAAAGCATAAAATAAATAGCAGAAAAATGAAAGCAACAACAAAACTCATGTCTTCTGTAAACAGAGAACTAAACAAGATAGAGATTCTGTCTGATCCAAATTTTTGTTTATATGTAACAATTTACAACATAGGAACAGTTTTCACAGAATGGGGGATTCTCTACTCCAAACTCAAGAATGGAAAATGTTGGAAGACAGGAAAAGAAATTTAAAGAGGGGCTCAAATCCAGCCTTAAAAACTGTGGCATAGACACCAAGAACTAGGAAGCCCTGGCCCTTGAGCACTCTAGCTGGAGGTCAGCTGTGACCAGCAGTGTCGTAGAATTTGAAGAGGCATGAATGGAGGGTGAAAGAGAGAAATATTCCAAGAGGAAGGCACATCAAGCCAACCCCGATCGGTATTGCCTTCCACCTGGAAACCGATGTCCTCACTGCGGGAGAACATGCATGTCAAGAATAGGGCTCCACAGTCACCTATGTACCCACTGCCAGGACACCAAACCTGGTGGACAATCTTTAAGGGATCGCCTAAGTAAGTAAGTAAGGGAACGTGTGTTTTCAGGGGCCTTGGAAAAACATACATCTGTGGTTACAGAAAATCACTCTACAGCAATGGCATTTTAGGCACCACATTCAAAAATTCCCTACTTCTTATAACTACTTATCATATACTCAACAGCTATTATCATGATTCGAGTCAAGTCACACTGGCTATACTTTGATCAAGCTGAAGTTTCTTGCCTTAAATGGTGGCCCTGGGTAGAACACTTTATACTAATCTAATCTAGAAGTACCTAGGACATGAATGACTGGGACCTGGTAATTCATTCCTTACAATAAAGGAGAAAAGTGAAACTAAAGAAGGAAAAGCAGCAATAATTGGAGCAGCAGCAGTGGTGAAGGGGGTGGGGATGGAAAAGGAGATAAAATCTCAGGGATGCACAAAAATAAAGATTTTATTTTCCCAACTCATAACAAAATGCACTTTTTCTCCAAGGGTATTTAAAATGTGGACTACTACTATTTTCCTTGGTGTGACTGGTTATCAACATATTTGGCCAGAAAGTTCATCCAGATAACAGTAATGTTAGCCAATAAAGTCTCTCTTTTTTGGTGTTCCCTTGAGATATCCTCTCCCTCCATTCCCTTATTTATATATTACATGGGGCTACCTTAGAAGATATTTCTGGAAATTTAACTGATATAATGAATAAAGAGAAAACAGGCTGCACGGATCTAATACTTTGTTTTATTGTGATACCTGATGACCTGAGAAAAAGCACCTGGGTGACCTAGAAAGCTGTTTTTAAAAAGCATGGCTATCATGACATGTTGAAGCCACCCAAAACTGTGTAGTGAAAGAGTGATGTTCTGGAATTCAGAGCATCATTTTACCTTTGCATAGTTGGTATGGTTTCAAAAAAAATTACACTCCGTTTTCTTAAAAGTAACTGACAAACCTCTGCAAAAAGTTGCAAAACACCATGCTTGATTAATATAAAAAATGAAATATTTTATGTAAAAATTAAAATCTTAAAAATAATTTTTGTTTGTATTCCTTTGCTAAATTACCCATATTGTTAACTATCATAAGTAAAAATAAAATGTATTTACAAGCAAGGGATTCTGCAACATTGATTAAATTTTTAATGTGTTATGAAATTCATATACATCAAAATACAACAAGTTTAATCTTAAGCAAATTTAGTATTTTATTGTAGAAGGCCAATCCTTTAGAAAATTTATTTCTTTTGTTTTACTCTACAGGATCTATGGAGGATCAGTCTGTCCTTTAAAAGTCAAATATTTCTAAAATGAAACTAGGAAACAAACAGGTCCTTTTTATGTTCTCAGTAGAAAGTTCTACTGCACTATAATATTGCATTTTTGAGAAAAAAAAACAATAATGCTTTGCAGGCATATAATACATTTTTCCAGAAAATGTGTTATAAAAGGCCCTGATTCCTGTAGCCCCAGATAAACCTGAATTAACTTCAAAGGCTGCCCAAATACAAAAAGAAAATATTCATAACTCCTAAGCCAAGCATCCAAGTGTTTACTTGCCCAAGAAAAATGTACAATTATAGTACATTGATTAATGATTCTGCTTGATTTTGGTCATATTATTCCTATTATTTCTGATATCCAGGATCCTTCAGTTTTAAAAGCTGTAAGAAATGAAGTCTAAATAAGAGGTAGGAAAACTGACCCTTAAATTGTATTTGGTCTCATCTCCTATAAACTTCAGCCAGAACAATGAGTGATCAGGAATGACACAGGTTGTAATTGAGAAACATCTGAAGGCACTGTTTCCTCACTCTTGGTATACAGAAAACATATGCTTCCAGACAACTTTCTTTTCTATTTTATACTTTTATAAGGAATTCTTACTATTTGGTTTCCATGTTTTGCCAATGCCATTTAGGTTAATACTGTGGTATTGTTGTGGTTCAGCACCAATGTGATGGGAATGGGAGTGAGGAGCGTGCAGATGGGATTGAGAATAGTGCAGATGTGGGCTCTCAGCTTTCTTCCCATGAATTTAGAGACAGGTCTGTGTCTTCAATGTCTTCACAAGATCGGAATGTGAGTGATAAGGCAGTTGCTGGGAAGCAAGGTCAGACAGTTGCTGGGAAGCAAGGTCAGACAGTCGGTGGGATGCAAGGCCGCGCAGGCCAGGTGGTGAGAAGGAGTGCGCGGCTGGCAGAGAAGGGTTGACCTCATCTGTGGGAAAACTGCTCGTTAAGGCTTGTTTGATGTTTGCTGTTTTGCTGTGAAACGTATAAGTAATCTGCCTGGACAGAGATCCTGTGTTAGTTCAACGTTGCAATATGGCTTGCAGTAGCCCAGTTCGGGGCTAAGGATTTATCAACAGCTTGCTTCGTGTAACCTTAAGCTGCTTCCTGGTTTGGGGCTTCTGGTTTTGCTTCATGTCTTCTGCTTAAACTTTCAAGGAATATATTGGACTGATTATTTTGTAACCACTGAATCTTTTATTGCTTTTACTTTGATTGTTTCAATAAACTCTTTTACTTCTCAAGATTGGCTGGTTTTGTCTGAGAAAGCAAGGTGAATCTATTCTGAGGTACAACAGTTTGAACTAACCACCAACAAAGTCCTTGCTTCTCCCAGCCACTATGAATCCCGCTGAAGCTCAAGCGATGCAACAACAGCTGGTGACCCTTCAGCAGCAGATAGCAACGATGCAAGGGCAAGCAGCAGCCAACCCTCCGGTTCAGCCGCTAAGGACTCCCATGGCGTTGCCTAACAAGTTCTCTGGAGACAGCCAACGGGTCAAGGACTTCTTGGGGCAGTGTGATGCCTATCTCACAGTGCGGGCAGCGGAGTTTCCAGATGAAGCCGCCAAGGTGGGCTTTGCCTACAGTCTGTTGGAGGGCCCGGCCCTCTCCTGGGCCACCGCGTTACGTGAGGCTGCTTCCCCTGTGTGCAACACCGCCAAGGCTTTTATGGATGAACTGCATAAAGTATGGGGAGGCCAAGTGCACCGGGAGATGGCGGATCGTAAGTTGCGAGCGCTCAAGCAGAAAGAAGGACATTTGGCCGAATACATTTCAGAATTTCGTGTTTTGCAGCGGGAGCTTGCCTGGAATGATGCCGCCTACATGAGTGCTTTCAAGGCGGGGCTCACCCAGGAGATGCAGTTGGAGGTGGCCCGTTCCGCTGTCCCGGCCGACTTGGAGGAGTTGATGTCCCTGTGTATCCGGGTAGATGGGACTATGACTACCCAACGCCATATCCTCGCCGGCTCTCGGCCAGTTGGTCGAAGGGGGGCCGATGCAGGGGTACCACGTCGCTTGGGACCACCGCCAGCTCATGTGCCTGACGCAGAGGAGCCCATGCAGTTGGGTTCCATGCGCCCCAAAATCGATGCGGCGGAAAAGGCGCGGAGACAACGGCTGAACCTGTGTTGGTATTGTGGGGGCAGTGGACATTTCTCTCGGGAGTGCCCCGTAAAGAAGAAGATGACCCCTCGCCTGGCGGGGGCCTCTGGTTCAGCGGAGGCCGTGGCGGCCCCGGCCCAGAGTTCGGGTGAGCAGTGGGCCGAACAGCCGGCGGGGGAAGGCAACGACCGAGTTTAGCTGGGCTCGCTGACTCGGTCTCCATCCCGTTTCCAGAGCCCGCCACTGGGATGCTGTTCTTTCTGTTGGTTTCGTTTTGTGTAGCTCAAAAGACTCCCACAGCGGTGCACGCCTTGGTCGACTGTGGGGCCACTAACAATTTCATGGACAGTCGGTTTGTGGAACACCTTGGATTACAATGCTTAGACCTTCAGCCTCCCCGGGATGTACAAAACTTTGATGGGCGCTCACTGAAAGCCGGGCCGGTCGCTCGCTATACGGCGCCCGTGCAGATGAAGGTCGGAGACCATGTGGAAGAGGTCTCCTTTTTGGTCACGGACCTTCCACACGCTGTGGTGTTGGGAATCCCATGGCTGGCCAAGCACAACCCGACCATTTGGTGGTCCCAGAAACAGTTACGGTTCACTTCGGCCTTTTGCAAAGACCATTGCGGCGGGGAGCGGAAGTGTCGGCTCGCAGAGGTTGCCGCACAGGCTACAGGCCAGCTGCCCGCCAAATATCAAGATTTCTGGGACGTTTTCAGCGAAAAGGAGGCGGAGAGACTTCCCCCCCCACCGTCCGTACGACTGCGCTATTGACTTGATTCCGGGCGCCCCGATCCCGCGTGGGCGGTTGTATTCTCTCTCGGAACCGGAGCTGGCAGCTCTCCGGGAGTTTTTGGATACCAACCTACGTAAGGGGTTCATTCGTCCTTCGCAGTCGCCGGCCGGCTCCCCAGTTTTGTTCGTCAAGAAGAAGTCAGGAGAGCTGAGACTTTGCAATGACTATCGAGCATTGAACAACATTACGATCAAGAACCGCTATCCGCTTCCCCTCATCCCGGAGTTGCTCAATCGGTTGCGAGGAGCTCGGATTTTCACCAAATTGGACCTAAGGGGGGCTTATAATTTGGTGCGTATCCGGGAAGGGGACGAGTGGAAGACAGCCTTCCAGACCCGTTTCGGGAGCTTTGAATACAGAGTTATGGGTTTCGGACTCTGCAACGCTCCAGCCACGTTCCAGCACTTCGTCAACGACGTCTTCCGCGATTTTTTAGACCGTTTTCTAGTCATTTACCTGGACGACTTCCTGATTTACTCGACGAATCCCCGTGACCACACTCAACAGGTGCGTGCGGTGCTTCAGCGCCTGAGGGATCATGGACTATACGCAAAGCTGGAGAAGTGCGCTTTCGACCTAGAGGAAGTAGACTTCCTGGGACACCGCATCTCGGCGGAGGGAATCTCCATGGACCCCACTAAAGTCTCCGCGGTGTTGGAATGGAAATCCCCTGGGAGCAAAAAGGACATCCAAAGATTCATGGGGTTCGCCAATTATTACCGCAAATTCATCCCCGACTTTGCCCGCTGGGCGGACCCTATTACTCAATGCCTGAGGGGTAAACGGCCGTTCCTATGGACTGAGGCGGCTGAAAGAGGGTTTCAGCGGCTCAAAGAACTTTTCACTTCCCAGCCTATCCTGCAACATCCGGATCCTACTAAGCTGTTTGTGGTGCAGGCCGACGCGTCGGATGTGGCGGTCGGGGCAGTGTTGCTACAACCTGCGGGGGATCATCTCCAGCCCTGTGCATATTTTTCTCGACAGTTGACTGCCCCAGAAAGAAACTACACCATTTGGGAAAAAGAGCTCCTAGCCATCAAGTCCGCGTTTGAGACTTGGAGACATTGGCTAGAGGGTGCTCCCCAACCAGTGGAAGTTCATACGGATCACCGCAATCTGGAATATCTCCGTACGTCCCGGAAGTTAAACCAACGACAGCAGCGTTGGGCATTGTTTTTTGAGAGATTCAACTTCCGAATTTGCTACGTGCCGGCGGCCCAAAACAAACAAGCAGATGCTTTGTCGCGCAAGCCGGAATATACTCGGGGCCAAGAAGACTCCTCAGAGTCCTGTATTTTGCGGCCAGAAAACTTTGCATTTACCAACACAACGAGGCCCCCTTCGACTTTGGCTGAAAGAATCCGGGCACGACAGCAAGAGGACTTGTGGGTGCAAGAACAACTGGAGGCCGGATTAAAGTTCCCATTTCAAGAAATAGATGGGATGCTGTGTCATCGTTCACAGGTCTATGTGCCGCTTGGCCCCGAGCGGGAGGAAATCTTAAAACTATGCCATGATACCAAGCCGGCGGGACATTTTGGGATTTTTAAAACACTGCAGCTAATACTGAGGGACTTTTGGTGGCCCAAGATCCGGCGAGAGGTCGAGAAATATGTCAACGGCTGTCCTGTTTGTCACCGCGCCAAGAATCCTACTGGCAAACCGGCTGGTTTGCTACAACCTCTGCCTACTCCGAGTCGGCCCTGGGAAATAGTGTCGGCCGATTTCATCACGGATTTACCAGAATCCCAAGGTTTCACTACCATTCTGGTGGTGGTGGATCTGTTTACCAAGATGGGACACTTCATTCCCTGTGGGGGAGTGCCTACTGCCAAAGAAACTGCCGATTTATTCCTAAGCCACATTTTCCGTCTTCATGGACTTCCAAAGAGCTTGGTGACCGACCGTGGGGCTCAATTTACCTCGCACTTCTGGAAGGAGATACAACGACAGTTGGACATCGCGAGTCGGATGTCGTCGGCGCATCATCCACAGTCTGATGGCCAGACCGAGAAGACCAACGCCACCCTTGAACAATACTTGAGATGTTTTGTCAATTATCAACAGGACAATTGGGCCTCGCTTCTTGCTGTAGCCGAGTTTGCCTACAACAATGCTACTCATGGGTCGACTAAAGAGGCCCCGTTCTTTGCTAACTATGGATACCACCCCCGGTTCTTTCCCTCCGTGATTGGGCCTGGGGAGGTCCCTGCTGCTACCACTTGGCTGCAGGAGCTCTCAGCGATTCAAGAGATCTTAAAGGCTCAGCTTGAACAGGCAAAAGAGGATTACAAACGGATGGCAGATACCCATCGTCAATCAGGTCCACCGATTCAAGTGGGAGATCGTGTTTGGCTGTCCACTAAACATCTGCCGATCCAACGCCCCTCTCGGAAGCTTGACGCACGTTTTGTGGGACCATACCCAGTGGTAGAACAGTTAAATCCTGTGACCTTTAAACTAAAACTTCCGCACGGCATGCGGATTCATCCAGTTTTCCATCGATCTTTGCTGCGGCCCGCCACGGAAGTCCGGCCGGATGCTGGCGGGGCTCCTCCGCCCCCCCCGATTCTACGCGATGGCGAGGAGGAGTTCGAAGTAGCGGACATTTTAGACTCTCGTCGTCATCACCGCAAGTTACAATACTTGGTGGATTGGGTGGGCTATGGGCCTGAGGAGCGCTGTTGGGTGGATGTTCGGGATGTTCATGCTCCTCTCCTAGTGTCCCGTTTTCACCGGGCCTACCCGGCCAAGCCCGGGCCGGTGGGGGGCCCTCGGGGGGGCCCTAGGGGGGGGGATAGTGTTGTGGTTCAGCACCAATGTGATGGGAATGGGAGTGAGGAGCGTGCAGATGGGATTGAGAATAGTGCAGATGTGGGCTCTCAGCTTTCTTCCCATGAATTTAGAGACAGGTCTGTGTCTTCAATGTCTTCACAAGATCGGAATGTGAGTGATAAGGCAGTTGCTGGGAAGCAAGGTCAGACAGTTGCTGGGAAGCAAGGTCAGACAGTCGGTGGGATGCAAGGCCGCGCAGGCCAGGTGGTGAGAAGGAGTGCGCGGCTGGCAGAGAAGGGTTGACCTCATCTGTGGGAAAACTGCTCGTTAAGGCTTGTTTGATGTTTGCTGTTTTGCTGTGAAACGTATAAGTAATCTGCCTGGACAGAGATCCTGTGTTAGTTCAACGTTGCAATATGGCTTGCAGTAGCCCAGTTCGGGGCTAAGGATTTATCAACAGCTTGCTTCGTGTAACCTTAAGCTGCTTCCTGGTTTGGGGCTTCTGGTTTTGCTTCATGTCTTCTGCTTAAACTTTCAAGGAATATATTGGACTGATTATTTTGTAACCACTGAATCTTTTATTGCTTTTACTTTGATTGTTTCAATAAACTCTTTTACTTCTCAAGATTGGCTGGTTTTGTCTGAGAAAGCAAGGTGAATCTATTCTGAGGTACAACAGGTATACTAAAATATCTTATGGAGACTACAGAACAAAAAAGGAAAGAATAATGGGCATTCTATTAGTGAAATATGCAGATGTAAGACAATTTTAACCCTAAATATGGACCTCATCACATAGGGCAGCGGGGCAAATTGTGAGGCAGCAGGGTGAATCTGTCATCCAGTGCCCCATATCGCCCACACCTTTCCAGCATGTGCCTGCATTGGCCTCATGTTTCTCAACCTGAAAGCAAATAGTCTCCCATGTTCAGGTTTTCCTCTCCTACCCACTTCACTGACACAGCTGACATGGAGCCCTGCTGGAAATAGATGTGCATCATGTGATGAGATCTGGGGGACTGTGTCGGTGAAACGTGGTAAAAAGGGGAATTTCTTTAATGTGATGAGATCCTATGTCTCTTTTGGCTGACACAGAAGTTTGTATTTCTTTCCTTCTTCCATATTCTTCTCCGTGGATTTCCTGACAAATTGCTGTAGCCACACTGGCCCATCCCTGATAGGAGAGGATCAGAGAAGCATTTGCTTGTTTCCCTATAGCTAAATAAGAAATGATTACATCAACTACTAAGACTTCTGGAAAACTGCAGCAAATGACATAATCATTCTGTGTCTAGTGATGGAGGCATATCCAGATGTTTTTAAGTCTTCCCTTCCCTGCTCTTAAACAAGTATACAGTGACAATGGGAGGGAAGCTTGTAATAACTCTATGGTAAATCCAAGGGTCAAGGGCCAGCTGTCTCATAATTCCACAGAGATAAGTATCCCTTGTCTAGAATTTTGAAATTTGAAATGCTCCAACTTCACTCTTTGAAATTTCAATGTACACATACTTTGTTTCATGCAAAAATTTATTTTTAAATATCATATGAAATTTTCTTTAGGCTATGTGTATAAGATGTATATGAAACATAAATGAATTTAAAGATTAGATTTGGGTCCCATGTCCAAGGTTTCTCATTATGTGTGCATATGCAAATACAAGTATTTTAAAATTTGGAGAGTTATGAAGGGGTTGCACAACATAATGTGCCATCCATGTAGATTATATCTGAGGCAGCACCCATTTGAATGTACAGGATAGTAATATCATTCAACTGCACATTCTGTTACAGAGTGGTATTTTTCATAAAAGTAAGGATATTCAAGTTATTCAACAGAATTTCTATCCATAGCTATATTCATATGATAAACAATGGGAAGAAAGCCCCATAAAAGTAATAAATGCAATTTTAACATATTATGCACATGAGTACAGCTCTATGTAGGTTACCAAGAGGAATCTTTTTTTCTTCTTAGTAGAAATAAATTTTTAAAACTTTTCAAATGTTTATCTACTTTTAGAATATTTTCATTGGGTGGCATTAATTTTACTTCATTCAATTTCATTATTATTATTATTATTATTATTATTAATATCCTGCTTTATCTCTCCCAAAGGAGACTCAAAGCATCAGCATACAATTTAAAATATACAAATATGCAAACATTAAAACGGTATTTTAAAAATTCCAAACCATTCAAACATGTTCAAAGTTAAAAACCACAGCATCCCCTGAATTGATCTTAAATATGTTCTTTAAAAACCTGGCTGAATAAAAAGGTTTTATTTCTAAACTAAGATTTCAAATCAGTCAGGAAGAAACATAGTCAATAATGCAGATCAAAATATGAAAATCTGCTTATTTAGACTTATTCACATATTCTAATACCTTTATGGCTTCTCTTTTTTTAAAGGGTTACAACTTCAAATTTAGCTATATAAAAGTAACTTTTAGGTTGACAGAATGAAAGACATCAGAGAATGGTAGGCCCCTACTCATTGTCCTTATTGATGATTTATTACATTTCACTCTTTTCAGAAATAGTATTCTTTCATTAAAGTAACTGTCTTTCCATAATTGTTAGCACATTTTCTTTTAAAAGGTTCTTTCATCACATTAGCGATAATTCTCATTCACTGTAATATCTACCACTTACTACACCTATTGCTGAAATTGCGAGATATCATCCCAATGGTTGTCATTACTGCTACAACGGCTACTATTTGTCATATGGAATCATACGGAATCTATAATTAATACATCAACAACAATAATCATAGTCAACATAATAAATAAAAGTAGATACTATCAAGACAATATTCAAAACACAACACTGCTAAAAGTATTCATTGACTCCTGATCCCAGAAAACTAGGTATATGAAGACATTTGGCTTTTTTGCAGAAAGAAAGATCTATACATATACATACTTGGGGTTGCTTTTGAAGACTGCCCGGAAGCTGCAGCAAGTCCAACGCGCGGCAGCCAGATTACTAACGGGGGCTGGGTACAGGGAGCACACCACTCCACTGTTACGCCAGCTCCACTGGCTGCCAATTAGCTTCCGAGCACAATTCAAAGTGCTGGTGTTGACCTATAAAGCCCTAAACGACTCCGGCCCTGTTTACCTCTCCAAACGTATTCTCCCCTACGAACCATCAAGATTACTAAGATCATCTGGAGAGGCCCTGCTCTCGGTCCCACCAGCCTCGCAAGCGCGGCTGGTCGGGACGAGGGACAGGGCCTTCTCGGTGGTGGCCCCACGACTCTGGAACTCTCTCCCTCTGGAGGCCAGAACCGCCCCATCCATCCTAACATTTAGGAAACAGGTGAAGACGTGGCTGTGGAGTCAGGCCTTCGAGGAATGAGACAACACCATAGGATGGAAGTGGATATAGATCCATCTTATTAGGACTGACCACTGTAGTTTTATATTTAGTGTTTTTAAAGTTGTTTTGTAATTTGTGATATATGATATTTTAATGAATGTATATGTTTTTATGGCTGTAAACCGGGCTGAATCCCTCGACGAGGTTGAGAAGCTCGGTATACAAAACTGTGAAATAAATAAATAAATACTTTCTAACACACTTTTGAATCCATTTTCTAAGTCATACAGTGGCATTCAAACCTTTAAAAGCTAACCTATTTCAAAATGATACCACTCTTGAAATATATACATACATTAAAATGCATTATAATTTAAAACTACATCAAATAAATTCAAAATAAAATATTATCTTCTGGCAGATTTAAATATAAATGTACAAAAAAATTTCCACAACAATCACAGAACAGAAAGCTAGATCCTCCCTTCTGGATTCATACCATATAATGTTTCTGGGAATCACATCTTGGATCCCAATGGAAATCAGTTTCAATATGTTTGCATGCCATTGCATTTGTCCAAGATAGTATCCTCCTAATTATAACCAGAAATAAAGTAGCTCTCTGAACTAGATTCTGCTAAAAATAAAATCATTTTGAAAATAATGATAAATGTTTTCAGTCCCTTAGAGTAAATAATTTTGTTGACTGGTTAAAATGTGACTATATGTCTAAGTAACACTATCCAACTATTTGTAAGTTATTTTGTAGCATGGCTATATCTGAAATGTGCTGTACTATCTGAATAGTATTTTTTTTTTGTCTGACTTGTATCATCTTGTTCTGAATCAATAAAAAAAAACAACACAAATATGCTGAAGTTCCTGAAATATACTAAGAACAAACATTTTAATAATGGATAAAACCCAAAAGAATATCCAAATTCAATAATAGATTAGAAGTAGATAACAATTTATAATAGTAACTAAATGCTAAATTGCACATACTATAAATATACCTATTGACTCTCTGTGAATAATGTTTTAATAAGTAATCACTTGATTGTTAGTTTCATAACCATGTATTCATTCCCATACATGCACATTTGTACTTTTTTGGTTATTGTACAATGGTCAGTTTCAGTTCATAGTTGCATAAGCAGAGTTTTGCAAGTGTAAACATTTCACATGGCCCTAAATCTTATTGCTAGTTCCAACTAAATAAGGGCTATTGAACTATCTGGATTTATCCATGTATTGAATGACTATTCAAAACATTATTCAGTGGATCTACTTTCAAATCACCCAACAAGACTCTAGTCATTGAAAAGTGTAAGTACTGGCTAACTACTACACTACTCAGATATTATGTAAATTGCAGGAGCCATCTCTTACACTCAGATGTAGAAATGTAAATTCAGTTGCCATTCTTCCCAAGAAATCAGTTTAGAACTGAGATCTTTCAGTGCATTTTTATGCATGTACACTCACATTCATTGAGACTTATTTTCTAGTAAGTATACATATTTAGGATCATATAACAAAAATTAACTAAGTCAGCATTTTAAAAATTAGCTTGAAGCTGTTTTTAAACCATCTAGTCATTTGTTTTCTTAGCACTGAAGATCCAACAACTCTCTCACTCTCTTTAATCTTAGGGGAACATGCTAATTCTTGATTATGTCTAAGCCTCCTTTTTGAAATCCCCAAACATCATGCAGTAGGATTACTTGCATATACAGTACAACCCCCATATCCATGAGGGAATACATTCCTAGAGTTTGTGTGGGTACATGAAACTACTGATGATAATGACCAACGGGATGAATGACATATGTCCCAAGAAGAGAGTGTAGCTTTGCATTTCAATCACAAAGATAAAAACAGGACACTACTACTATTACTATTAATAATAATAATAATAATAATAATAATAATAACCACAATTGTAGAAGACATCCTAAATGCATAAATGAAACCATGGATATTGGTTCTAAGGATGCATGTTTTGTATTGTACACCCATAACTAAGTCCCACTGAGTTCAATGGAGCTTGCCCCAAGGTTACAGGACGTTTTATTCAGACACTAAATGATACAGTGATCATTTATGCTAAAACAATATTCTCACGTATAATAATAAATTTTAGTAGGATACACTATTAAAAACATACTGTAAAAAAATTCCTCTTTTATAAAAAAATAATTGTCCCCACTTTCCATATTAGGAATATTAAAATTATTACCAGGTGTCTGACATTTCTATCCTAAGTCCAACTTATATCAAAGGGGAACATGTCCAGTTTACTATGTATCACAGGTTAGCGTACCCCTCCTGAACAGCACTGGCAATCTCTATACGGGCAGTCTGCAAGTTACCAACAAGAGATGGGTTAACACCCCTGTGGAATTTGTTTTGCTTTTTGTGCCCCTGTTCAGAGGATTTCACCTCACTTTCTGTTCCTGTGATAATTGGATTTTGAAAAATGTGGCCTGCTGTGAAAATAAGGATTGGTGATTAAGCTTCAGTGGAGACACCTTTTCCCCACAAGAAACCTTTCAGGGGTGGATTTCCCTTCCAAGGGGTAGATTTCTCTCACTTTCTGTTGTCTCACCCCATTCTTAACTATGAGTTGTTTGTAAGTTAGGTGTTTGCAACACAAGGACTGCCTGTATATAATAGAGAAACTGCATATGAAGGAACATACTAGAAATAACTATTAGAATCAATAGTGTTTACTTTCATCCTTTCATTAGGATTTGATTAACAGACACATCTGACCAAAACAATGTTCCTCTCCCCACCTGAGATGCACACTATCCAAGATTGACTTATTTATTCTCTCCTCTAGGACAGAGAATTCCACAAATCATTCTCCAGTTCCAATAGCAGTAAAAAATGCAACAATAATGTATTAAATGGCTACTAATTTGCTCATCTTTCTTGATACCGTAAAACTGGCAAGGAGACCACCTTCACCTGCTAAATGAAAGTAGCTTATATATTATGGAAATCTGCTATTTAAAGAACCAAAATACTACGCAGTATACCTAAGACTTTGGCTTGGATATACTTTTGGAGATATTTTAGCCTCATTTCTTTAAGTATGCATCTTTGTCTTAGACTTAAAGAAATGAGTTTCCAAGAAATGAGTTTCTTAAGTATACTTTAAGTGTGCTTCTAAGTCTTAGACGAAGCCCCCGGTAGTGTAATGGGACTGCGGACAGAAAGGTCTGCAGTTCGAATCCTGGGAGCAGGGCGAGCTCTGTCTGTCAGCTCCAGCTTCCCACATGGGGACATGAGAGAAGCCTCTCACAGGATGGTAAAACATCTGGGCGTCTCCTGGGCAACATCCCTGCGGACAGCCAATTCTCTCATATCAGAAGCGACTTGCAGTTTCTGCAAGTTGCTCCTGACACAGGAAAAAAATATCTTAGACATGTTTTGTGACATTTTGTGATTACTGCTGTTGCTTTCTCAGAACAGATTGTCTTTCATATGCCATATCAAAAGTTTCTATCAAACATTTCCATGGTATGGGGAGCTGTCCTTTAAAAAACATACACTGAAAATCCCCAAAGATTTTAGAACTACTTTCACTGCTTTTTGTATTGTAGCTTTTGGACACACTTCAAATGCCTCCTTACCTATGTGATTTGTCATTTCTGTTCATGATAAATTATATTTTGATAACAAAACCCAAACTTAATTAACAAATTAACTCTGTGTAGGAAAAAAGCTGATAATAAACACATTTTTCTTTTCTTCTAGTAACATGCTGAAAGTTTTTCAAACATAGATGAAACAGATCCATTTGGATATATATACGGGTCATTTTTCTTATTGAAATGTTTTTGAAAGTCATCAGAAGTCATCAGAAGCAATGAATCCATATGATTCAGCACATTTATCAAATTACTTAACAGGTGAAGTTTTTGACAAATACATTTACTGAAAAATACACCAAATATTTATGACATAATACACCAAACCAAACAGTACTTCTAGGCAACCTGTGTTCAATGAAGTTACTAAAATCCCCCAGTGTGAACTCCACTTCAGTTAAGACTCAGACTTTATAAGTATCATATTCAAGCACCATTACAACAGTGTAACCTTTTGATTTCAGTATATATATCCTGCCCTAAATTTATGTTTTGGAAAACAAATACTATTAATACCAATAGACATTTCTAAGGAAATGTGGATTAAATTATTAGTTAATTCAAAATTTAATAATTCAAAAAAATCTAAGAAAGTTACAAATAAAACTTGTAACCAGTATATGTAATTTATTCGTGTACAGTTTTACTGTTATGTTTTTTAAAGTTATATAAGTTTGAAATCAGGAATAATTACTAATAAGGAAACATTACAAAATAAGCCTTCCAAAATAAGTTTGAAAATTATTCAGTAACATTATGAAATTACTTGACTTTAATATTTCTTCTTCCAAGAGACATATGTCTGTAAAAGATCTAAGATAGTCCGACGATGTAATACAAAATATAATTCCAAATTATAAAATAATGTGCATTTAATTTCCTCTTGTATTACATGGATGCATGATACATTGAATTGAATGGACCTTGCATTCTGATAAGAGTATTTAGGATGCAGTATAATATACCGTGACAGCCAGTTTCAGCATTGGACTATAACTCTAGAGACCAGTGTTAGATTCTGCACTCAACCATGGAAACCCATTTGGTGACCTTGGGCGAATCACACACACTAATCCCCAGAACACTCCATAAGATGACCTTAGGGTCACCATAATTCATAATTCAGAGCACACAACAACTTTAAGAGCATTGTGATAGTTCACTGTTTGTATTTGTCTCTAACAATAAACTATAGTTTTACTAAAACTTAAATGAAGAGAGCAAACAAATGGATCCGAAACACTAAACAGAAGAATAATTACATGAAATAACAACTATTTGATAATATGAATACTAAAAGAGGGGGGGGGCATGCAAAAGAAGCGTTTATCTGGTTGACATGCCCAGATTCTCCATTGACTGGGTTTCTGATTACACAAATACTTAGTATTACATTGGGATCCAGATTTTCTGATTTGATAGGACAAAGGACAACGTTGTCTCAAAGGAGTGATCTAAAATAATTTTGGAATTTCTGATTTTTTCATCCTACAAAAAGTGAGTTCATTTTGTCAGGAATAAATTCTGTCATGGGAGAGCTACAGCGAATCCATGGAAGAACTGTCAACAGCTGTCTACTAGTCCTGATGACTGTATTTCCCTTTGTGATATCATACACAGATCATGTTGGAAACAGTTGATCGTTTCCTTATGATTCTGCCACAAGCAGACATATACAGAGGGGACCTCTTAACTTGTTGAAAGGCAGCACAAGGCAAGGACAAAAATCAAGTTGGTTCATCTTTCTACAGTTTCATCCAGTGTAACTATATTTACCCAAACACAAGCATTGTGCCATTTTTAATTTTGGGATGCAATGGTTTTCTAATACGAATACATCCCCAGATTTATGCAATAGCTAGACAAACACCATTAATTACAATAGTTCATTGTCAGCACCACTATAAATGCAAACAGATAAGTTTTGTGAAATCTCTAGTGATTTATTTGTGGTTGAGAAGTTGTGACAAATGTAAAAGTATAGTACATTTAAGAAGAATGCATTTGCTAAAATTTATTTAGCAGTTTAACAACTGGAGGTACAAAAGTGACAGCAAATGTATAGTATACAAGAGGTACGTAACTTTTAGGATAAAGGAAATAAAAAAATGAAAACCTAATATCTTTTTCTATTGGAAATTCATCTTCCTGCTGTATCAGCATTATTTAAATTATGTCTAAGAAGTTACTAAATGAAACAAGCATTACATATATACAAGGGAACAAATGACATGCATACACACACACACATACATATATATATACAGATTGTTCAGTTTTCAATGTACGTTACATAAAATGTTGCTTTTAAAGGAGTCCACTGTACAATTCTGAAAGATATATTTAATAGTTAGTATAAAAATACATAACAAATCTTAATTTGTGGTCAGAAATTCCTTATTTTGCATGTTTTTTTTTGCTATATATATATATGTTCCAAATGATTAATAAAAGCATTTAAAACATGCAAAATAAGGAATTTCTGACCACAAATTAAGATTTGTTATGTATTTTCATACTAACTATTAAATATATCTTTCAGAATTGTACAGTGGACTCCTTTAAAAGCAACATTTTATGTAACGTACATTGAAAACTGAACAATCTGTATTTAAAAGAACTTAGACCAGGCATGGGCAAACTTTGGCCCTCCAGGTGTTTGGGACTTCAATTCCTAATAGCCTCAGGCCCTTTCCTTTTCCCACTCAGCTGCTTAAGCAGCTATGGGGGAAAAGGAAGGGGCCTGAGGCTGTTAGGAATTGTGGGAGTTGAAGTCCAAAACACCCTGAGGGCCAAAGTTTGCCCGTGCCTGGTCTACACCTATTTATCACAAGATTAGTAAACCAATTTTGTACATATTACAGGGGAGTCAGGCTTACTAAAGATTTTTTTCATTATGAGTATGAGTATAAAGCGGTAATATTAAGAACAACAATATTCACATATCAAATAAATGAAAATTGCTTCATTGTGTTGTGGATTATACTGTAATTCATTGTAATTTAAGTTTACATATTTGAGACTTGAAGTATAACAACAAAGTGAAATTAAAATTTCCTTTCCATTTTTAGGTAATAGAATTTTAAGTTATTACACTTACCCATCTGCCAATTTAAAATTATATGCCCTAGAAATTTGAATTTTCTTCATACATGTTACATATTTAGTGATGATTTGGAAAAACCAATTTCTTTATAAACCACTAGGTATGTAGTATGAGAACCTGTCAACTTCTGAAAAAGTGTTATAATTGGTATAGGGAAATTATTGAAAATAGAAATAAGTCTGTTAAATATAGAAAATGCAGAAAGAAAACTATTTTTTTCATTATTCAGCTTGCATTTAAAGGAAACATGATCATGGCTTCCCTTGTATTTCTAATAATACAAGGGAAATGCTATTACTTTCTCTTTCTAACCACAACTTCCTTTTCTTTTGCATGTGCCTGTCTGTATAACTTACCTTTAGCAGTTTTATCATGGGGCCAACATCTGTCATACAAAACTGCTTGGAATGCTGGTAGCACATTTAATCCAACCCTAGTACACACATATATATATAGCCAAAGTGACACCTCGATTTACTTTCAAAATCAAACAGGCATATTACTAGCACAATAAATCCTTAACTGAGTATGTGAGTGTGTATCCTATGTAAATATGCTTCAGTAAGGAACTGAAATTGATTATAATAGAGGGACATTTTCTTAGATTTCACTAATTAGTAGATTAATAATTCAAATCCTTTTCCAAACATGTTCAGGACCCTGTATATAAAATTGTATGTAGCATGTAAAAGCTGGAAATTACAGAAGCTATTAAATACAGAACACATAACTTGTAAAAACGACAGAGGAGAGGGACGTGTATGTTACAACATTGTAGTGGAGACAAATCTGTGCCTATATAGCAGGCATGGGCAAACTTGGGTCCTCCAGGTGTTGTGGACTCCAACTCCCACCATTCCTAATAGCCTCAGGGCCCTTCCTTTCCCCCCTCAGCCGCTTAAGTGAAGGGAAGGGCCTGAGGCTGTTAGGAATTGTGGGAGTTGAAGTCCAAAACACGTGGAGGGCTTAAATTTGGCCATGCCTGCTATATAGACATGAACCTCATTTATTTCATTGGGATTTATCCCAGCCATAGGATTATGGCTTCCTCTACAAAACAAACCAAATAAAGCTTTGTAATGGATAGGAATCCATGTCTACATAGACGTAAATCCCATTTATCTCATTGGGATTTACTCCCAGTCAAAGAAGTATAGCATTAAAACATCCTGTATAAAATAAACCAAAAGAAGAAATGCCAACTTCTCGAGAGTTAAGCACTGGCTGAAAAAAGAAACTAGGGAAATAAACTGGCTGATGGAGTGGGGAAAGCGCTTCTCTTTTCCAAGTGGGGAATCCCGGAAGGGAAACCCAGGTGTCAGAGGCGCACACGAGTCCAAACTCCCCGAGAGTTCCCCCCTCTGGCCTGTTGGGAAGTGTGGACGAGCGATTTCATGGTTCAACCGCATGGCCTATGCCTTAGCCGTCATACAAAGCTTTTTGCGCCCCCCAAAAGTGACACCAGGCCAGGAGTGGCCAGGAGGAGTCTTGGGCGATTCGCCCATCCCGGGCTGCCCCTCTCCACCTCCCCTTCCCGTCTCGCAGGGAGAAGCCCCTTGTGTGCCCTTCCTTACCTGAGCTGTCGCTTTTCCGCTTGCCGACGCGCTTCTCGGCCTCCACCGGGGACAGCGCCTGCCTGCCATAATCTCCCGGCGCGCCCGTCGGGGTGCTGCTTCCCAAGCTCGGCGAGTTCGAGCACAGTCCCGGGGGGCTATTGCCCAGCTCCGGGGGTCCCCCCGAGTCGGGCTGGAGGCACAGGCTATGCCTGGACGAGGCGGGCGGCGGAGGAGGAGGTGGAGGGGGCGGCGGCGGCGAAGCCATCTGCGGAATGTGCCAATTCGTTTGCAAAGCCTGGTGAGGCGGCGGCTGTTGCGGCTGCTGCTGCTGTTGGTGATGGTGGTGATGGTGATGGTGGTGGTGATGCCCCCTGTGGTGCTGGCTGCCGAACATGCCCTCCTCGCCGGGGTACCCGGCTATGATGCAGGAGGAGGAGGAGGCCGAGAGCTCCGGGTAGGACATGTGGTGGTCCGAGCGGCCGTGCAAGGCGAGGGCGGACTGCGAGAAGGGGTGCAAGCCCTGGCCGGGGGCATGGTGGGGGCTGCGCAGGCAGCCGAAGAGCGTGTGGTCCATGGCATGCACCAAGCGGGACCCGCGCGCCTCCGGCCCCGAAAGCCCGCCGCGGGCCCAGAACCACCAGGCGCTGGTGCCCGGGTCCTCCTCGCCCCCCTCCTCCTCCTCCTCCTGCCCCTCGGCTCTCCTGCCAGCCACCCCCGAAGCCAGGCAGGGCACGTCCAGGCAAGGCGAGGCGGGCCAAGGGAGCGCAACCGGGAATAATAATCCAAGTCCTCGGCGCGCAACCGGTCCCGGCGGTGGCTTCACTGGCTTGGCTCGGAGGTGGGGGGAAAGGGGCGCGGGGCTCGGCTCTGCCGGCAAAAAGGAGGTGGTCCCGAGTGCTGCTGCTGCTGCTGTTGTGGCTGCTCCTCCGCGGGGGAAGCGGCTCGCCGAGGTTATAAATACAGGAGTGTGTAACGTGAGCCGGGGGCTGGCTTAGGCTGCACGGCGCACTGACCACAGGCAGCGGCCTCCCCGCTTCAGCCTCACAGCCCTGCCACCGGCCACTCGGAGGACCCAAGCCCTGACCCCAGGGGGGCTGTCCTCATGCCTTCTTAGCCAGGGTCCTCCTCTCAACTTCTGGCAGCCCAACTCTCTTGGCTCCCCCCACAATAGATCCCTCTCACTCTCAGCTGGAGCCACTCCTGCTGCTCCTTCCCTCTGGGCCTCATCACTACTACCCAAGGAAGGACGGGGAAGCAATGGCTAATGGGCACTTCCATTGACTAAACCTCTCTTGGGTGGTGCAGGATGCGGCTCAGAGTGTCACTTCCCTCACTCCCCCAATTGGTTCTCCTAAGCAGCGTCTCCTCCTACTTCCATGATATTGTTCTCCATGAACAACATGGGACTGGACCTTCTCCAAACCATCTGCCCCTTTCACTGGACAGGAGTGCTGAGTTGAAGTTGTTGGGTAGGGGAAATCTGGGCAAATCTTTCTGGATGATTCTTGGTTCTGTGTGACTTCCCTCACTCCCCAATTGATTCTCTCCTAAGCAGCAGACCCTGGATAAAGAAGGCATCTCCTCCTACTTCCATGATATTGTCCTCCATGAACAACATGGGATGGGGCCTTCTCCAAACAATTTGCCCTTTCCACTGGACAGAAGTGTCGAGTTGAAATTGTTGAATGGGGAAAAGCTGGGCAAATCTTTCTGGATGGAACTTGGTTCTGATCTTTCACTTTATGCCACCAGATCAAGGAGCTCAATGTGCCACAACTGAGAAATCAAGACCTGCTTAATTGGTCTCGTGTTTCAATCCTTTCTGCTTTGCCCATTTACACCATTCTTCAAGGTTGCATGGACCCAGCAGACTCCATTGCCTTTGTTATGTCACCTAGAACTAAAAGTGACCAAGTAAGCAGGCAGAGGTGGCAGCTAGAACTAGGTTGTATCTCCTGCTGCATAAATTCTTCTGTTCACCTTCCAGAGGACAGAATGGTTTGACTAAAGCTCCGTATACTCATACTGGCATCAAATGTGTCCCCTTTCAGCAAGAGTGGTGAATCTAGTCCAGGCTCTAACCCTATATTTGAAAGAACTATCCAATGTCCAAAGCTGTTTTGGAAACACCATTCAGCACCTTGGATACCTCTGCTACATTTTAGACTAAAATTTTGAACTGTTCCTCAGGTTCAGCTGCCACTGAAACCATGCTGCTTAGGAAAAAGGTGGTAAACTGGTTCCAGTTTCTCCACACTTCCCTTTGCACATGTTCTCCCACTAATGGAAACCCCCAAAATCTTGAGTTCAGAAGCTCTACTAGAATAGAGACCAGAGACAGGTAGTTAGGTTAGGGACTGGTTGTGAGACCTTAGCAGCTATCTGACACTGTTGTGAGATGTCTCATTGAAAAGAGTCAGCATGATGGAACTTCTTATGAACAATACAGACTTTTTGGTCTTTATTCTTCTCTTCATTTCAACACAGTCATCAAATTTCCTTTCCATGATCTCACTCATGAACTGATGAACAATAGCCCATCACATGTCACAGTAAACAATTTAGTCCTGGGACCTCCTTCCTCATATGTAGGCCAGTATCTGGGACACAAGTCTATTTAATGCAACATGGACACTGACTAAAGAGAAGCCTGGCCAATTGAGCTTCCCGCCACAAATATACACCTACATTCATAGTCATCAATGAGACAATTTACACATGGTTTAAAGATGTATATGGTGAGACTAAGAACCTCTTTACATGGAGGTCCAGAACCAGCTATTTGATGAGGTTGTAGATGTTTCTCCAAGGACCCTCAAGACCTTTCAGCTAAAACTGCAATACCCCAAGACAAACATACACACACTTCAGAATCACAAGAAGGTTCAAAACAAAGCTGCAGCTGGAAAAGACTTAATTTAAACCCACTGATTTTTATGGTTGCCCCTAAAGGCTATTTTATCTCAGGTATATTTTTGAATATTAGTTTTCATTTCCATGAATCGTCAGCATAAGCTGTTTTCTAATGTGTGATATGGCCTTATGAACTTTCCTTGTCTCAAGCTGGGAGCAAGCCTGGGATATCAGGGCCATATTAAATACTGGATTCACTGGACCCAGCAGCTCAGGGAAAATAAGCTTCGCATCCTCACATTTCTCTCCAAAATCCATGGGGAGAATTCTGCATAAATATTTTATATTGCAACTCTCAGGATATCTTTTCCTGGCAAGTAAAAAAGGTAAATGAAATCTTCTCTGCTTCATTGCCTCAAGAGGTTTTTTTTTAAGTGCTAGTTTCCCTGGTGCAGGATATTGGTTAAGGATACAATTCTAAACATATTTACTAGGGAGGAATTCTCACTACATTCAATGGGATTTACTTCTCAGTAAGCCTGCATGATATTGAATTGCAGGAGTATGAACTGTGAGAAAAGAGTTATAATATGGGAAGTTCATCATGATTCTAAACTTCCTTCAGCCTTGAAGACATAAAATGACCTTAGGGAAGCCACTATCCCTGGCCTAAGCATTCCTCCTGTTCACAATATGGGAATAATAACATCAGCTGAGTTTACTAGGTTATAAGGATTATTGAGGTAACATATGTGATGTGCCATAAAAATGTTATATTTTTCCCCTTGCTAAATATTAGAATTCTTACTCCCCAGCATTTTGGTGGATTGGGTGTACAGCTATTTACTGTACCACATATACAGAGAATTGATTTCGATGAAGTAATTTTGTGCTCTTTTCCAACTTTTAAACAAAAACAGTGATTGTTATAAAGCTAGTCACAAATCTAAGACTATCCTGGAATTATTTTCTTGTCAAATAGGAGCTCTCAGTCTCACTCCAAGAGTCATGCTCCATATATTTCAAAACAATCGCCTTTAAAAACCACAACTTCATTTATACAATCTTTACCAGCCTCCTCATGTCTGTCAGCAAAATAGTTTATAGTTTAACTAGTGCTGAAAAGAGATGTCTCAGTCTTGTCCTGGAGCGACTGTTGATTTTTTATTTAGAAGATGGATAACTTGGACCAGTTCTATGATGTGTAAAAGTAGCCTGTGGAAACAATGAAAGAGATCCCTCAGATCAAGATGCCTTTCACACTGGGGTGTCTCTGAAGAAATGTGCTAATAGGGATAGACAGAAACCCGTGTGCACTGGATTCAGATCCAAAGAGTCTAGAAATGAAGTTTCCTGGAGAGTTTAAACTTGCTCTCTCTCTCTCTCTGGCCCAAAATAAGCCCCTTGGCCAGAGGTCTGTTTCAGTCAAGTGAATACATTTCAATATGGCAAACAGCTGTGGACTAGCACTTCCGCTGCAGTGCAATTACAAGTGTGGACAATTCATTTTACGGCAGGGCTCCCCACACCTGTCAAGCTACTTGATTACCATCTTGACACATATTGATTTTATGGTTTTCATACTTAGAACATGAAAGGATGCTACATATGCAGAGGTTTCCTTGAAACAAATTGAGAGAACACCAATCTATATCCTCCCATATAGATTCTTTGGTTTTATAAGCTTAGGAATGATCTGTGGTCTCAGACAAGTCTGCCTTTTCTTTTTGAATCCAGGACAGCCTCTACAATGGCATGCCAGAGCTTGTTGGCACCCCCCCCCCCCACCTGATCCCTAAAACCATTATCCAAAGGTATCTCTTACCCCTATGCCAACATAATATATTAAATTGTGATGTGAATTGTTTTTACGTTTTATTATGAACATTTTAACTGACTTTCTATTTATTTATTTATCTATCTAATCTATCCACCCATCTCTTTCTTCTATCTCAGCTGCCCCGAGTCCCCCTTCCAGGGTAGAGAAGGGTGAGGTACAAATATTCGAAATAAACATAAAATAATATATTTTTGTATTCAACTGTTTTGGATTTCAACTCCCACAATTCCTAACAACCTACTGCCTGTTAGGAATTGTGAGAGTTGAAGTCCAAAACATCTGGAGGAAAAAAGTTTTCCCATGCCTGATCTATCTAGCAATTGTATCTCTCTCTCTCTCTCTCTCTCTCTCTCTCTATATATATATATATAGGGAATAGATAGATAGATAGAGGACTGAAGTTTGCCCATGCCTGATCTATCTATAGATCTATCTATAGATCTATCTACCAACTCTCTCTCTCTCTCTCTCTATATATATATATATTTGTATAGATAGATAAATATAGAGGACCGGTTTGTCCATGCCTGATCTATCTATATATCTAGTATCTGCCAACTGTATATATCCCTATGTCTGTGTTTATAGATAGATAGATAGATAGATAGATAGATAGATAGATGATAGATAGATACATGGAAATCGACAGAGAAGCAAAGTTTAACCATGCTGTATCTATCTATCTATGTACCAACTATATATCTCCCCCCTTTCCTATATCTAGTTGTATAGATAATGGATGGATGGATAGACAGATAGATGGAGGACTGACGTTTGCCCATGCCTGTTCTATCTATCTATCTATCTATCTATCTATCTATCTATCTATCTATCTATCTATCTATCTATCTATCTATCTATCTATCTACCAGCTGTATCTCTTCCCCTTTCCTATATCTAGTTGTATAGATAAATGGATGGATGGATGGATGGATGGATAGATAGATAGATAGAGGACTGAAGTTTGCCCATGCCTGATCTCTCTCTCTCTCTCTCTCTCTCTCTCTCTCATCTATCTATCTATCTATCTATCTATCTACCAACGATATATCTCTCACTCCCTATATAAATGTGGATGGAAGGATAGCTAGCTAGCTAGCTAGCTAGCTAGCTAGATAGATAGATAGATAGATAGATAGAGGACTGAAGTTTGCCCATGCCTGATCTATCTATCTATCTATCTATCTATCTATCTATCTATCTATCTATCTACCAACTATATATCTCTCACTTCCTATATAAATGTGGATGGAAGGATAGATAGATAGATAGATAGATAGATAGATAGATAGATAGGTGGAGGACTGAAGTTTGCCCATGCCTGATCTATCTATATATCTATCTACCAAATGTATCTCCCTCTTCCCCCTATATCTATGTGGATAGATAGATAGACAGAGGACTAAAATTTGCCTACCTATCTACCTATCAACTGTATCTTTCTCTCTCCCCCTATATCTACGTGGATAGATAGATAGGAAATCTATTCTGAGCTGTTGTTGTGGAAACCTAACAAAGTGACATCAAGAACTGTCTTCTTCAGAATTTCAAGGAGGGCTGGAGCTTTTGTACGGATCCCTTTGGGCTTTGGGCACTTTTGAGGAGAAAGGAAACTGAGAAGCTTGTTGTTACTATGTAGAATTATATCTTCAAGTCGTTCCCAACCAAGGCGACCTTTATCAGAGGCTTTTGTGGAGCTGAACGTGTGTGAGTTTCTTTCCACGATGAAGGAAAGGAAAGGAAGAGGAGCAAAATGTCCTGCGTCCCTTTTATATCCAGAAAGCAAATGTAAGCGGGAAAAAGAAGCGTGGGTCTTCCCAACAGCCCCGCTGCCAACTGAAACGCGTGAGGGGAAAAGAGCGCGCAAAGCACGGGAAGCGACCGGCGAGATTCCCTCTGCTGCCTCAGATTCCCCTCCGGGAGGCAACGAGTGGATCTTTTGCGTTGGGCTTTTGAACCGACGGTTACCATCCCACGTTATTTCATTCTTTTCGAGGACACTATATGTCAAATCGGGGAAATAGTGTCTCCTCCACAAATTGAGAAACACCGACGCAAGGAACTCTCGATCCTCTCAGCAGCCCCTCTCTACTGAGGGGAAATCCGTAGAGTTAGGAGGCTCTCCATTACGACCTAATAGACACTCTCCCTTTCCATCCCACTGGCCCCAATAATGATGGCATTGTGTCTATATTATTATTATTATTATTATTATTATTATTATTATTATTATTATTATTATTATTATTATTGCGTCCTGCCCGCTAACGGAGACCAGGTGCTGCAGGTTGCATTTCAGAGAAAGAAACTGGTGCAATCACCTCAGAGAGTATTCCCCTCAGAAAAAATGGAACTGGGGTTCGCCATGTTACCTCAAAGGCACACGCCAACACAACTGAGAGCGCGGGGTGAGCTCCCTCTGTCAGCTCCAGCTCCCCATGCGGGGGACATGAGAGAAGCCTCCCACAAGGATGGTCAAACATCAAAACATCGCTGGGCAACGTCCTTGCAGACGGCCAATTCTGTCACACCAGAAGCGACTTGCAGTTTCTCAAGTCGCTCCTGACACGACCAAAAAAAAAAAACACAACACAATTGACAGGGAAATCAATATATTCTCTCTATATATGTATAATTATATTCCTTTATATACAGGTATATTATATACACTCTTGTCCTTTCAAAACTACACGTCCCACTCTTGTTCAGGACGCACCCAAACACCCCACCCGTTAGCAAAGTTTGTTTTGTCCCCTTTGTTTAGGTTCCCTCAGGTGTCTCAAAAGACAGACTTCGGAACAGCGTTGAAACAAAAAAAACGAGTTATATTCGACGTTACAGTAAAGTAACGCGAACAAACAAATTATCGTGATAGCGAGGGAAGTTTATTCTTTCCCCCTTCCTTTCCTTTGGAAATCGTTACTCTTCTCGTTCGTTATGAGAATGATATTTAGTCCCATTCGGCGAGGTTTGAGATCCTTCTCTGCTCCTTCACACACACCAAAGCACACCAAGTCATTTTCATCTGCCACTGGAATAATATATATATATATAAACGGGGGGAGTGTATGAGTTTTGCAAGTGGTAGTTACTTAAACGGAAATTGAGTCCCATTTTGTGGGAAATTAGTTTTGCAGACTTTCTGAAAAAAAAAATCTGCAAGTTTCCTTCAGCAGCTGCTTGACTTTCCCTCCCAGTTTTAGACTGAACTGGGGAACCTGCAGAGCTCTATGGCCGGTAAGCTCCCTTCCCATATTTTGAGATGGATCTATTCTGGTTATATATATATATATATATTTCTTTTTCTTCTTCTTAAACGAGTTTTCTGGACGTTTTTCTGCGTACTGGTGACCATAGTTGCTGGGTAACTCCCCTCCCTTCCCAAAAAAGGACCTTTCAAGAGGAAATATCTATACGCCCAATCCTGATGAAATATATTGTGCCTTGTGTTTATCATTTCAATATGTGCCTAACAACAGATATGAATGCAAAGCTCCTGCAATGGCTGGAACCTTTCCTCCCTGTATTACTTGAAGCTGCTGCTCTTAGGGAAGAAATCTTTGCCCTCCTCATAAGCATTTACTGATTATATACATATTTTATTTTGTGTCAATAGCATTGCATAAATAAATCGGTTTAAAACCTATTTTTTTTTAATGTCAGGAGCAACTTGAGAAACTGCAAGTCGCTTCTGATGTGAGAGAATTGGCCTTCTGCAAGGACATTACCCAGGTGATACCCAGATGGTTGATGTTTTTTACCATCCTTGTGGGAGGCTTCTCTTGTGTCCCCGCATGGGAAGCTGGAGCTGACAGAGGGAGCTCAACCTGCTCTTCTGTCCACTGTTGGTTATCAGTCCTGCCAGCACAAGAGTTTAACCCATTGCATAACCATTTATTTGTCATGTCAGGGCAACCAGTCAACTGTATTACATTTCTAACAGAACAAAACAAACAGACAAAACACAAAATTTGCATGTTTGGTAATTGATTAAATGTCCTTTGACCAGTATCTGGCCACTTGGAGTGCTTCTGGTGTTGCTGCAAGAAGGTCCTCCATTGTGCATGTAGCAGGGCTCAGGGTGCATTGCAGCAGGTGGTCAGTGGTTTGCTTTTCTCCACATTCGCATGTCGTGGATTCCACTTTGTGGCCCCATATCTTGAGGTTGGCTCTGCATCTCGTGGTGCCAGAGCGCAGTCTGTTCAGCGCCTTCCAAGTCACCCAGTCTTCCATGTGCCCAGGGGGGAGTCTCTCATTTGGTATCAGCCATTGGTTGAGGTTCCAGGTTTGAGCCTGCCACTTTTGGACTCTCGCTTGCTGAGGTGTTCCAGAGAGTGTCTCTCTAGATCTTAGAAAACTATTTCTAGATTTAAGTCGTTGACGTGCTGGCTGATATCCAAACAAGGGATGAGCTGGAGATGTCTCTGCCTTGGTCCTTTCACTATTGGCTGTTACTTCCCGGCAGATGTCAGGTGGTACAATACTGGCTAAGCAATGTAATTTCTCCAGTGGTGTAGGGCGCAGACACCCCGTGATAATGCGGCATGTCTCATTAAGAGCCACATCTACTGTTTTAGTGTGGTGAGATGTGTTCCACACGGGCATGCGTACTCAGCAGTAGAGTAGCATAGCGCAAGGGCAGATGTCTTCACTGTGTCTGGTTGTGATCCCCAGGTTGTGCCAGTCAGCTTTCGTATGATATTGTTTCTAGCACCCACTTTTTGCTTGATGTTCAGGCAGTGCTTCTTGTAGGTAAGAGCACAGTCCAGAATGACTCCCAGGTATTTGGGTGCGCTGCAATGCGTCAGAGGGATTCCTTCCCAGGTGATTCTCAGAGCATTGCATAACTGTGGGCTCTTAAAACTGATAAAATAAAGGGATCACAAGCAGCTAAATAGTTTTAGACACAAAATGAGCAACAGAGACCGCATTGTCTGTAGCTTTTTAAACAGTTCTTCCTCTCTGCATGAGGCAGGGCATTGTGGGCAAGCATACAGATGCTGAATTGTTTGTTCTACTCCACAGTTGCACAAGGTGGATTCTTCTAGGTATTGCCATTTTGCTAGGTTGTCTTTTGATTTGCTAACTCCATTTCTGAGTCTGTTCAGGGACTTCCAAGTTGCCTGTTCTTGGTTTGCCCCTCTGAAGTGGTACATATTGATAGTTTTGACCTGTAATATTCTATTCCCAACCTCTAACTTGTTTTTCAAATTTCTTAGTTTGTCCCTGGAGGAAGACCCTCATGGGGGACCATCCAGTTGGAATTGCCCGATTTTGCTGCCCACAAGGATATTCTTGCTGTTGCTGGAGGAACATTTAGAGGAGTGGTGGTTCTCATGAAATTTTTCATTGATTTAAGTTTACTGGGAGGAGGCTGGTAGCCATACAGTGGGTGGCTTTCACAGAGTTTAACCTTATTTCTCTTGCAATTGGCAGCAACTTCTCATCACTCATCAGGGGGGCAATGCCAGCTAGCTTATAGAGTCTATCAACAGGTGTAGGTTTAAGTCAACCTGTGATTATTCTACATGTCTCATTCATTGCTATATTTGTCTGCTTCACATGGGCTGATTCATGCCATACAGAGTGAGCATACTCAGCAATTGAGTAAGGCAAGGCCAGGGCTGATGTTCTTACTAATTTTGGGTTATCATTGCAGAAGATGTAAACTGTGGCTCAGCTATTTCAGATTTCTTTAAGACATATTACACTGAGAGATTTGCCAGTGGGAAGAACACATTGACCTTTCAGTTGAATTCAAAACAGTGTCCTCCTTTCATCTCTTGTAGGTGCAGCTTCCCTTAAATTCCCCATTAAAGTACTTGGGGCTCTGTTCTTTTGCCCCCAGTGTCAGCACTTAATGTGCCCTGATTTTCTTTTCCCAACCTGTTGCTGTCAATCATTCACTGTCCATATGGGACAAGGAGCCCTGAAAGGGGAAAAAATAGAAAGGCAAAAGAGGGTGGAGGCAGCAAAGTTCCAGCGATGAAATGTCTTGGGCTGCTAAATTAAGTCTGAAATGTTCCAGATTAAAGGCGATATGAAATAAAGCATTTAATTCTAAAAAAATGAAGGATGCTGTCACACTTAATCCCTAATTTGTTCTTAAGCATCAGCGAAAAGCAACTGAATGAACCAAAGTTCTTCTCCCCAAACACTCCTGCCTCTCTTTCTGGGCCCTCCCAGGCAGGCCCTATATCCCAGGATCTGATCCCAAGTTTTCTGTTTGTCCCAGATTATCTGGCAGTGCAGACTCATATAATCTGGTTTAAAACAGAAAACCTGGGATCAGATCCTGGGATATAGGGCCTGTCTGGAAAGGCCCTCTGTATCTAGCAGGGGGAGGAAATAATAAAAAGGATCAATACTATACTGATTTCAGTATATTGTAAATAGTCAGAAGTTGTTTTATTTTACTCCCCCTTCCCTTAACATGAGCTATGTGAAGAATTTTGTTTCCCTCTTCTCTATGGACATTTCTTCATACAAAGATTATGATATCCACACCATTGCTAATATAACTTGATTTGTTAAACAGAACCAGGACCATATATGCAAAGCTGGTTTACAAAATGTACTAAATCCATCTGAACACATTTGACCGAAATCGAAAAAAGCATGCTAATGATACACATGCTTTTGCTATAAAATACTATTTTCCAACCTCTGAAGTGATACATATTGCTAATTTTGACTTGTAATATTCTATTTTCAACCTCTAACTTGTTTTTCAAATTTCTTTGGATTTGGTACCTTTTGGAAACAAACTCATATGGGAAGGGGAATTGTCTTAATTTATCATAGGGCCACTTGGGGATGTTTTCCAAATTATATCATGTAATAATTAGATTATAGAATCATAGAATTATAGAGTTGGAAGAGACCTCGTGGATCATCCAGTCAAACCCCTTGCCAAGAATCAGGAAAATCGCATTCAAAGCACCCCGACAGATGGCCATCCAGCCTCTGTTTAAAAACCTTCAAAAAAGGAGCCTTCACCACACTCTGGGGCAAAGAGTTCCACAGCTAAACAGCTCTCGCAATTAGGAAGATCTTCCTAATGTTCAGGTGGAATCTGAACAATGTATCAGATTACATACATTAATTAGCAAAATGTAGGGAAATAAACATAAATAGTATTAGCTATTTTGCCTCAAATATATCATCTTGAAAATGCAAATTATTTTGGGAAAACTGGTAAATTTATTTTTCTTACATGGATAATTCTTCAATATCACAGTCATAAAATACAATTTTTACATTTTCTAGATTTGAAAGGAATAACAATGCATCTAACAAATAACATATGTTTTTTTGCTGGATCAAAAGGAATAGGTCCCAATAGTCATCTGAAAAAATGTAGTCATTTTCCAAAATGTAATAATATATTTTATACTTACTTTTTAAATAACAATATTATTTTTAGTTTAAAGAGTCTGCATTACATACCCAAAACATTTCAATCAAAATGACATGATTTTATGTATATTTAACAGTGGTTAATACCCAATGTTCATTGGCTAGCTCATGGATGTTATTTCAATAGCTTTCCAAAGATTGTGGCTTTAAAATATTAATGCAAATCATAGATTTCCCCAAATACACTCATTGCTACAAGCCTATTAATCTGTTCTAATTTAATTAAGATTTTTTTGATGTTGTATTCTGAAATACATTTTTGTGTAGAATTATAGAGTTCCTTCTTCCAGGAATCATGCAATTTATATATTATTAAATTCATTTTGAGACTAGTTTTTGTATCCAGCATCATGATGTGAAACACATTCTCCTGATTCCATCTATTCTTACTTTTCACTATGATCCTGTGTACTATCATAGAAAACAAAAACTGTCTTATACCAGGTGAGGCCAGCTGAAATAAAAACAGGTCAACACTTTTAATGTAATTGCACACACAAGATACTGCAGAATTACAAAAATAAAAGACAATGCAATGGATTGTGAATGTCTCACATGAGTGAAATTCCAGCAAAAAAGATTCATAGTAGGGTCATTATGAATAACATCATTACAGATAACATCCATATGGGATATTGTAATGGAGTAAGCACCATATTGTCTGCAGTTGCCTAGCCAGGTAAGAAATATTGGCAGTTTCAGTCCATCAACATCTGGAATGCTGCACAATTTTTTTTACCCTTGATCGATGGAAATGCAGCAAAAGACCTTCAAAATGAGTTCAAAATTGAGATTAAATATATAAATATTTAGCCATTAATATACATAAATATTACACATCGACCTGAAATAGGAAATTCCCAAAGAGTACAGAATGATGTGCTAATTGTATGAAAAGAATGCAAATGTCTGTGCAATGAATAGTACACTACAAACATTAGTCAGATGTGCCTACAATTTTATATTCCCAACTTCTGCCAAAAAGGCACAACTGAAATGGAGATTGCAAATTTGAAGCAAGAAATTCATATATATTTCAAAAGTTATTAAGTATTGTTCATACCCTCACAACCTCTGAGGATGCTTGCCATAGATGCAGGCAAAACGTCAGGAGAAATGCCTCTAGAACATGGCTCTATAGCCCGAAAAAACCCACAAGAACCTATTGTTCATACTATTTATTTCTTAAATACTCTGACTTGGATAGTTATGACATATTATTTAAGAAATATGTGTTTGATGACATTCAATTACTAACAAAACAGTCTGAAATACTGATAATATGGAAAGAAGGTCTCACATTGTCCAATAGTTTTGATCTAATTTATTGTAATCTCCCATATTTTGCTAATGAGCAATCAAATAGAATGGTTTTCTTAAATCAATGGCTGTAGTGCTTCAAATGGAGCATTACTACTATGGAGATCAGCCCCTGTAAGTATAGAATAATACAAGATCCATAACAATAGATAAACATTTTGCAATACTTTTAGAAGATCACTTCTGAAAGCTGGATATAATATATATTTTATATGTAGTAAAGCTGTGAGGCCCCCCGGTGGCACAGCGGGTTAAACCATTGAGCTGCTGAACATGCTGATCAAAAGGTTGGCTATTCAAATCTGGGGAGCTGGGTGAGCTTCTGCCAATCTAGCAGATTGAAAACATGCAAATGTGAGTAGATCAATAGGTAACACTTCTGTGGAAAGGCAAAAAAGCTCCATGCAGTCATGCTGGCCACATGACCTTGGAGGCATCCAAGGACAACACTGGCTCTTCAGCTTAGAAATGGAGATGAGCACCATCCCTCAGAGTCGGACACAACTAGACTTAATGTCACGAAAAATCTTACCTTTAATAAAGCAGTATATGATAATTGGGATGTTGTGAACAATTGTGTATTTCTTTCAAGGATAAACAGCCAATGGCTCAGAGATCAGCACTGGTTCAAGAACACCAGTTTGAGTAGCACTGTCCTAGAGTACAATCTCCCTACCTCCCATCATTAAAGTAGTGTTTGTTGATGCTTTGCTTCTTCAAGTCATTTCCAACATATGGAGACCCTAAGATTATCTTGGCAAGGCTTGTTCACAATAGGTTTACCATTGTCTTCCTGAGAGGTAGAGAGTGTGACTTGCCCAAGGTCACCCAGTGAGTTTCATGGTCAAACAGGGATTTGAGCCCTGTCATCCAGAGTTGTAGTCCAACATTCAAACAACTACACCACTTTGTCTTTTAGAATAGTGATACACTTACACTGTATATTCTTCAATTTTTAAATTGAAGAAACTTTAAATGCTGTGAGTTTATCTTTTTATCAATCTCATTAATGTTCTCCTGATAGTGTTTCAATTGTATCAGGAGAGGTGCATATGCACTAAATCAGCTGTTCAAGGCTTCTCTTTTAGAGTACTGCAACCCATTACAGCAAAGAGTGAAAAATGTCATCATTGATTATGGAAATCCTAAAAATCCAGAGCAATCCTAAATACATTTGAACTCAATGGTGCTTAGTCTAGAGCAAGTAAACATGTTTACTCTGCAGTTAGACTCACTGCATCCAGTAGGATTTAGTTCTAGGCAAATGTTCATAGGATTGCAAATGTGATTTTTTTTCAGAGCTACATTATGAAAACATTTGCATCCCATTCTGTTGAAATGCTTCCATGTAAATACACTAGAGCAGATGTGGATTATTTTTGTTGTTGTTATATGACATCTACCTATGGTTTAGAGTTTTAGTTCATGTCTTTTTAATACATTCTTTCCATGAACTGAATCATTTGTTAAGGAATACTAAATGGATATTATAACTAAAAGGCCATATTACTGACTTTTTGTATAAATACTTTGAATCCATTCCAACTACCATTAAAATCAAAAGAAAAATTCCTAGTAACTTTAACAATGCCAGAATGAGTCTTCATTCAAAAACCATCCTGGGATCTGCTGCAGCAGACCTCAAAGCAGACATTTGAAAATATTTATGGGCTTTTTTCACTTTAGAAAACAATGTAGTTATTGTAGGATCAGCATCTTAACCCTCCATATGTCTCTAAATGCATATTGACCCATAGGATTAACAATGACTCTAGTACTGATTCCAAAATTATTATTTTTTTGCTTGGTATGTAGTTTATTGTGTTTAACAAATAGACCTTTGTTTTTATTTCTTCAACTGACAGTGTGCCTGAAACAAATCTTTTAGCCATGATTCTTAAAGATGATTATAGATATATATATATAGATAGAGAATAGATAGGTAGATAGATATCATTCTAGTGAGAATTTCAAGGGTAGTGTAAGCATTGCATAATAACCAAACTACTTTAAAACTTAAAAAAAAATGTCTCCCCCCCCCCCCAACAAAATATTCTTCTTGCACTGCAAGATAGAACCATGACTCTAATTGCTACTAATTTTTGTGCAGTGCAGAAGTAGCTATTGGAAAGTGGGAATTGAACTGGTCTTCTGAAGCTTCAGTATACATACAGATTAAAACTAAGCAAGACAGAATTATTGTTATATACCTTTTGGTTGCCTGTCATGTTAAGGTGACACTATGGATTTCATAGTTGTTTTGCTTTCATGCCTGCCACAAAAGGGGTGGAGATGGGATTCCCAAGGCTGAAGTAAACCTAAAGTAAGGACATACATAACCTGCAGAGGAATCTCTGAAAATTGCATCTGGTAGAAGGAATAAGTGGATCAGCTGATCTCTCTTTTGCAATGCACAGATGGATTTGCTACAGATATGCCATGATATACTTCAGAAATAAGCAATGGCACAGAAATTGTGATATCTGGGTAGGTTCTCATACTTAAGGGATGGCGGCAAGCTATATTTTCACCCAAGCAAAGAGAGAGATGATATATTTGTCACTTGGTCAAACAGATTTCTAATAGGTTAGCTTTGGTTAATCATTCACAGAAGAATTTTATTTATTTATTTAACCTATTTATACCCCGCCTTTTTCAACCCCGAAGGGTACTCAAGGCAACTTTACATATAGCCAACTATTCAATGCCTTGCTGAAATGAGTTGCTGCAATGATAGCACTGATGAAAGCAAGAACTGTTTTATGATCTCTTCTGCTGGCCAGTTGAGGATAACACTAAAGATTGTATTTGATTTACTTGTCCCTCATCTGGTCATAACTTTTGATAGTTACCACCAATATTTACAAGCTACAGACCCTGGGTTTGTTATCCAGGCAATCTACAAAGAAATGGTTTTCCCAGTACCCAAAATTTAAACTCTAGGGAACACCATTTTACCACCTCGGTGGTTCTGTGTACTCGGTAATGACACTACCTGAAGTGTCCTGCCATTGTGGCTAATTACTTATGCTATTTGTGGCATGATAATTGCTGTCTATTGCCAGGCCATTGCTGTAGTCATCTGCAACCCATTTTCCTTCAAAATTGGTAATCCGGAATTCCTATAAGATGTAGTCTGTATGGCCAATAGCAAGTCATTATGGGAGTTGCAGTCTAAAACACTGAAACGCATCAGAGGAAGAATGCCTGAAATTAAGCAAGACAGAATTATTGTTATATACCTTTTGGTTGCCTGTCATGTTAAGGTGACACTATGGATTTCATAGGACTTTCTAAGGTGCTCCGAGATAGTTTTGCCAGTTTCTTCTATGAAGATCTAGCCTGGTCTTCATTAGCAGTCTCCCATCCAAATACTAACCAATCTTCATTTCCAAGACCAGACAGGATCTGATGCCTTTAGGTATTTAGGCAGTCAGAATTAGAACTACCCTCTGAAAATTTGGTCAGTTATAATATGTGTGACAAATAAGAAACTGATGCATATGTATAAACAATCAATTGCTTGTGAATTGTGATTTCAAGATGAGTGAAATTGCACCAAGACAATTAAAAAAATATTATTACAGGACTGGCGCTCTATTTACAAAGATCTCGATCCATACTACACACGATCAGTTTTTGATTGTGAATACATCTGTATTCTGCTGATATACCATGTGCCTCCTGCCAAGACTGGACCCAAGATGCAGACACAAACACACACACACACGCCACAGTTTGGAAACATCAATTTTATTCAGTTTATAATCCCTGAAGCAAATAGCTTTGATGCCCTTATAATGGGCAACAACTGCTCCTTCCCTGTGTGTTCACTGAATGTTTGCCTTGATTGGCAACTTTTAGGTATGTAACAAAAGACTAAAAAAAGATCCCTCTTAAGGCCCACATGTGGCATGCAGTGCTTGAATGTATCGCTGAAGGGTACTGTTCTTGGGTGTTACTGCTCTCATATTTTAATTGCAGTTATGTCTATACATCTGTGGATTTTTATACTTTATGTCATAGATAGTGAAATACTTCCATATGAGCAACTAAAATAACACAAGCAAAAACTTTTCCATTCCTCTTAACCATTTCAAAATGGCAATTTTGAGAAAGCACAACCAAATGGAATAACTTTCCATATGTGCCATTTTTGGACAGGGAAAGTAATATGTATTCTTCTGTAAAGCAAACCAGTGACAAACGGTACACATCTAACCAACAAAGAATCATTATGATGATGCACAAGCATTTCCACTCTTAACCACAATTCCAATCACAAAATACTAATATTTCTGGCATTACAGTTTTAATGGTTTAATTTCAGATATATGTCATTGTTTTAAACTTGTGATGTACTACATTTTATTGTATGTGAGGCATTGACTTTTGCCACTTATTTGATGTGCACCAATTTGAGCCCCCCCAGGGATGATAAAAGTGGCATAAAAGTGTGATAAATAAAAGCAAGCACTGAGGAATATGTTAATAATGGATTATTTAAAAAGAAAGATTCTCTTACCCTTAAGAAGCAATAGAAAGTGTCCTACTTAGTTATTTCCAGCTCAAATTACTCAATCAAGTTTATGATATGACACTGTTTTTTAAAAAACAGATTTATACCCATTATATAAACCACCCAGAATTTCCTTAAAGTATGGATTTTCTTGTCACTGTTCAGATAACATTGGTCTATGTAAAACTTTAAAGATTCTATCACAATGTTTAGGAGAATTGTATTTGCTCTTTTTTCTGGATACGGTTGTTTTAAGCCTTTATTTTTCATACAATGCTAAGTAGCTTTCTTGAATAATCTTCATAGCTATAACATAGAATAATAATAATAATAATAATAATAATAATAATAATAACTTTATTTGTAGACTGCCCTATCTCGCTGAAGGGACTCAGAAGATTTGAAGGTGGAGGGATTGTTTTTAAAAAGAACTACATATATTTGCCACCATCCATATCTCAGGGTGTTTCAAATGATATTTAAATATATTTATTATTATTATTATTATTATTATTATTATTATTATTTAATTTATTTATTTATTTATTTATTTATTTAAAGCATTTATATTCCACCCTTCTCACCCCGAAGGAGACTCAGGGCAGAGCACAACATATAAACAGCAATCATTCAATGCCGGAACATAAATAGACTATACATATACATAAACATTAAAATTATTTCTCTCAACATTAAACTCCACTGATTATTATATTTAAAAGTTGCCAACTGTTTGTTTACCTCAGGTTAAAGGATCACAGTTATAACTCAGATTTACTAAAAATGCTGCATAAAGAAAAGTTGGTCTATATTTAAAAAAAACTCTCTGATCTGAAACAAAAAATTATTAGAAGAGCTCTTATAAATCTATACCTTTCTTAAACATTAGTATGACAGTATGCACTCAATCATATTAATAACAAACTTTAACTTTCAAAGAATAATGTTTATATTTTCACCCACAACTCAATAAGACCAAATATTGTGTTGAACTTGGTAAGAAAAGTATATTTCTGATAAATATAAATATTTGTATATATACATATTATGAACATTTAACATTTATTGTACGTGATGTACATGATGTCTTTGCTTTTCATATGTTTTCGCCATTTTGAGTCCCAATTCGGGAGAAAAATGGGACAGAAATACATAAATACATAAATAAATAATATTAGAGGACTTTTAGGGGTATGATATCTCATATATAAAATAGCGCATTACTTATTCAGTGAAATAAAATATGTAAAGTATTTTAATATTAAGAAGATTGTGTAACCTTCTTGTAGGAATGGGAACACATATTACCCAGGTAAAGTGTGAAAATTAAAGAGTAAGTAGCTAAGTAAGTCATTACCTAGGTAAATCACAACATTCACTTAAACACCAAAGGGTTTTCTAAGGATGTATTTTCTCTGCTCTCTGCGATGCTGCAACTGAGGTCCAGTAAAAAAATGATACGTATATTATTATACCGTTTGCTATGTAGAGTCCAATATCACAGACATATGGTCCCAACATTTTAAAATTATCATAATAAAGAAGCAAATAATTTTTGTTTTACCTTAAATATGCCTTTCATATTTCAGTAAACTTAAAAAAAATCAGCCTTTTCAAATGCAGCCTTTTTTTCTTTCATTAAGCATCATGCAGCAGCTGTGGTAACTAGATTCTTTACTTCAAAATATACCTTGACTTGATGATGAGAATATTTTGCTCTAAAAATAGGACATACATTTGGCTTGCAATGTGGCATGGGTCCAGAGATGTGGGCATAACATGTGTGGTTAACCAAACATTTCTAACTCTGACCTATAAACACCGGCAGGCATAGCTTGTTTGTTTTATATTAAAGTGAATGCTTCCTCTGTTGATATTTGCTGAACTTCATTCCAAATATAAAGGCATAAAACTCTATCCATTTTAATGTAGGGACATGCTTTTGGGCTTTTATTGTATATAGCTAGTAAACATTTCCTGGCAAACAATTTTGAGCATCCATAAATTCCATCCTAACGCTACTTCCGCAGCTACACACATGCGCCACAATACACAAGAGCATTGGCTCAGCTTCTTACATCCGGAAATGGGTGGATTGGAATTGAAAATTCTTCACCACCTTGTTTTTCTGTACCACATGCCTTGAAAACCTATCCTTTCTCAGGGCAAACACCTTCTCAGATCCGCTTTGTACATGGCAAGGAAATTCTGCTGCCCTTAAGAATTCAATCTAGTTGAATTTCTAAGTATCTGCTAACATATTGCAAGACAGGCTGCATCCCGAAGGAATTAACACAGGCTGCGCAAATGTACATAGGGGGAGGCTGGAATGCCATAGTGAAGGCCAGCTATGCCAGGCAATTTTTGTGGGGAAAATCTTGCTCTCAGGTCATGGGTGGGAAAGGAAGGAAGGAAAGGGTAAAGCACTCACAGCATCCTGATTCTGTTCATGGCTGGTTGCCCATTAATGATAAATATTCAGCCAGCTCAAAAACATCTTCAGGCAAATTGTGTTTAAGACTCAACTGAATTACATTTGAAATGTTACAGATATTTTCCAAGCTTATTAAAATGATTGAAGGAGTGAATTCTTCATGCTTAAAAACCCCCAGTTTTCCATCTCATGCAATCTGTCTATTTATTTGGGAGGTGTTTATATTAGTAATAAATATCTTGTTTTAATGATACAGGTTGTGTATTCTTCATCCAAAATGCTTGGGACAAAAAACATTTTTGATTTTGGGTGGGTTGTTGAAGGTTTTTCCAGGCTATATGGCCATGTTCTGGAGGCAATTTTTCTCCTGACGTTTCGCCTGCATCTATGGCAAGCATCCTCAGAGGTAATGAGGTCTGTTGGAACTAGGAAAAATTGGTTTATATATCTGTGGAATGACCAGGGTGAGACAAAGGACTTTTGTTTGCTGGGGCTAGCTGTGAATGTTTCAGCTGATCACCTTGATTTGCATTCAATGGCTTGGTAGCGCCTGGGGGGAATCTTTTGTTGAGGGTGATTTCATGTGTCTGTTTGTTTCCCCTCTGTTGTTTTTCTGCTGTAATTTTTGAGTTTTTTTAATACTGGTAGCCAGATTTTGTTCATTTTCGTGGTTTCCTCCTTTCTGTTGAAATTGTCCACATGCTTGTGGATTTCAATGGCTTCTCTGTGTAGTCTGACATGGTGGTTGTGTGAGTGGTCCAGCACTTCTGTGTTCTCAAATAATATGCTGTGTCCAGGTTGGTTCATCAGGTGCTCTGCTATGGCTGATTTCTCTGGTTGAAGTAGTCTGCAGTGCCTTTCATGTTCCTTGATGCATGTCTGGGCGCTGCGTTTGGTGGTCCCTATGTAGACTTGTCCACAGCTGCATGGTACATGGTAGACTCCTGCAGAGGTTAGAGGATCCCTCTTGTCCTTTGCTGAACGTAGCATTTGTTGGATTTTCTTGGTGGGTCTGTAAGTGGTTTGTATGTTGTGTTTCCTCATCAGTTTCCCTATGCGGTCAGTGGTTCCCTTGATGTATGGCAAGAACACTTTTCCTCTGGGTGGATCTTCATCTTTACGCTCGTGGTTTGTTCTCGGTTTCACAGCTCTTCTGATGTCTGAGCTGGAGTATCCATTGGCCTGTAGAGCCCAGTTTAGGTGGTTCAGTTCATCTTGGAGGAGGTGGGGTTCGCAGATTCTTTTTGCACGGTCTGCCAAGGCTTTAATTGTGCTTCTTTTTTGACTTGGGTGATGGTTGGAGTTTTTGTGTGGGTTTTGGGTGGGTTTGTGTGTGTGTTGGATTTTGGAATATTTGAATATACATAATGAAATATCTGTGAAATGAGACTCATATTTATTTATTTACCACATTTACATACCGCCCCTCTCAGCCCAGAGGCGACTCTAAACATGAAATTCATTTTTGATTCATATGCACCTTATATGCATAGCTTGAGGTTAATCTTAGATACAATATTTTTAATCATTGTCTACATGAAACAAAGTTTGGGTTTACTGACATTTCAGAAAGCAAAGCACTATTTTAGCCACCCATGTGGACAATTTCAAATTTCAGAGTATTTCAGATGGATAATGTCTGCTCAACCTGTACTGTTGTCTGAACCTGAAATTTCAAAAGTGTTAGGATAAGGATTTCCATGTAAGCTCTTGGGATTCTTCGCTTGTATCTACACTACCATATAATCCAGTTTCTGAATCCATGTTGTCTGCTTTGAACGGGATTATATGAGTCTACATTGCCATATAATCCAGTTCAAAGCAGATAATTTGGATTCTGAAAGGCATTATATGGCAGTGTAGATGGGGCCTTCATCAATCCAGCAGACTGTTCTTTTTTCAGAAGTCACAACTTTATAAACGGAAAAATGTTCTTATATTACAAGACTATTATGTAGTTTTGGCAGTCCACTACTGAGAGAATGGTGCACTACATTGATTTCAGTCTTAACCTGTCATCGTTATTTGAATGACTCCAATTCCTTCCTGATTTCTTTTGCATTTTTGGACTTTCTCCAGCTTGTTTGACAAATTTTCAGTTTTGCACTTCTAAAATTTTGAGATTTAGAATTTAACCACAAATAGTTGAGCCCCTCTATAAACTGTATTAGAAAATCTGGGGTGGGGGGGGGGGGGAATACATAGAAAACAAAGGCAGAAACTGTGCCTGTTAATCTACAAGTAATCACTTGTGAACATTTAAACTCCTTTGCAGAAATCTTTTCTTTGTCTTGTTTCCAGCATGAATAAATTCACATCTATGGTATTTGCTTGGAAATATTTTTTTAAAAAAAATGAGATATTAGATGTGGTTTTATTTTAGAATCAGTTGCATAGCTTATATGTATCTATTCAATTATACAGACAAATGTGGGTTTCAGGATTACTGATCTGTCAACCATGTAGCTCAAAGATAGTGATGAAGCTAGAACTAAACAGTGTCTTATATTTTATTTATGAAGAAAACATTAATATTCTGTATTTTTTTTCAAAGGGTTCAAAGGACATAGCAAGAAGAAAATAAAAACAAGTGGAATTACTACATGAAAATAAAGTTGTTAATATTAAAAACACCAGAGTGCCTTAAAAAAAGCTTATTGCAGTTTCTAGTACAGTCAAAACTTTGAAGTCCAGAAGCATATGTATACAATTTCTAAAATGTTTTTTAGTTTTTAGTAATACAAAGAAATAACTTATTTCAATATCCACACTCTGTACAAACCTTTCTATAATTACCCTCCATCTAAAAATGAAAGGACTTTAAAAGATAGGCAATGAGTCTTGAATATTACTTTCTTCTGGAAGGAAGTGTACATAAAAACAAAGATTTGATGACTAGAAAGAACAACTTTTCCTTGGAGTTTCAGGACATGGCACTGGTACTGAGAAAGTCATTTTCACACAAGGATTTTACCCCATAGTTTTGGTTAGATATACTGATGTGCCCCCCCCCCCCCCCATACACACACAACTGAATATGATGTTTCTAAATTTGATAGTTTAGAAAATAATACACAGAAAAAAATGATGGTTTGGAAATATCTGTTACGATATGGCATGAAGACAACTAGTTAGGTAAAGTTTTAATCTTTAGGTTTATATATATATATTTACTCATTTAGATTAGAAAGGCAGGGAGTTTCAGAAAAACATCTATTTCTGTTTTATTGACTATTCTAAAGCCTTTGACTGTGTGGATCATAATAAATTGTGGCAAGTTCTTGGTGGTATGGGAATACCAAATCACCTTGTCTGTTTCCTGAGGAATCTGTATAAGGACCAAGTAGCAACAGTAAGAATTGACCATGGAACAATAGACTGGTTCAAGATTGGGAAAGGCATATAGCAGGATTGTATACTCTCACCCAACCTATTCAACTTGTCTGCAGAACACATCATGTGATGTGTGGGGCTTGACAAATTCAAGGTTGGAGTTAAAATTGCTGGAAGAAATATTAACAACTTTAGATATGTGGATGATACCACTTTGATGGCCAAAAGTAAGGAGGAGCTGAGGAGCCCTCCAACCAAGGTGAAAGAAGAAAGTGCAAAAACTGGGTTGCAGTTAAACATTTAAAAAACCCAATATGATGGCAACCAGACTGATTGATAACTAGCAAATAGAGGGAGAAAACATGGAGGCAGTGACAGACTTTGTATTTCTAGATGCAAAGATTACTGCAGATGCAGACTGCAGCCAGGAAAAAAAGACATATACTTCTTGGGAGGAGAGCAATGACCAATCTTGATAAAATAGTGAAGAGTAGAGACATCATACTGGCAACAAAGCTCTGTATAGTTAAAGCAATTGTATTTCCCGTAGTAACCTATGGATGTGAGAGCTAGACCATAAGGAAGGCTGAGCAAAGGAAGATAGGCGCTTTTGAACTGTGGTGCTGGAGGAAAATTCTGAGAGTGCCTTGGACCTCAAGAAGATCCAACCAGTCCATACTTCAGGAAATAAAGCCCGACTGCTCATTAGAGGGAAGGATTAGAGGCAAAGATGAAGTGCTTTGGCCACAACATGAGAAGACAAGAAAGCTTAGTGAAGACAATGATACTGGGAAAAATGGAAGGAAAAAGAAAGCGGGGCCGACCAAGGGCAAGATGGATGCATTGTATCTTTGAAGTGACTGGCTTGACCTTGAAGGAAATGGGAGTGGGACGGCCGACAGGGAGCTCTGGCATGGGCTGGTCCATAAGATCGTGAAGAGTAGGAAGCAACTGAACAAATAAACAACAAAAGATGTTTTCTATTAACTCACTATTTCCCATCTTAATTTATCTTGCAGGATTGCTCTGAATCTTAAAAATGTGTCCCAAACTTCTTGTAAGGAGGCAGGATCTTCATATGGCAAATGACACAAATATTTGGTGTTATACCTACTTCTCATATATTCACATCATTTATAAGCACAGGTTTTGATTATACCAACTTGCACTGTGCTAAAAACTTGGAGTGTTTCCAGGTTTCTTTTTAAAAAAAACATTAGGATAATTTATTAACCATTATCCTTCCTGTCTTCAAGGATTTTGACTTTTAACTTTCATCATTCCTTCTGCCCCTAAACCAAATTTAACTTACAATATAAAGCATCTTTTGCTTTTTGCTAGGTAGAACAGCAGCCTTAATGTAATTTATCAAAATAATGCTTGCAGGAAAACCATATCCTTTCCCCTGATTTATATGACAAATGTGAGACTTACACACAAAAGGATTTTGTTTTTAAACCAATACTTAAAAGCTCACTTTTCTTTAGGTACTTTTCAAATCTGTCCCATTTATCTGTTTCCAGCATGGCTTCTACATTAATGTTAACCTTTATTTCTTTTGTTTCTCTTATTTCTACTGTTTTGTTGGAACAAAGTACAGCCTTCGTTCCAAATTACCAAGGTGAAAATGTGTGCTTTTTTGGTGACATCTCATTCTCTTTGACTGAAACTGTTGATCCGATATAGACCCCAGCAGGGGCAGTTTGTGGATCGATTCCCACAGACACAATGAGTCCATTCTTAATTTTATGGCCTATCCTGCAGCTGCGTAGATTGTATGGGAGTTCTCCCAGTGTCAAATCTCTATAAGGAATAGAGCCAAAAACCTGGATGACTCCAGTACAACCCAGAGCAGCTGCAAGAGGAACAGCCATAGAACTTAGAGTACATTCACTGCTCCCAGTGGCAATTAATTCATTGGCCACCCATGAATATAGGAACATAGGAATATTGGTCCATCCATTCCATTATTTTGGCTAGCAGTAGCTATCCAAGGTTTCAGGCATAATGTCAATTAATATTTGAGGGACCTAATCTGTCCTTATTGTCAGTGGTGATGGGTGGCTTCCACTTCAGTGAAATGGTTAGTTCACACTAGGCTTTTTCCAAACTTTATAGAAGCTTTCCAAGGTGTCAAAACCTAATGGGGGGCAGGGGGTGGTGTACAGCACTCTGGCTAGCTCTTTTGAAATTTGACTGCCCCATTGACATGAACGCTGACACTTGTAGCTGCATTTGGTACTTTCTCTGGAATTAATGCATCAGGGCTATCATTTCCTATTTTTTGTGACCTTAGGAAGTCCCTTCTCCAGACATCACTACAACCCCAGGGGACTTCAATGGCTGCTCTGCCCTTACCAAATGGCTAATATACAGTTTAGTTCTTCTGACTTGTAATGTAGACATTATTTGCTTGTGTATCTGAAGCCCTAATAGCACCTTGCAACAAAGTGCAGTCTTCCAGATGTTGATTGGCTGCAATTTTACAAACCCCATCACTGCCATAGCTGGCTAAAACTGATGGGAACATTTGCAGCAACATTTGCCAGAGCCCACCTTGCCCACATCTGCTACCATGGTAGAATGCTAGATGTCAAAAATCAGAATTCCTGTATCTTTGTTGATGTAGCAGAGATAAGCGGTAGGTGTTGTGAATATCAGTCTTTCTTACATTGATAAGGAAATTGTTCACTACCTTCTCCCTCTTGTGTTTCTCTGATCTCTTTAGGTTTTGGAGATTAATCAAACCAATACTTGGTCAAATGGTCCCTTTCCTTCCTGAGGTGGTAAATTAGATCCTTGATATGAAATGTTTGTCAAACTTAGCCAATTAATATTGCATCATGAAACAAAACAACTTTTTATCTGATTATGCCAGGATACATCCTGGGACTTAGAAACAGAGGAGTGTAAAAAAGAAACTACTGTATTCCTGTCTGCTAAAATGATACTTCTCTTGAGATTGCTGAGTTCTACCAAATTGTTTTCATTTCTCTTTCTTCTCCTTCCCAGTTATTTTGTTATTAATTCAGATAACTTTATCCTGATAAATACGATTTATAAGATATTTATTATGTTAGTTTTATGTACTTAAAAAATTGACAGCAATGGCAAAGTCCACCGGTTATGTTAGAAGAAAAGACAGAGGCTTCCTAGTAGTAAACATTTAAATTGCTTCCATAATAGTAGTTCAGTATAATCATATAGTTCCAAGAAGCTGCTTTAACCTCTGAGATCAAGGATAAGTGAGACGGTGCCAAAATGTCTTTTAGCCTATTTTGAAAGCCCACTTTAGCTTCTGCTGGTCTGGCATATAAGCTTGAGAAAAGCCATAAGACTGAATTAATCATTCAGTCTTTTGATGCTGTGTTACTCCTTTTATAAAGAGTCTATTGGAAGTTGCCTCCTGGAGACAACATTTAAGTAATCCCTCCCTCTTTCATTGATTTACTTTTAATCCAATAATTGAAAATACAGGGAAACATTCCTGGTATCATAGGTAACATTTTTGTTTTTACTCTGAAAATAATTGAGGCTCTACATTTGAGAATGCTCTACATTGTTCCAGTAACTATATTTGGAGGTCTTTCCCATTCAGGTAAACAGTAGTAGTTGCAAATGTTGATTCTGTACACTAAATGAGAGTAATTTTTGTATTTTAATCAATATGTCTTCTAAATTATTGGAGAAAGTTATCAATCTCTGATTATAGATGTCAGCTGTCATTTCTAAAAGCAATGATTCTTTCCTTGGTATTACTGTGTATAAAATCTCTCACTTCTTCCTTCATCACACTAGAGAGAAAATCAGTTAAAATCCGGTTTCTGCCTCCTGCAGAATTCTGGGGTTTGTAGTTTAGGGAGGAGCCTTTAACGGCCTCCCTAAACTACAAACCCCAGAAATCTGCAGGAGGCAGAAACTAATCAATAATTTCAAAGTATATGAATAGTTATATAAAACAACACTGGTACTGGAAATGGTCTATTCTAACTGACAAAACAGGTGGAGATGATAGATACAGGATTTTGAACCAGTCTTTCCACATGATTAAATCTATGCAATGATATCATTTGAAATCACTGTTCCAGGAGGGAGGGGGGGAGTGGAGGGGGGCATGGGAAATTGGTGATACATAACCAAGGTATATATGAACTAAGGTAAAGTGATTTTTGGAAAAATGTATATTGAGATCAGACCCATATGGCAAAAGTTCATTAATTGAATGTATCAATAACATAAGTAAATAAACAAATCACTTGGGGGAATGACACACAACTCTGTTTCTCTGGTCCTAGCAATTTTAAACCAGTGTCTGCCATCAGTAATGGATTAGATGAAGGCTTAATCCATACAAGGCAGAGGAACTCCTTGTCAGTTGGCAGGCAGATCAGGGAACAGTGATCCAGCCCATATTTTTGGACAAGGTCATGATATAAGAACCCTGACTTATTAAAATAGATAAAAGGCCACATTCAATTCTTCTAAAAACTGTAATTCTTGGTTTCACCCTCAAGCATTGTGCAAAGTGGAAAATAAATTGATTGGATTGGGTCTACAACTGAGGTAATCACTGATATTAAGGTAATTTTCATACTGTTCATACTCTGGTGAATACTGTACTGCTACATTAAGTGTGAGCTAATGTGTTAAACATTTAAAAATTCCACATTGTACTGCTTAGCATTTTGGTAAACATGGAGAAAGATTTATTATAGTCCATTTTGGAAATTCCTCAAGGTGTTGGCCCCCACATCATTTACATTTTACAGGACAGACTGATAGAGAAGAAGAAAACAACACACTTTTACAATTATATTAACACTCACTACTTGCAAAAAGTATTTGTACAGTTATCCAAGTCTCTAGTGGGCATTTTAGTCAAAGTCTGATGTAGACATACACCGGAAAGGAGCAACTAGTTGATTGGGCTTCATGCCAATCTGTGCTGCAACTGCATGATATCATAAAACACCTTGGCCTATTCCACTAGTCACAATGATAATGTATTACAGAAAAATGGATTTTTTCCAGATAACTCACATTTTTAAATCATTAGTTTGCTTTAGTATTACACATATTACACATGTATATGATGTTCGTGTCACATCAATTTTAGGAAAATGCCTTGGAAACTAATTTTAAAGAGCAATTACTGGTATCAAATGGAAAAAGCATTTGCACTGTAGATGTGCAGAATGAATTTGTAGCTGCATTCGTTTTTGTGAGTGTTTTGTGTATATGTGTTTGAGAGAGTGTTAAAAAACACTCTGCTGTTTTCGAAGAATTCTTTCCTGATTCAAAATATTGATGGATTTCAGAGCTGAGCCTATGATTGACTACTTCTGGTAACTATTATTGGGAGGATACTAACAGTGTTTGTTTCTCTCTCCAGGGATGTTTCTACAATGATGAAAATTAGGCCATCCTTCCCTTACCCTCTATAAGATTGATATCCTCCCCAATGAAATATTCCTTCAGTCCCCATATGCCTAGCATTGCTAGATAGTAAGACATTGAAACCTACCCACACTTGGGACTCTTACATTTTCAGTGTCCTAGTAACTTTGCCCTAGTAACTTTGCCTTCCTCTTTTCTTTGGATGCTTAAATTATATGGAACAGAGAAGTGGCATCATCTTGTTCTTACTTTTAGGTGGCAAAATGTCTTATGTTGGTTTAATGAATGCACACTATTGGCAGACATTCATATTATTGTAGTTCTTCTCCCCAGGAAATCATAGTTTGATTTTATCTTCCTCACTCCACATGAAATTCTAATTCATCACAACCTATGGCTAATACCTGTGGTTCATCATAACCTGTGGATAATGTGTAAGTAGTGAATGTTAATATAATTATGAAAATTGTGTCATTTATTCTTTTCTGCCAGGTAAGGAGGCCTATATCTGGAGGAATTTCCAGAATGGACCAAAACAAGGTATCTTCTAAGCCTCTTTGCATAGCGCTTCTATTGAGAAGGAGATGTCAATGCAGGAGAAGGTTCTCTGTTCACAATACAAGGGGTACCTAGTAATAATCATAACCATCAATATAATCAACTTCTACCAGTATCTGTACCACCATCATCACTTAATATGTTTCCATACTATATTTAGTAACATCTTGTGGTGTACAAGAAAAAAAAACATTTAAAAAAACACAAGCATGAACATACAAAACAGTAAATAAATATTCATGAAAACACCAACCATCTATTAAAAAAGGCATAATACATAATTCTCAAGCTGGACACTATCATCAATTTGGAAAAGCTAGAACTTATAAGGTGGAACTTTAATCGGTATCTAAAGCACGCCACAATTCCCAGATATCGCGGGAAAGGGTTTTCCAAAACATAGGGGCCACTCTGTAGAAATATTTCTAGGTCACCACCAGATGGCAATCTGAAGATTACCGAGCAACCAGCAGGATCTACTTCCATGATTCCTGGCTTTCCGTGGTTCTATGGATTGAGTAAGACAATCCTCACAGCAACCTGGTCACGGGTTATTCAGAAACAAAACCTGGAACATGGGTTGGTAGCAAACTGCTATCCAGTGCTTCAGCAGCAGGTAAAATATGTGTGTCCATTACTTCTCTCAGAATCTGAAGTGCTGCATTCTGTATCTAATTCTAGATAAACTCTCCCCACAAAATAAAGCCTAAGTATGATAGTGTTGCTGTTTAAAACTACAAAACACAAAACCCATAGCTAACATATTCAGTTTCATCCTGGCTTAGGAATTTGGAAGTTTTCAAAAAGTACTGGCTAGACCTAAGACCTGAACTTTCAAAACTGATTTATAACCAGATAGTTATGAACTACGAACCTAAAGATTTAATTTTATTATGTAAGGCTCATTTCAAGTCTTCAGGGAGAAATAGCATTATATGCTATAACAACATTATAAAACTAACTGGAACCTCAGTTCCTGGGAAGGATGGAGAAACTTCCACATTTCCACTTTGAGATCTCAAAAATTCCTTAAATGAGATTTGGAGAACAGTCATTCAGCAAAGAGCATAGCCACCAGCTACAGGTCCCTGCTGAGATCTTGTATTAGGAGATATCTCCTGACGTGTTCACCTGGTGGCTTGAGTTTTTTCTTGTGGGAGTTATTTTTCAAACCTGGCTCATAAGACCTTTTCTAGCATCACCAACCATTATTATATTATATTAATTTATTTATAACCCACCAATCTTCCTTGAAGCTAGATTTCAAAGACTTATCATGACATTGTGCTATCCTAATGAGCATTACCATTACAGTCTGTAAATGTTAAATTAATGGATCTGATTTTCCTCTTAGGAAATCAGCTGTCAAGATCTTAATAATTTCAACTGCTGTGATTGGCTGCATTTGTAAATTCTGGTTCAGAAAACATCATATTGTAACTGGATTCCTATTTAATAGTTCTACTTTAAAAGTGTTATGCTTTTCAGTGCAAAGGACAGATAATTTGAAACTTCCTTGAGTTTCCCAGATACATTTTAAAGACCCCAAAGTATTCCACTAGCATTGCATACTACATCTAGCATATGTAGGCTAAGGAGAACATAAAGAGGATAAAATGGTAACTAAAAAGAGCTTTAATTTAAAATGGGCCACTTGCTGTTAAGGATGGGTGAAGAGAAGTAATAGTGGAGAACTCCAGGCAATTACATTTTTGGACTACAACTTCCAGAATGGTTCGGCAAATGGTTCATCACCAAAAACTAGCTTTCAAAAACTTTGTGTATAGTATAAAAGAACATACACAGGGCATGAAGACTTTCAGTTTGACCCAGCAGAATTCTTTTTATGTATCCAGAATTGTTTGGAAGTTTCTTTTCCTATTTTTCTATCCATTTATTGCTTTCCCCATACATAAAGGAAGATGTAGCTTTCTGGCTAGTGAAGATAAACTTTATAGTGTAAACACAGTTTGCCTTATCTTGTGGGGTCAGCATCCTATCAACTAAAACAATAAGTACCAGAGATTTTAATAGCCCCATCCTTCATAGGGACCTGTCAGTAATGAGGCACATATTAGCAAAGTGCCAAGTATGTGCAATATTTCATTCCCAATAACCAAATGCCCACAATTTAAAGAAAAAAAATAATTAAAAATACCATCAAATGTCCACCCAATTCTTAATAATCTTGAAACACATAAATCTGAGTTGCATCCAAATTTGGGACTAAAGTAATGTAATGTGCAACAGATTTTCCATATTCTTATTATTCCAGAGTAAACATAGATAAATTTACTCTAGATTAGCATCTTGCCAATATTTAAAATTTCCTCTGAAGACTTTTTTTTAAAAAAAAAATCTTGGATCAAGGACAGCTCAGGAGAGGTCATTGTGGAGGAAATAAATACCAATCGATGGAAAGCTCAACAACACTTCCCAAATGAATTTTAAATTGCCTCTCATTTTATAGGGATTTCATGGTGACCCAGCTGTGACACACAGGTCTGCGGCTGTCATGTCTACTTTCATCTGAAAGGCACATATGCTTGGTCAGCTGCTTCCCTCCATTTCTGATCAAACCCACTCAGTCTCTATTTATCCTCCATACATCAGGAGTAGACACAAGGAATGGTTGTTGCTGCTAATTCTCTTGGCTCAAGAACTCTCAGGTTTCATGACCAGGATGACAGATTAGGGTCAAACCCTACAAGATGACATTCACACCATTACAAGTTGGATTTGGGTAAAGAAAATAGCAAGCACGGGTCTCTGATCTGGACTGAGACCTCAGTGGGCTTTAACCCTTTGTCTGCCTGACTTGGGAGAAGAAAAAAATAATAATTAGCACTGAAAGAAAAGAATGAAAAATCCCCCTACCTGCCTTCCCATCAAGGTTTTAACCTAGATTGAGAGGCACACAAGTAATAGACTTTTTCTGAAAACTCACTAATTTTTTTAATTTGTTATCTGTGTCTCATCTAGTTTAGTCCTTTCACTAATAAATGAAGAAATGTTTTATTGAAAAATCTTGAATTGTCATGATCATAATGTAGTACTGGTGATTTCCAGGATCCTCCTCCATTCCCCATATCCAGCCTTCCTTTTACAATTTGCTTTCTGTCATATAACAGATTTATCCAAAGTTTACAGTGCAATCATAGCTTCAGTCCAATCATGTAAGGGAATGATTTATTTGGCTTGCTTTAACTTTTATTCCAAAAGGCTGGATGCCAGATCATTACAGTATATCTGGTGCAGTATTGTTAAAATATATGATCTAGCATTATGATATTGTGCAGAGATGCAAAGAACTACAGAAAAGAATGGTGGTAAATCAAAACCTCATAAATACTTTATAAAGTTCTTTTTAATCTCTACCCTGATGTGCAACAAAAAGTAGTAGTTTATTTGCCATTATAGTGTTCAGGTCTTGAGAGTTTGTCCTCCTATCTTTGTTTTATAATCAAATGCATACATTTATCCATCACAGGGACCCCCAAAATGCAGCTATTGCTTGTTGTCATGTTATATTTCCTGGGCTACTGCACTGTTAATATCTTACTTTGCTTCTGACCTTTTATATATCCTAGAATCAGGATATATATTGCAATCAATTGCAATAACAGAACAAGCATACACAAAATTACACTGGTAAAATAGATACACACCTGTGAACTATTATATGTGGCACAGTCCTGTGCATATTCATTTGTTGCTGTTGCTACTTCATTTTACTATTTCACTATATGCATTTCTTCTTAAAAGAGGAGTAAACATTAATTCTGATGTAAACAGCTAAAATTACAATATCTGGTTAGTCCTTTAACAAAGTATGGCTAGTAATTAGGACATAATTGCCATAGGTTGGAGACTTACACTCTTCTGGAAGAAGCCGCACTGAAATGAGTAAGGTCTATGTCTGTGCAGATATGTATAAACATGTATGCATAATGATTTGTATATTAAGAGAGCCATCATGCTATTGTGGTTTAAATATTAAATTAACAGTTCAAGAGAATAGGCTCAAACCCTGGTTCAACCATAGAAACCCACTGGGTGACCTTTGTCAAATGACAATTCCTCAGTCTAAGAGGAAGTCTACGAGAACCTGAATAAAACCTGTCCATGAAAAACCTATGATAAGGTTATGTTAAGGTCATCATACATAAGAAATAATTTGAAAATACTTAACACATTTAAATCCCACATATATGGGATTTTAATTGAAAGATTGTTAAAATATTTTGATTTCTGAATGTTTGCCAAAGTATCAATAATTGTTAGTGGACAGTTGTAAACAAACTGGGTGCTGATTGTGAAGCCTCAGAAGACTGGCACTTGTCCTAGAAGTGCGGACTTAACTCAAAGTGAGAAATCAACACTAGCTCAGTAGGTGGTCTTTTTGCTTAATTTGCACAGCATCTGTATTTTCCTTGGAGTTCTACCCAGAACTTGACAAGGTCCAGCCCTGCCTTTAATTTATGATACAAGATCACAACCCACAGTGATAGGAATTCTGGCATAGTCCTGCAGGAAAAAAGTTAGGCTTCCTTAAGAAATATGTTTTATGTTACAGTTCAATGTTCAGACCTGCACTATGTGGAATACAAAGATCAAAGAGACATTCAAGACAAAGAACTCATTGTGAGAGTCATATCTATTCTATTGGGGATCGGGGCAGACCTCACAACTTTGCAGTGTTTGCTAGTGCTCTGAGAAAAAAGTAACTCAAATTAGAAATGTGGATTTGCTGTATCATTATACATCTGTGTTTACTAGTGTTGGATAGGTTCATTCAGAAGAGCCTAATAGCCATAAAAAAAACTTCCAACTTTTGACTTTTGAAGCAGTTTTGAACCATGCAGGAAAGGTGGGAGGGGCAAATCTAAATCCACTTACCTCCCCCCCCCCCCCGGAGATATTCCATAATGTTCAGATGACTCCCAATGTTATTTTAATTTTCACAACCATTAAGCAACTTTGGTAAAGCCTAAACAGTTTAAAATATCATGGTTTTCCTTCCCCGGCGATGCAAAAAGGGATGTGGTGGGTGTGGCTAAGCACAGCCATTGTTGCAGTTTGTGAAGGCCAGGCCCCCCAATGGTAGAGATTGCAAAAGGCCCTGCTGTTAAACTACATATACCACACTGCTTTGCTGCTCATTAGCGAAAATGTCTGAAGGACCCCTATAGCTCAATAGCTGTCTGTAGCAGTCTTCATATAAATATAAAATAAACTGACTGAATCTATAAAAGTGTCTAAAGAGAAGGCAGCAAAGTAATGAGCAAGCCTAACCCTTTTTCTGTCATCTCTACAGTAAAGATACGTGTCCACCACAAAAGGGGAGCCTCCATGATTCCACACACCTTCCTTTTCAGCAAAACATGTGCCTTGGCTCCCCATGCCTTGCGTCCCAATGTTTGCCATTATTTGCCACCATTTACCATGATTTTTCCTTTTTGCCATTTTTCCCTGGCAGGGATCGAACTTGCGACCTCCCGGTTCTGGGTTTGGTGCGCTCTCTCCAAGCCACCGACTGTCCTGTAGCAAATAGCAATTTGGAACTTATACTTATTCACTTCCTACCAGGAAATAAGGTGGTCAGTCTAGATGTCCCTTGATGGGGTCTGTTTATGATTTCTGTTCTCCACCAATTTAACACAGTTTGTGCCACACAAAGTTTCTGGAGTAGAACAACTACTTTCAAAGTAAAGACCACCCAATGAAACAGGAAATAACACAGGAACAGATTTTCTTTATTATTAAAAATGTTTTTTATAAAAACTTTGAAAAATTTTCCCTGACAGGGATTGAACTCATGACCTCCCGGTTCTGGGGGTGGTGCGCTCTCTCAGGGGTTTGCAAAGAAAGCAAACATTTTTTGCACAGCAAATAATATTTACATATAAACCCACGTGATTTTTTTTCATATTGAATCCTCAATATTTCAGTCCAAAATATTTTTTCATAGAAAATATTGCTTTCTGCACAGGAAATGCTGCTTTGTGGCAAACAAATAATTTTAACAGAAAAAAACACAAATGTTGTGAAGAACAAACCTCAAACTACAAACATTTTCATCAGTCTGAGTGTTTTCTCATCTGTGAGAAAACTTGAGAAACATATTTTTCTACAATTTTTTGAACTTTAAAAAATGTGCATTTTATTCATGGAGTCAACATTAGATATGCTGAAAAAATCTATGCTATCTACTGATACCAGAATTTCTACAGAGTCCATAAGAAAGTAAATGTTCCTAAAAGTAAGCATTTTACACAACCATCAGTCAAATAAAGCCACGGGAATTCCCAAATTATAATGTCTACTATAGGTAGGGCAGTTGCGAGATGTGGGATATAGTGGGAATGACCATGCTGCTAGACTACATTTTAACCCTTATCTACCCATTAAAAATGCTTTGAATTCTTTTCTATCATATGGCTGCGATGGTGGAATATCTCTTCTTCTATTTTCACTCCTTCGCTCAAAAGCTGATACTAATGTCACCCTGTTTTTCATTATTCTTTATAACTAAGACACCAAATGCTTTGCTGAGGCTATTAACTTTTGATGACTGAGGCTGTTACCTGCTACCAGTCTTTAAGGCTTTGTTTTCTTAACTGAAAGCAAGGCTCATGACTCTGTGGCAGTGGGGCAGGAAATCTACTCTGGGATTTAGCATCAGTTTTAAGGGCACTATCCAAGGTGCTGAATTCTATCCCCAAATGGGTTCTTCTCCTTGGAGAGCTCCTTTAAAGTCCAGGTTCAAATCTAGGATTTTCTGCCTCTCTGACATGAAAGACAATCTGAGGAAGTCCTCCCTTTTCTTCACATGATACTTTGTGAAGTTCACATAATACTTCATGAAGTCTTCCTCATATTCACCCATATTCACATTAAGGTGATCTGATTGGTTCCATACTTTCTATGTTTTCTGTGTTTTCAAGACTGCCTTTAAATTTTGAGGTACCTGTTCTGGCTGATTTTTTAAAAAAGCAGTTTGTCTGGTTTTAAAACTGTTTTCAAAGAATTGCATGGTTTCAATTGGATTTAGCTATGTATTTGGAGTGCCATTATGGTAGTTGTTTGAGTGTTAGACTAAAATTTCAGGAACTGAAGGTTGGATTGTAAAAGCTTTCAAGGAGTTAATTAAGTCCAAGTAAATCAAAGGATATCCAGAAGAATGAAGGGAGAAGCAATAGAGTGGTTATCAACCAATCCAGAAGTTGTTCAGTAGTACAGATAAACAAAGCCAGCAAGAAGTAAAACAGAGTCAGAAGTCATGACCAGTAAAAGTCAGGAAAACATGAACACCAAAAAGTACTGCTAGTTGCCAAGAAGGAAAGTTGAAAGCAACAAAGCTGCAAAGTAGTAGCTGGGAGATTTGTAGACAGCTGTCTCTAAACACAGGTGCCTAATTATGTCAGCATTTCCTACCTAATAACCTTTGGGTTTGGCAGGATGTCTCATTGTCACTTCATCATTTCAATGAATGTTGACAATGGGCTTTCAATATCTGTAGCCACCTGCTGAGTAGCCCTCCTCCCAAGCCCCCCAACATGATCCCTAGCTCCTTGGACATAAAAATACCATTGTTATTCCTGGCAATCTGCCTCCTCTCGTCTGATTGTAGAGAGTGGGATATGACATTATTTAAGAAGAGCCCCTATTGTACAAAAGGACACTTTGTCTAATGTCCCATTACTTGTCATTAGGATTCCTTAACATGTTTTTATTTTGTGATCTTGATGCAGCTCCGCTATTGTAAAGCTAATGCATTGTAGTCCATGAAGCAGGATCTTGAATTACATTTGGAAATGTCAATCATCATAAATTTGTTTGGCAAATTTATCTATTGCAATTTCCAGTAACCAAGAGAGAAAGATATGGGCTTTGTTTCTGTACAAGTCTTTCTCTGGAATGTTCATAGGATCTGTACTGAAAAAGATGCATAGATGTATCAAATGGGTTATGAAATACTGCAGTGTCAGAACAGCAATGGCTCCCAAAGTGGTTCATTTAAGGTGGAATCAAGCGTCAAACAAGGATGTGTTATTGCCCCAACTTTATTCTCCATCTTCATTGCTATGATACTTCACCTTGTTGATGGGAAGCTTCCCACTGGAGTGGAAATCATCTATCGTACAGATGGCAAGCTGTTTAACCTCAGCAGACTGAAAGCCAAAACCAAGGTTACAACAACATCTGTTATAGAACTCCAGTATGCTGATGACAATGTCGTCTGTGTGCATTCAGAAGAAGATATACAAGCCACTCTCAATACCTTCGCAGAAGCGTACGAGAAGCTCAGCCTGTCATTGAACATTGAGAAAACCAAAGTGCTGTCCCAGCAGTCACCAGCTAACCCCCCTCCAATACCAGAGATACAGCTTAATGGTGTAACATTAGAAAATGTTGACCATTTACGCTACCTTGGCAGCCACCCCTCCACAGTCAACACTGACACCAAAATCAACATTGACACCAAAATACAACACTGCCTGAGCTCTGCGAGTGCAGCATTTTTCTGAATGAAACAGAGAGTGTTTGAGGACCGGGACATCCGTAGGGATACCAAGGTGCTTGTCTATAAAGCTATTGTCCTCCCAACCCTGCTCTATGCCTGTGAAACGTGGACTGTCTACAGACGTCACATGCAACTCCTGGAACGATTCCATCAACCTCCAGAAAATCCTGCAAATTTCTTGGGAAGACAAGCGGACAAACGTCAGTGTGCTGGAAGAAGCAAAGACCACAAAGACTATCCTTCTCGTTTAACGAGGGATTGCCTAAGTAAGTAAGTAAGTAAGTAAGTACAGCAAAACAGCTTTGTTGAATTCTGACAAGTTGCTCTTTCATCCTGTGGAGAAGCAAGTGTTGGCTCTCCCAACTGCCTTATTCAGAAACCATCCACTTTTTGCTAACAATATTTTTATTATGACAACTTCACAAACAGGGGAGATTTGTTTGTTAATGACTCCTCCCACCTCCAAATGGCTCATTTTGAAAAAATTATGTCTTCCAAGATCTAATGTAACATCTATTTTCTAGAAAGAAAACAGGTTAATAAATAATCCCAAGCCTGAGTTTTATTGGTCTTTTTTGTCATTCATCCCCAGTGGGAATTGCAGCGAGGAATGGTTGCCCTTGTTAACCTGCAAACATTTTTCACTCAGTTAGATCATTGACTCTGGCTCAAGGGTCCAATTTTCTTTTTATGCATTAAGCACATTGGGAAGCAGAGTTCCTAACCCTTTCCAGTCTAAATGTGGAACAATCACATCCCGTCACATCAAGTGCCAATGTGCTGGGACCGCCACACTTCACTGTGATCTCTCAGTGACGCAAGTTTTTAACAATTGAAGGATATTAAGTCAAAAAGTTGTTTTCTAATTGGAAGTGCTCAGGGGATTTCAAATAACACATACACACACACACTGGAAGTTGGTACATGTGCCTTTCCAATTATCTTTGTTCGAATCAGGGGAGAGGGCATCGTAAATCTCAGGCAGTAGCTTCCAGAAGTTGGACTTGGGAATTCAGGCCTCTTAGGATAACACATCTGATGGCCACAAACATTACAGCTTGGGAGAGCTAACAAAAGGTAGTAGGGGATTTTATTTCAAAGGGCAGTGTAGTGTTTACATTGCATTCCAGATTAGAATGAAAGAAAAATATCTTCCATGTAGAATACAAATAAATCCAACAGGGGGTTGAATGAATGGAACAGAGAGTCATTAAGCACAAAGAGAGAGGATCCTTGGGTTTTGCCAGCATCCTCTTCCAGTTGCAAGTCATTACAGAGGGTTGCTCAACACACAGGAGCATTTTCTTCACTCCTCAGAAGTGTCTTTTGAAGGGTGCAATAGGAAGTAGCTTAAAATAAGAGATAAGAAAAGCTTGCTTCATTAAAGGAAAGTGGTGACTATTCATGATAGTTAGGATCTGGAACCTTTTCACCCTGCAGAGTTATAAAGCCTTGATATCATTTTAGCTGTCCTGGTGGCATCCAAAAAATCCCAAGGTTTGTAGTTTGGGGAGGCATTCAAGCTATCTGGCTGAAAATTCTAAATGCTCCTTCCTAAACTTCAAACACCATGATTCCATGGGGGTTAAAAGGGAATCAATTTGACGTAACTGTAGTGTGAAGGACTTTGTATCCAACTTGTTCTGTTCTGCTTCAATTTTTTATTTTGTCAAACTCAAAGATTTGTTTCAAAGAGTGTAAAGATAAGTATACCAGACTTATCAGAGCAGCTCTTATACTGATTTAAGAGCTACATATGCAGAGAAATGTATTCAGAGTACTGGGAAAATCAGACTGTAATCTTTATATCCTAAATAGACACACACAAAATGGTGGTATACTTCATAGCTTCATGCTTTTTCTGCATTTGTGTTTCGTGAGGTAATTTCTCCACCTTGAACAAAACTTGGAATTATATTGTATTTATTAGAACAAATGAATCTAAGGACATTTCCACACAAGTGTTACAGAATGGAGACTATCAAATGCCAATCTTCAGAGTTGCTTTTGTGGAATTCTGGGAAATGTAGTTCATTACATTTCCATCTTGTCTTTACTAATAATATAATATAGTATATTGTATATACATATAATATTTATAATATTATAATGTAATACAATATAATACTAGTAATAATAATTCAATATTATAATTATAATTATATATTTACATTACATGTAATATTACTAATAATATTACAATATAATGGTATAGTACAATATAGTAATATATACTGATATTGTACTATGGTAATAATATAATACATTGTATGAATATATATATTGTAAGCTGCTCTGAGTCCCCTTCAGGGTGAGAAGGGCGGTATATAAATGCCGTAAATAAATAAATAAATAAATATGATTGGCCTCCATTCTAAAATGCTAGTGGGAAAACATCCTAACAAGAGCCATGCTGGATCAGACCAAAGGACTGTCTACCGGGATTGTGGTGCAGCTGGCTGAGTGTCAGCTGCATTAAGATCACTCTGACCAAAAGGTCATGAGTTCGAAGCCAGCCCGGGCTGGAGTGGGTGTCCAGCCATTGTGTAGCCCGTTGTTGACCTTTGCAACCCGAAAGACAGTTGCATCTGTCAAGTAGGAAAATAAGGTACCACCTTGTGTGGGAGGCTAAATTTAACTAATTTATGAGGCCATAAAGAAAGAAGACTCCGGGGAATGTGGAATGCGGAAGAACTTCATCAGTGTCGTTGATGGACGATGAAAAGCAGCAGCTCCCCTGGTGGCCAGAAAAAAAGTTAAATAGCCTTTGTCTGTTAAATGTTGTTTGTCAAACTGGCATTGAATGTTTGCCATATATGTGTTTACTGTAATCCGCCCTGAGTCCCCTGCGGGGTGAGAAGGGCGGAATATAAGAACTGTAAATAAAATAAATAAATAAATAAATACTTATAAGTATCTGTTCATACAGATGGCTAGCCCATTACTTATAGTATTTAAAGTTTGCAGGACTGGACTTTATAGATTTACTCTTTATATTTTTAAAGCAAACATTTACGTTTATTGAAATGAAGTGTTTTACAGAGTTCTGAAGATGTGGTACTCAGTTTGAAAGCAATGGGAGTTTCTCCCAAATATTTCCCACTTCCACTTAAGAAGCACAATCATTCAGGATTATATTGTATTTTGATGTATTAGGAGCTCTCCAGCAAGGCATAAATGCAGCTTCATTCTCCATCAGCAATTGTCTTCAATACTGAAAGTGATGAATGGCCAACCTCCCTAGGATGTGAGTCTCCCTAGGATGTGATGAGAGACAGAGTTCTTTATATATTGGAGGCTGCCCCTCTTGTCAGATTCTTTTGAATTCAATCATGATCAACTCTTCCAGAAATATGTTATCAGTGGCATGATAAAAATATTAAAGTTGATTTGGTAAGCACCCAATGTGGGAAAAGGGTGGGCCTCTGAAATAGCCTCCCTGGGTTCTGTGGCTTCCTTTGGGGCTAGAATAGGGGTTTCTTAATCTTGTAAAACAGTTTCAATTAATAATTAAATAAATAGGTCAAATACTGGCCCTTTAATACCACGCTTTGTTTTCTGGTTTCTTTATTTTATGGTTGGGTACAGTATGATATCATCCAGTTTTTTGAAATCTTTATAGCCCAAACACTGTAGCTTTCCCAATGAGTAGAGATAGTTAAGCACCTGACATCTTGCAGCCCATTTCTGTTCTTTCTTTAACTTAACAATGGGTTGGTATTTTTAAAAAATCATCCAATTTTTTTATCTAGTATGTCTTACATGGTATGTCGCTTATAAGCTAATTAATTCCTTATTAAAAGTGCTACATTTTTAGAATCTCCAAGGGGAGGGCACACACAAATACACTAAGTTTTGGATGTCTTGCGTGACCTATTTGCTAACCAACCCTAGCATGTAGTTTGATTCTTATTTGTTTAATATGGGGGGGGGGGGATCCTCCTAGTGTGTTGTGAGTTATGTCAGAATGCACTAGTGCCAAACACACTCACAGAAAGAAAAATGTTTGCAGAATATCCTTAGTATCATCCAATTCCTTTCTGGGATGTCAGCCAAGGCAAAGCTTAAAAGATAACCCAAACAAAGATGGAAAAGCTTGCAAAATGCCAATCCGAAGAGCTGATACTAATATGAGATTTCAATTTTTCATTCTAATGATTCATTCTGAATTTAGGGTTTGCCTATCAAATTAGCAAGAACAGAATTCTTGCCACATATGGCCGCACAAGGAATAAACCTGGTAATATTTTAGATTTGGAATCCCAGGGGGAAAGACATCAGACTGTTATCATTACAATTATTAGGTGGTCATCTGCTAAAATAGTTCTTTGATTTTTTTTAAAAAAAATAGTTGCCAGTCATGTAAAATTGGACATTTTATGTTACAAACATTTTAAAAATCTTTTAAAGTTCTGTACAAAACAATTCCTCAACAATATCAAATTTGGTAATAGAAATTCAAAGAAAGTGGCCTGTTTCTAGGTTGAAATGTGAAAAAGTTATAAATTTCTGAACTGTAGAAAAAACAAGATCATATGCCTTTAAAAATGTAATTGCAGAACGTTGTGGTTGCATTGCAGAAAGGAGGAGGGGGGCAGGTTGAACTTAGGATGTATGTTCATGAATATTTCATCCATGCATGTGAGTATTTCTCTTTTGGTGAAAAAACAAATTTTCCTGTGCAGTATTCTCCTATATTCAAGCATTCTAAAGTATTGTGCTGGAATTACTCTTCAGAGAAAACTTGTTTTTTCTATGAAAAAAAATCACACAGTTGTTTTCTCTACAGAATAATTGTTCCACAATATTATCGCGACATTCAAAAATTAGAGGAAAAGCATGTAAACATTGCCCATTATTCCTTCCAGAGAAGTTCCCCAACTATAAGAAAAGAATGAATAGTGAATAATATTCTTTCTGCACTTAAAAAACAAGAAGTCTAACAACTGCTTGGACTCATTGGCCCACACTGTAGTTGATAAATCCATACTAATTTTGACTCCTGTTGGAAATGACAAAAGTGTATGACACTGCTTGAAAAAAGTTAATTTTTCCTAAATCCAACAACCAACATTATGTTGACTGAAGGATTCTGGAAATTGCAGCCCAAAAAATGACTTTCCCAACTTTTGATATATATTCATGAAATGTTTCTTGCTCATATTTTCTATCACATATCTGTCCCAAATCCCCAGGCCAGGGGCCCCTTGCAGTAGCTATATATTTGTTGTGTGCCAGAGACAGCCCCCTTGGAAAGCAGTGAAAAGTAAAGAAATTAGATCACAAGATTCGGAGAGGAAGCCCAGAATACAGTGTCATCGATGTACTCCATGGAGTCCCTGACACCTCATAATTTGAGTTAGTAAACCATGTGGTACAATACATCTCTGTCTATGTGTCTCCACTGTCCAATGTCAATATGCTCATAAACTTCAGGGCCAAGAACATTTTTCATTGTCTCAGTTTCATGTTTGCAGTTCTGACTCTTGAGAACGTTTTTAAGTCTGCTCCTGACTGACTCTCTCTCCCTCTCTCTCTCTCATATATATATATATATATATATATATATATATATATATATATATATATATGCTCTGTGCATAATGAGTACCTTAAAAACAAAAGAACCAATGAACAAAATCACACCAAATTTGGCAACAAAACGTATCACAACACAAGGAGTGACCATCACTCAAAAATTATGATTTTGTCATTTGGGAGTTGTAGTTGCTAGAATTTATAGTTCACCTACAATCAAAGAACATTCTGAGCTCCATCAACGATGGAATTGAACCAAACTTGGCACACAGAACTCCCATGACCAACAGAAAACATTGGAAGGGGTTGGTGGGCATTGACCTTGAATTTGGGAGGGGTTTTTTTTGTTGTGTCAGGAGCAAGTCGCTTCTGGTGTGAGAGAATTGGCCGTCTGCAAGGTCGTTGCCCAGGAGACGCCTGGATGATTTGATGTTTTTATCATCCTTGTGGGAGGCTTCTCTCATGTCCCCGCATGAAGAGCTGGAGCTGATAGAGGGAGCTCATCTGCCTCTCCCCAGATTCGAAACTGCAACCTGTGGGTCTTCGGTCCTGCCGGCACAGGGGTTTAACCCACTGCACCACCGGGGGCTCCTAATTTGGGAGCTGTAGTTCACCTACATCCAGAGAGCACTGTGAACTCAAACAATGATGGATCTGGACCAAACTTGGCACAAGCTCTCAATACGCCCAGATATGAACATAGATGGAGTTTTGGGGAAATAGACCTTGACATTTGGGAGTTGTAGTCACTGGGATTCACAGTTCACCTACAATCAAAGAGCATTCTGAACCCCACGAACAACAGAATCGGGGCAAACTTTCCACACAGAACCCCCAGGACCAACAGAAAATACTTATGGCCATCCAATCCAACTCCCTTCATCAGGGCAAGAAAACATAATCAAAGTCCTCCTGACAAAGAGTCATCTAGCCATAGATAGAAAGAGAGAGAGAGAGAGAGAGATGATTCACACACACACACAGTTATAGTATCATAGATTTGAAAGGGACTCTTAAAGAAGGACAATGATATGTTGCATGTTCCAGGGTGGGCAAACCAGATACTCTCCACTTCAAACAGCAAGAAATACTGTTTACCCACAGGCATAAAAATTACATATATTAGAAACCAACACTTTCTCATTACTTTATTTTCCAGATCAACAGACTGGGCCACAGCAATGCGTGGCAGGGGACAGCTAGTATTCACTATAAATTGAGAGTAAAATTTGCATATATTGGGAATGGCATTGAAACGTCCGGCTGAACCACTATTCCTTCTGGCCAAATATTTCCTTATTTTATTACTGTCTCTCCTATTGATGCCAGAAATAAATTAAAATCGAATTCCTGTAACAAACCACTTAGTGACTTCTACTTATTTCCTACTGCTAAGAATAGAATAACTTTATTGTCATTGTACAATGAAATTAAATGCTTTCCCCAGCACACATCACAAAAAGAACACTCCACCTTCACATTCCAATCACCACCACACAGCCTTCAATGCCACAACAATGCAAAACCACAGAAAAGGATGACTGCTTGGAAAATAACATTTACGTTGGTGATATTCTGATTTTTGAATCAGGGTCCCAAGAGTCTCAATTAGCATCTGTTTTTTTCAATATCAGGGAGATCCCTACTGGACAATTATGGTAATCATCCATGCAAAATTATTATTAGTCCTCATACTTACAACACAATATCCAACGTATAGGTATGACCGGTGCAAAAAACTTAAGAATCAAAACTTAATACTTTATTGTTTGAATTTTGTAAACCTCAAAACATGAAAGTCAGTTTGATGTTCAGCACAAGCAAGCAAGGCAAAGCCAAAAAGGCTGCCTTTCCTCTTTAAATTAATTATCTCTGGCCATTACGAGAGGGAAGCAGCAGGTAGAAAGCAGAGTTCACTGGGAAAGAGACTGAGAAAGCACAGAATTCTGGGAAATATAGTTTGAGAAGGCAAGGACCTCAATGCCAGAGAATTCAAAAGACCCTGCCCTAAACTACTTTTCCCAGAATTCTGCTCACATAAGAAAGCCCCAAACAGGATAGCAGAGAGATTTGTCCCTCCATAGCAGCAGCCAGCCAGAGTTCCAATAAACTGTTGAATCTGCAAAGAGAAGAACTGACTGATACTTCTAGTAAGTAAATCTCTATGGTGAGCTGAGAAGAAATCCCTAAATGGAAGTTCTATTGGTTAATATGAGAGACATTCAATGAGATAACTGTTGTGGCTTTTAAAAAATTGTTAAAACTTTTTTAAAAATTTCCTAATATCAGTAGATATATGAATATTTCTCAAAGTTGGGGGGAGGGAATGATCCCCTGGTGTTATCTTGTGTCATACAGAACATTCAAGGAAATAGCTTTTGTAGTTTTTTTAAAATGTTGTTTATAAAAACTTTGAAAATTCCACAAAACTCTGTGGATAAGTGAAAAATTCTAAAACATGATGGGCTTACAGTGGTAAATGTGTTCTACCATTATAGTAAGTTTCACCCCAATAGCCGTAAAAATTAGGGAGAAAGGAGGCCCTGAGGTTTTTTCACTTGCACATTTACTATAATGAAAAAACACTGAAATAAATGGGATTTAAGTTTGTTTCTGGTCTAGGATCAGAAAGAACTCTTCCACACAGCCCTTGTTGTTGTTCATTTGTTCAGTAGTCTGATTCTTTGTGACTTCATGGACCAGTCCACACCAGAGCTCACTATACAGAGCTTTGTTGCCAGTATGTCTCTATTCTTCACTATTTTATCAAGATTGGACATTGCTCTCCTCCCAAGAAGTAAGCGTCTCCTGATTTCCTGGTTTCAGTTTGCGTCTGCAGTAATCTTTGCACCTAGAAATACAAAGTCTGTCACAGCCTCCACATTTTCTCCCTTTATTTCCCAGTTGTCTATCATTCTTGTTGCCATAATCTTGGTTTTTTTTATGTTTAACTGCAACCCAGCTTGAGCTTTCTTCTTTCACCTTGATTAGAAGGCTCCTCAGCTCCTCCTTGCTTTCGGTCATCAAAGTGATGTCATCTGCATATCTAAGGTTGTTAAGGTTTCTTCCAGCAATTTTCACCCCAGCCTTGCATTCATCAAGCCCTGCACATCACATGATGTGTTCTGCATACCACTTGAATAGGTTGGGTGAGAGTATACAACCCTGCTATATGCCTTTCCCAATCTTGAACTACTCTGTTGTTCCATGGTCAGTTCTGACTGTTGCTACTTGGTCCTTATACAGATTCCTCAGGAGAGAGATAAGGTGATTTGGCATGCCCATACCACCAAGAACTTGCCACAATTTATTATGATCCACACAGTCAAAGGCTTTGGAATAGTCAATGAAACAGAACTAGATGTTTTTCTGAAACTCCCTGCCTTTCTCCATTATCCAGCGGATATTGGCAATTTGGTCTCTCATTCCTCTGCCTTTTCTGAACCCAGCTTGAACATCTGGCAACTCTCTCTCCGGGGATTGCTGGGGTCTTCCTTGCAGGATCTTGAGCATTACCATACTGGCATGAGAAATAACAGCCACTGTATGGAAGTTTGAGCAGTCTTTAGCATTTCCCTTTTTTGGTATGGGGATATTAGTTGATTTTTTCCAGTCTGATGGCCATTCTTGTGTTTTCTATATTTGCTGACATATGGCATGCATCACCTTGACAGCATCCTTTTTCAAGATTTTAACCAGTTCAGCTGGGATCCCGTCATCTCCTGCTGCCTTGTTGTTAGCAATGCTTCTTAAGGCCCATTCAACCTCACTCCTCAGGATGTCTGGTTCTAATTCATTCACCACACCATCAAAACTATCCTCGATGTTATTATCCTTCCTATAAAGATCTTCTGTATAGTCTCGCCACCTTCTCTTGATCTCTTCAGCTTCTGTTAGGCCCCTGCCATCTTTGTTTCTTTTCATGCCAATTTTTGCCTGAAATTTACCTCCAATTTTCTGGAAGAGGTCTCTGGTCCTTCCTATTCTGTTGTCCTCTTCCACTTCCTTGCATTGCTTGTTTAAGCCCTATATCACAGAATATTAAGGCAGAAAATTTTACATTATCTGAGGCCCCTTCCACACAGCTGAATAAAATCCCACGTTCTCTGCTTTGAACTGGAATATATGGCAGTGTGAGCTCCGATAATCCAATTCAGAGCAGATACTTTGAGATTTTCTGTCTTGATATTCTGGGTTATATGTCTGTGTGGAAGGGCCCTGAGTATGAATTCAGATAACCAAGAGCCTTTCCACACAGTCATATAACTCAGAATATATGGCAGTGTGCACTCAGATAACCCAGCTGAAAGTATATATTGGGGGATTTCCTGCCTTGATACTCTGGGTTATATGGCTGTGTGGAAGGCCATCCAGTTCAAAACAGCTATTGTGGGATTTTCTGCCTTGATAGTCTGGAATATAGGGCTGTGTGGAAGGGCCCAAAGTCAGTTTCATGGCTGAGTGATATTTATAATGCCTACAAACACTATGAGCAATCACTGCAGTAATGTTACAACTAATTAAGTTTAGATGTAATTATCACTGCATATATTCCTTTGCATTTCATTTCCCTTGGTTACCTAAAAGCTAGCCTTCGATTCTCCACCCCCAGTGTTGAGACCTTGAGGATATATACTTTGGGAAGACAGGTCATACAATGGATGATCTTACATCATTATAAATATATTAGTCTTTAAGATGCCATAACATTTTTCATTATAATTTAGTAGTGCTTTTGGATCCAAGTCTTTCTTATTCAAGCCCAGTATTCTAGCCATTACCCAATGGCAAAGAATGCTGACCAGTGTGGTCCAACAATATCTATAGGGCTGCATAATAAAGTTTTGGAAAAATGTGTTTCTTTCTTAAAATAGTGTGCCTGCTATAGAATAACAAATGGAAAATGATAACTTAGAAAGAAGGTTAACAAGCTCATAATCAAAGGAATCCAATGTGAGATTAAGTGGCTTCAGATGGAAAGAATGAGGAATTCTGGAAACAACTGGGTTAGTCAACAACCTCTCCCTGACCTTGTGGTCACACAAGAGCGGGGAAGAGGTGGTGGACCCTTTAGTCAGGCAGGAAGCTAAGAAACGCAGATCATTTTTAAAAAATGCATACAAATGCAATATTTGAATGACTGCAGGGGAAGAGAAAGGAATCTCTAAAGACTAGCAGGAGGAAAGAGAATGCATCATATTTTCCTGGCTCGCCAAACTTATTAGAGGAAGTAAGGAGAACCCAGACCCATTGCCAGATCACTAGCGCTCGTTTAGCATGCCAGAATAATATCTTTCAAATGGAGCAAAAGAGAACAAGAGTAGAAGCCACTAGCAATTTTTAACTGTTGATTGCAAAGAGGCAAAACTAGAGACACCCTGGAATAAACTTTCTCAAACTGGTGTCCTCCAGATGTGCGTGAATACAATTTCTATGGCTTTCCTGCCTATGGGTGTGATGTGATATATCTGGAGGGTATCTTGGGTCCCTTCACTCTACTTAATGATAGCACTATATTCCACCTTAATTGCCAAATCAATGTCCTATGAAATCCTAGAGAGTTATATAGAGCTTCCTGTCTGGAAATTCTAAATGCCTCTCCCTAACCACAAACATCGGGATTCCATAGATGGAACCATGGCACTTAAAGTGGAATCATAATGCTATAATTGTATTATATGAAAGACTGATCTAGATTACTATGTGTATTTCTCATTCTGAGGTAAAAAAACTTGACAAGTAAACTTTCTAAACATTACTTGAATTAAACATTTACACATCTGTCCAACCATTAAAATATGATTACAGTTATGAATGCATAACCTAGACATATGCATTTGTGACTCATTCATATTCATGATCCCGGCATAGTCAACAAAGTAGAGAATGCAAAAGAATAATGAACATCTAGTCTAGACTTACTGAATACTTTGGAGTACTTTGATTATGCTTTTCCTGCATGGCAGGGGGTTGGACTAGATGGTCCATGTGGTCTCTTCCAACTTTATGATTCTATGAATAGCACCAGCTGTGAGGAACAGGGATCTGTTCTTCTGTTATCAGCACTCAGCTGACTGATGTTTTAATTCTATGAGCAATCTCCAGTATGATGAGGAAATAATGACAGGGATACTGCTTAAGATTGCCCGGAGTGTGGTTGAGGCTCCTTCTTTGGACGCTTTTAAACAGAGGCTGAATGGCCATCTGTGGGGTGTGATTTGAATACGATTTTCCTGCTTGGTAGGGGGTTGGACTGGATGGCCCAACTCAAGGATTCTGTGATTCTATATGACTGTCTGTTGTATCAAATATCATTCATGAGAGTGAGTTGGAAAAGTCACCGTGCCACAATTGACAGAACAGACCTATGTCAGAGGCTGCTTCTTGGCAAGTGTAGATAGGGTCAGGAAATGCTACTTAGCTAAATCAATAAGAAAGTTCCACACACACACAGATCATTCTTATCAAGGACCACTCCATATCAACACTTTGTGCCTGGAACATTATAGGCCCTGATAGTGTTGACATAGCAGCAACAGCCACAAAACCATTCAAAAGGTAATGGGTATCTTATCAATCTCTCTTCTCCCAAGAGTAAACATACCCATCAAAAAGATTTATTTGCATCAAATTTTGGTCTATAGATTTTGATGCAACTTTGCAAACATTTCCTCTGATGTAAATAGAAATCCAATATATTACATCCCAATGCCAAATATTGGCAAATAATGTCAAGGTCTCTGGTTTTCCCTTTTATGATTCTTTATCATTAAAACAGATCTGGACAGAGCAACTCTTTATAGAGAAAATGCCTTCAAACAGAAATCTGCTTGAGAGTACACTTGATGGCCTACTATGAAAGGGTTTTCACATTATTATCCTGACATTGTTTCGTTTTCAACTATGAGAACAAACAAAAACAGTACAGTCTTCATTTGGGCCCTTCTTACATAAACAACAGTGAAAAGCAGCATGGTGTAGTGGTATGGATATTAGGTTAGGGCTCTGGAAGACCCTTCAAATTTCCCCTCAGCCATAGAAACCCACTGGTTGGGCAGGTCATGTTCTCTAACGGTTAAAGGAAGACAATGACAAACACCCTTGAAAAAGTCTTGATACTTAGCTCTAGCAAACAACTACAGTAAAATCTGGAGCTGGTTTTGGAAGAGAGCCATAATTCACTAGCTGTACAATGTCTCATCGTACACAGGGGAGAGGGATACTACCAACATAATTCAGAGCTTGCTCTTGTCACTCTCCAGAAATATTTCACTGAAGAAAGCTAAACGATGCCAGTCTTCCCACAGAATGTGTGCCTGTTGTTTCCAACATCTAGCTGGCCTTGTGAATTTGGAATCTAGTCAAAAGAGCAGATGTTCAGGAGAAATGCCCTCGGGATGCTTCCTATGTTATGGCACCCATATGGAGGCAGCTGAAAAGCCTTTCTGAATGACAGCACTTCACATGGCAGGAGGAAACATCTGTATTGCGCTTCATATTGTGAGACAACCTCCTCACGTGGTTTCATCACGGCAACACTGCAGATCCCTGGTGGTGGTGAAGAGTGCTGGTGTGAAGATGTTCCATGCTGTTCCTGTAAGTGTAATGCCAATATAACCATGCCACATGATAAATATTTGAGTAAACAACGTATGAGGGTAATAATGTATGGCATGGACTTTATTTTGAAGTTTAGTAAGTTTAATAAGCACAAAATTGGAGAGTTGGGGATGGTGAGACAGGGATTTATGAGAATAAAGGTCTGAAGGGAATATTGCACCCTTTGACATTACATTTTCTTTGAATTCAAAATAGGTACAAGAAAAATAAAAAGTGAGGATTCAAAAAGAGTAATGCCTCATTCCCTTCCAGCACTTTATTAATGTCTTCAGAAGAGCTGTTGTCAGGCAGTTGGCTTCACTGCATGGATGGCCTGAGCAATGAAAGATGTATGAAATCAAGCTTAACATAGCACTTAGAGGAAACAGGCTGTCCACAGACTCTGACTCTAAGGCTTGTGGTGGTGATTGAGAAGTACATGCTATTTTAAGGACTGATGACTGGTTGTCAGACCGATAGAATTTTTCCCTGGAAAAAAGACATTCCACTCACATTATTATTCACACTGTTAATTCATTTTGGCGCATCATGTGTGCCAAATGTGTTGATGCATCTTGTTTCATGGGCAGTTCACTTGCAAATTGAGTAATAATTGCCAGGTTGGAAATGCTTAAGGAAAGGCAGTTGTTGTTAGGGAATGTGAAAAAAAAAGAAGGGGGAGGAGGAGTCCATATTATCAGACCACCAAAATGTGATACAGTTTGGCACTATTCTCAAAGTCTTTGTTCTACCAAACCCAAGTCCAGACCACACACATATTGCTTCAATTAGAGCATTTTTCTTTCTCTAGAAAAGCATTTTTAATGTTAAAAATATAAATAAAAGAATAGCATTACATAGTTCCTTGCAAAGTAGGAAACCTTTATGGGTATCACTGTGATCTGCATAATAGGTGAATAGCAATGTGGCAGTGCTATATGCTACAAACACCTCCAAATGTAGCACCTCAAAGGGTATATTATTATGTTTATTAGGAGGAATAGAATATCTCATATACGGTGGGCTCTATAGTAAACAATAGCATAGTAAAATTGTGTCCCTTATATACAATGGCAAAATCAAGGTTTGCTTTTGGAACACACACACACACATATTCAAACAATAGATGTTTGAATCCATTGATATAGAATCTGAGGGCCTACTGTACATAGTTTTCCAAATGTAATGTTTTAGAATAGTCCTCTTATAATGCATTGCATTAGAAAACCATTTGCTTCCTGTTGTACTGCCTTAATTTGCTTCCTGTTGTACTCTGTTAGGATATCATCTTTAATATCAAAATGATGTGTTAAAATGAACTCTCCAATTCATTCCTCTATCTCTGACATGTCTTATTTTCAGATTATACTTTTACTTTGCTTGTGCTTATTTCTTTCTGGCATTGCCCAATTTATCCCAGTAACAGACTGTTCCTGCTGATTCTGATGGCTGCTATATTGGGACTAATTAGGAGTCTAACATAGGAATGCATTCTTGACAATCAAGTATAAAGATAAAAAATCTATAGGAAGAATTTATTTATTTATTTAGTTATTTACTTCATTTATATACTGCTTTTCTAACCCCGGGGGGGGGGGGGGCTCAAAGCACTTTCCAGCATATTCACGGCAAAATTCAAGGCCTTACAAAACACAAAAGCCTAACAAAAAAGACACACATGTCCATAGTATCCTGCCACTGCATGCCAAACCTGCTGTTGCATATCTGACATGCACCCACTACAGATAAAAAAGTGGCATGCAATTGATATGATAAAGTCAGGACCACATATGGTAAAGTCAGGACCACCCTTCACATCATTTCTGTCTTACAGAAAGTCTATTATTTAGGGAGGTGAATAATAGAAAGCAAACCTATCATGGAGTTTTCTTACTAAGACATCTCCGCAGGGAATGGGGAGGTCCACTGCCTTTGTGTAAGGCTGATGTGTTGAAGTTAGTTTCTGAGAAAGCTACGGATCTATCTATAGACATACAAATTGCTTTAATATAAAAGACAGTCTATGGATGGAACTTAGATAACTGGATGATAATAAATTAAAAGTACAATATAGATAAAGTTTGAATAAACAAGAAACTTAAACACAGATGCACACACAATGCAAATTCCTTCATTTGTTGCCTGTTGACATGTGAAACTACATTTTTTTTCCTAAAGGTTCACCATTGACCTTTTCCAGGGAGGAAGTTGTGTTAATCTGTAGCAGAAAAACAAGTCCTGTGTCTGATTAAGCAACTTGTAGTCTAATTTCATATAGAAGCATAGAATAATAGAGTTGGAAGAGGCCACATTGGCTATGCCGTGTAACCCCCTGCCATGCAGGAAAAGCATATCATCATACATTTGATACTCTTAAATATATTGTAAGATTCTTTGTCTTACCAAAGTGTTTCTTCTTATCAAAACCATATACCAGATCAAAAGTGTCATCGGCCAACCTGCAGATTTGTTTGATGGTCCTACTACTGTACATGCAATGTCAGGATTTTTTGTCTTAATGTGTAGAATTTCATATTTGTTACACTGAACCTGATTTGACATTTTAACATCAATTTTCCTCAACTTGGATAATGTTTTGGACATTTGTTTTAGCCATTCTAAAACATCTATGGTATTGTGATTGGACCAGTTCTCTCAGATATCAGGGTTCAAATCTCCACAGGGATGTGAGCTGTTCAGCAAGCAAGCAGAGTGCTCTGCTGGCAATTCCTCCACCATTGCAATGGTATCTTATGCTGATGTAGGACGTCTACACAGACATATCTTCATCCTTTGATGATGGAGCGCCATTTTAAAGACTGTCAAATGTGCATAACTTTGACTTCTTGCTAGTTTGAAAACATGTCAGTGGCTCCATCTGTGTTTAACCACACTGGCCATGTCTGGTGTGTTGGCTTCTCTAGAATGTGTTGAAAGCACAGACCATTAAGAAACTCATAACCACATGATTGCATTATTTTTAACAAGATATCTGTTCTTCCTGAAGTCTAATCTGACTGGAAGAGGAGAAGAAAAAGAAGTAAAAGTATTAGAGCAATAGTAGAAATGAGGGATGTGCACATCAATTGAGCCTCACCCCTGCATCCAATTTTTGCCCACATCCAAATGTCTAGAGCTCTAGAATCACCTCTGTATTTTTGGATGTTTTTGATGAGAAGGATGTATATATTTTGGTTCAAATCTTCAGATAATATGCATATTCTGTATACACATACATATTGTCCTATGACTAAAACAGAAGTAGGATCCTGCAAAAGTTGTTGAACTATGGCTCTCAGCAGTTCAAGCCAGCATAGTGATGAAAATGATGAAAAATATTGAGAAGTAGAAGTTCAACACCATCTGAAGAACTGCAGAATTCCCACCTAGACTAAAGCATGCTTGTATTGATTTTTTGCATGCATTGCAAATGTGCACATTTCCCTGGAACTGATCAGTAAAGAATAGAATCTGAAATGCCAAACCTCACATCCAGCCTAGGCAGTATGGAATGAAGGATATCTGCATAAAATATCTTCTAAAGCGGATTACTCGCGTATCCCCAGTGAAGACTTCAGGCCCTTCCACACAGCCCCATATTCCCAAATATCAAGGCAGGAAATTCCACATTATCTGAGTGTGGACTCAGATAAAGTAGTTCAAAGCAGATATTGTGGGATTTTTTTGCCATGATATTCTGGGATATAGGGCTGTGTGGAAGGGCCCTTCATGACAGGTCACAGTATTTGCTCATGCTGGGCGAGGTTAGATAATGCCTGGTGTAGGGCTCTACACAGAAAGGTACAAGATACCTCCTTGTGTAATGGTCAGAAAAATACTTATGTTTTCATAGCCATAGATGTTAGCATCCCTAGGGTTAAGTCAGTGAAAGCCACCAACATGATTCAGGTCAAAATGTTTCAGGCTTCACTTTCTGAGGCTCCTTCTACACTACCAAATAATCCAGGTTATCAAAGCAGAAAATCCACATTAACTGATTTGAACTGCTTTATATTAGTCTACACTGCCATATGGCAGTGTATAAGGGGTCTGAGAGATGTCTGAATCTGCTCTGATTTCATCTGAGTAGTTTATATTTTTGAATGGGGTGATTTGAACTTTTGGCAAGGTACATGATGAATGTAGTTAATCAAACTGGGTTTCTTGCCCAGTTGACAACAGCAAATGTAGACCCCACTTCCATTCCAAGTCGCCCTCACCAAGATGTAAAACATTCTCTGGCCTTTGTCAACAGTGGGATAAACATCCAGAAACAAGGAATTTCAATCAAATAGTTTATTTAACATTCTTCTTTTCCAACTGTTGATTAGGATAAATAGTTTGGATAAAGATCCCTATCTGCTCCAACAATCACACAAAAAAGAAGAAAGCATTCTGCTATCAGGCGAGTTTAGATTGGGCTAAATATATTTCTAAACAAGAGAAAAGTTTGGAACACACTTTGATATTTTTGTCCTTCCTCAGCAAATTATGTTAGCACCATGTCAAAGCAAAATATGCTTTAAAAAGGAAAGAAAAAAAAAGAAACCATTAGATAAACACCAGTGGACTGGTGCAAATGGCTATAGGCTGAAATTCCAGACACAATGCAGCATTTGGAAAAAATCCAGAACAGAGTGCAATTTGAACAGCCTATATTCTGAAGAGGTTTCATCTGGCAAAAGACCTTTATGGGCAAAAACACCTGAGGAATTTCTATATTGTGTCAGATCAGTGAGCCATTTAATCCTCTAATCCTTGACAGGGGGCAGTTGTGTTCTGTGCAGAAACATGGGAGAAGCTCCATTTCAGAGGCTGGGGTGTTAAAACCATTTGTGTTCAAAGTAGGGTGTGGAAAAATTAGTTTTGAAATGACAATGTCCAAAATTCCTAGCAAACAAAAACAATATGGGTTTCTGGAAATTGTAGTCACCAAATTTGTTGTTCATTCGTTCAGTTATTTTTGACTCTTCGTGCCCTCATGGACCAGCCCATGCCAGAGCTCCTTGTCAGCCATCACCACCCCCAGCTCCTTCAAGGTCAATCCAGTCACTTCAAGGATGCCATCCACCCATCTTGCCCTTGGTCGGCCCATCTTCCTTTTTTCTTCCATTTTCCCCAGCATAATTGTCTTCTCTAAGCTTTCCTTTCTTCTCATGATGTAGCCAAAATACTTCATCTTTGCCTCTACTATTCTTCCCTCCAATGAGCAGTCGGGCTTTATTTCCTGAAGTCGCGAAATAGTTATTCCATTTTTTTTTCAAGATTTATAGTACTACAGTATTAGTACATCATGGATATCTATAGAGAGAGGTAAGGGGCCCTTTTCACCTCCCTGTAGAAATTATAATCTTGCAAGCATGGACATTCATGTTTTGTTTTTAAAAGTCAAGGGTTCTATTATTTTTGTCTAATTGTCATGTGAGAAATACAACCTCCTCCCCTATCAGTGCTTTTAGCAAATGAATAAAATCATAGATAACAATTGTTCTTTGCCACTACTTTTTCTCTAGCAGCTATCTCTTCTCCATTCTGACATATTCCAAAGTATCAGGAAATGTCTCCAAGCGGAAAATAGCACAAGTCCACTTGCTTTATTGCATTCTAATTATTATATACACTCATGTAGAAGTCTAGAAATCTGAGTCAAAAATTGAACCCAAAAACATGAGTTGATATATCCATGCATATATATAAAGGCAGTACCTTAAATCTTTATCAAAATTAGGAACCAGCTCCATCTCAGGTGGAAGGCAAGACCTTAGTCCATCTCAGGAGAACCTAAATGAAGCACAGACACTGTCTACTCTCTTCACCATGTGCCACTTCTGGTCTTTTTGAATGCCTAAGCAGGAAAATGATGGTGGGAGTGTCTCAGTCGAATGACCCCTGACATATTCATAAGTCATATCAAAATCCATAATTTTGGTATTAATCTGCCTTTAACTTATACAGGAGATTATACACAAATATGTACAACAATCACCCAAACCTGTGTTCACTCTCACTACAGAGAATACTTTTGCTTTGGTAGTCTTTTTTTGATACTCGAGAAAATGTCCATTTGATCAAAAGGAAAGGTGTTAGTTTTGCTGCCTCTGCCCCAGTTCAGAGGATTTCACCTCGCTTTCTGTTCCTTTGAAAAATTAGGCTTTTTGTGTAAACAAGGTTTGGTCAGAATGCTTCAGTGGAGATATCTTTTCCCCATGATAACTCTTTCAGGAGTGAATTTCCCTTCCTAGAGGTAGATTTCTCTCACTTCCTGTTGTCTCACCCTCCATTCTTATCTATGAGTCATTTGTAAGTCAGATGTTTGTAACTCAGGGACTGTCTGTAGTTTCAATTATGAGCTGCCCTGCTTTAAATTGTGAGGATTCTAGTGCCACATCTGTCCCTTGATTATTTCAGCTCCTTCTTTCTTTTATTTGACAGTCTTCATTCAAATACTTTACTTCCTTATTGGTATTGAAGACAGATAAAAAGTATTTGCAGGCTGGCCTTCATTATGATCTTGAATCCTTGTGTGGTCTTGGGCAAATTATTCAGTATCACTTGGCATAGATTTCCCCAGTATAAAAGGGAAGGATATTAACTCATTTAGTAAAGAGGTAAAAGATGTCAAACAGGTCTCAGTTTTTCCCCATTGGTGTACTGTCTTTTTGTCTCATGTGGCACTAAAGATGTTTAAAGGCTGGACGTATTTTTTTACCCATGTGGAAACCATATTTGTCTGTGCAACAAAGTTATTTTATGTGCAGATATGCCTGCATGGTTCATGTGATTGTTCCAAAAAAGAATGTGGAAAATAGGTGAACACTACATTCCGGACATTTCAGTTAAAATATTGGAACCCTTTTTTCTTGTTCTTTAATAGTATCCAACCAACAAATGTGAAAAAAGATGCTCTCTTGTGTAATTTAGACTTAAGACCCCTTCAAATATTATTTATGTGAAGACTGCTTTACAAATAAAAGAGAGGTGACCATGCACATGTTAATATGAAAGACCCAGGATTATTATAGGTTGAGCATCCCAAGCACAGAGACTTCAGAGTCAAAACCTGTGTCCTAGAAATAGGAGTTTTTAATACCATCTCAACCTGTTTTTAAAAACCAAATAAGGTTTTCAAAAAAATGAGAACATTTTCCAAATTCTTACTTCTATTGAGTTTCTGCCATTAACCATTGCTTCTCTCTGTCCATATTTTCTTTTCTCTTTTACAATCAGGTTGTATCAAAAATAATATTATCCAAAATAACAATTGCAGTATGCTGTTAAGAGGAGAAAATGGAAAAGGAGAAAAAGTAGGAGGAGAGGAGGAAGACATTGATTATGATAATGATCAAAACAACCAACACGCTAATCCTCTCTATGCATGCATATTTGAAAGCTCAGTTGAATTCAATGGGACATAGCATCTTTACATTGTCAAAAATAGCAAGTTCTAATCATTGTAGAATCATAGAGTTGGAAGAAACTTCATGGGCCATGCAGTCCAATCCCCTGCCAAGAAGCAGGAAAATCACACATCAAGTCATGTTCCAATTATGGTTGGGATGGGGAGAAAAAAGTTACACATACAAGAAATCAACGGAAAGAAGGTGAAAGGCCATATGTCCAGAAATGTGACATTGCCAGCAAACCTCTAGAAGGCAGTGATCCAATGATGGGCCTGTTGTTTGTATGAACAGTGTGGGTCATCCAGCCTGTCCACATCTCCAAAATTTGGAACATTATCCCATTGACCGAATTAACTGCTGGATGCAGTGGTTCTGCTGTGAATCCAGCCATGTGTTGTGCAATTTCCCTACAGCAACTGAGTAATAAGTCCACTATGCAGACATGGTTTACTAATGCAAGACAGCAACCTATGACCCTTTGTGTTTTATAGCACAAAGGAAGTTAGTGGCAATCTCATCCTTATTTCTTTACCATATTTCAAAGGAGCAGTGGTACTATAAGGAACCTAAATTCACATCATAAGGAGGCTATTGCCAGGCATTGTAAGAGAGCCCTTGTGCTAGTTTAAGTAAAAAACCATATGGGCTGCATTACCTTGGAAAATAAAGGAAGTTTCACAGTAGAAGTCTCAGGGTTATTTTTATTCACTTTTATCATTTAATTTCCTTTGTTTCTTTAATAGTTAACAGCACAAAAAGAGGAAACAGTGCTGAAGGTGTGAGGGGTCCAATTATTTGAAAGTCTTTGACAGAAATCTGCATGTGCCTTGAGAGAGGCACACATTTTGCAACCCACAATAGGAGATCCGACACAAGGAACAACTAAAAACATGTGCACAAGAAGTAGTGCTTGGGGGTAGGGGAGAGATACTCTCCTAAATTGTGCCCAGTATGTTTCTTCTCTTTATTTCAACTTTTTTTCCTGGTATAGTTTACTCTTACAGCAGCTATTTTAGATTTCTACTTTGACCTCTAAATACAATTTGAAATCTTTTTTTTTTTTTTTTGCATTTTGATTCATGGAAAAGTAAATTCCCCACTCCATTAGGAAATGTTTCATTCCTTGTTGAAAATTTCATGAGAAATGATGATGGGTAAAATTGCAAATTTCATTGTAGAATAATAATAATAATAATAATAATAATAATAACTTTATTCTTTTACCCCATCACCATCTCCCCAAAGGGACTTAGGGTGGCTTACATATGGGACATTGTGTCCACAAAACATACAAGCAAAAACAATCCATAAAACAAAAGCATCATAAAATACAACAACTCAGATAAAACATCCTAAAACAAAAGTATAAAACCAATTGCAATGGAGCTCCATCAAACAGTGGCCAGGATTACTAAAATGGGCATGTCCAAGCTAAGAAGGGCTGGGCAAGAGATAGTGCAAACAGTGCACTATAGAGCCGGGGAAGTAGATGAAGTGCAAAACAGAGTACTATCTGGCAGCTTAGGGACTGGTCATTCTTGAATGCTTGTTAAAACATCCAGGTTTTCAGGTACCTATGGGAGGAGGACAGTGAATGAGGCTAGCCTAATCTTCCTGGGGAGGGTGTTCCAAAGTCAAGGAGCCACCACCAAGAAGGTTGTCTCCCTCCTCCCCTCCAGCCGTGCCTATGACGGTGGTGGAAGCGAGAAGGGGGCCTCTCCAGTGCATCTTACAGCCCATGCCGATTCATAAGGGGAGATGGAATCATGAAGATAGGTGATGTATGAACCATTTAGGGCTTTGTAGATCATAAGCTGCACCTTGAAGAAACTTATCGGCAGCCAGTGGAGCTGCTTTAATATGGGTGTTGTGCACTTCCTATAATTACTTCTGGTTAGTAGAGGAGTGATTTAGGAGGTAGCCTCATCCTTTTGCTTCTGTATTGTTGAATCTTAAAGACTAGAAATGTACTTTTCATCCCTCCATACCAACTCATGTATTTTCCTAAAAATCAAATCTTGAGAGTCAAAGTACTTTCCTGAATACCATCTTTATCTATTTGTTCCACATACCACCCCACCCCAAGTTTTAAATAAATATGTTTACAATATTACAAAGTACATGGCCCTGAAAGACAGCTAAACATTAAGGCTATAAATTATTGGATAGGGTGGAAGGAATACTGCTGCTCAAGTATCCGCAAAAGTGACTGATTAATCAGTTTAATTGTGACCCTGAGATTTTGCGATTGAATCTGTTTCTTTGGCTTGAAGGATAACTTATTTTCTCTCTCTCAGTTCTGTATGGCTCACAACAGACAATGCTTTTTACTGGCTGAAGTGAAAAGTAAGTGGGAAACCATTTTCATTTTATGCAAAACAGCCAAACAGACTAAAAACAGGACAACATCCTTGGAGCTTGGAGAATGTACAGCAGAATATGGGGAGGAGAAAGACTTTAATTCTGATCTGATTTTGCATTTTGGATCCAGCATATGAACAAAAATTCAGTTATTCACCAAAAAGTGCATTTCTTTGAACTTTGTATTAACTTTTCTAATTTTTAAAAAATGTGGATAGAAATGAGTATAATATGGAAAGGTTTGTCCAAAAACATTATATGATTCCATCAGATGGCACCCTGTATTGCAGTTATAGATTCATAATCTAGAGTTATGAAATTCAGCAATATTATATATTCATAGTTGTGCCCACCACAAAACCTGCCTTATTTATTTATTTATTTATTTCCTATATTTGTACCCCGCTCTTTTCACCCTGAGGGGGACTCCGAGCGGCTTACAAATTGGCCACTTCAGTGCCACATTACAATATAAAATACATTAAACATCAACAAAATGAACATATAAATACATAAACTCTTTCACAACTGTTAAAACCATATACCGAAAACCATGGCCATCCTTCATATTGCTGCATATCAGTTCTGTGTTGCACTATTCCCAAATGCCTGATTCCAGAGCCAGGTCTTAACTTTTTTTCTAAAGACAAGAAGGGAGAGGGCCAATCTAACATCATTGGGGAGGGAGTTCCATAGCTTAAATTAACAGCTAGAAAGCATACAAAGCAATTAATATGACATTTATAGTCCCATCCCACAAGTGAGTGAGAGTATAACTTTCAGAAGCAAGGCCTTGTTTCATTTTCTTGTTAAAAAACTCTTTTGATAAGAATGACTTAGCAGTAACTTATCAGTCTGATGTCAGTATTCCTTTCTAATTGTGCTGCTCAGAAGATTGGGGATAGGAGAGACAATGAGGGAGTGAAAGAGACATCCAATTTTTTTATTTCATAGATTTATATCCTCACAACCGGCAGCCATTAGCTGTCAAACATAAACAATTATAATAACAATTTACATTTAAAACAAGTAGTTAAAACATCAAATATAAAAACATCCAATTAAAAATTACACAAGTTCAAGTCATAATCCACATTTGTCCATTGTTAGTCAAATAAATCATTCCCATTTTTATTGCTGCATCTGCTGCTCAAATGCTTGGTCTGACAACAATGTTTCAAGTTGTTTCATAAAGGATAAGAGGGAAGGGACCAATCATTAGGGAGGGCATTCCATAGACAGGGGGCCACCACTGAGAAGGTCCTGTCTCTCGTCCCCACCAGCCACGCTTGTGAGGGTGGTGGGATCAAGAGCAGGGCCTCCCCTGATGATCTTAACCTACAAGGTGGGTCGTAGAGGAAAGTACATTCAGACAAGTTAGCTGGGTTAGAACCATTTAGGGCTGGTGATTATAAAAAGCCAGTTCTGATAGGCTTTATTATGTTAAACCACTGCATCCTAATTTCTAATATCCCTATAATTGTTTAATGATACTTTGTACAGTAATAGGAGTACACCAAATAGAGTATTACTTCTACACATTACCTGGTAGAAAACAGGTGTGTCAGTTTACTTGTTCATTGATAGGAAGGAGATAGAAATACAATTTTGCTACATACCAGTTACCAGGAGAACAGACCTTCCTTAAACTAAGTTTGGAGTTGGGGGTGTCAGATCAGGAGAAATTACATAGCTATGGATTTGTAACAAATTACCCAGTGTAGGAAATTGGCCCACATTATTAAAATGAATTGTATTAGAAAAACTACTTGCAGGCATGTGCATCACAGGAAGATGTCAAATTGTGTACAATAAAAGTGCATTGAAATGTGTTCCATTTTTTATATAAACTTTATAAAAGTGAAAAAATTAAACATGGGTTTAAAGTGTTAGATTCATCCCAAGCACAAAACATTTGTGTGTCTTACACAGCTCTGCCCTGTAATACCTTACTGCTGCTTTCTTACTCATATATCCGCCACAAAGGTGGACACTTTACTTGTGATTACTGGCATGAGCAATCCAGTACCAAACATTACAGAACAATATATTTACACATCTTCTCTTAGTACACTGATGGCTTTATAAAAAACCACTGACAAAGCTAACAACGGGGTTATCAGGAATGTGGTGACAAAATTTGCTCTTTTCATCTTCAGGTAAAGCTTAAATAATATTCCCTTAACACGAGAATCCACTGGTACTTTTAAGCAACTGTCTGTTCTCTTTCTCTGAAATTTGCAAGTAACCCCATTTCCATCCTTACTTACATGCAATTTGGAATCTTCAGCCAATGAATAAAATTATTTGGTGTTTCCTTCCTGTCTTTCCAAGCAAAGCTCAGAAAGAAACTGTTGGAAAAGAGCGAATGTTCCTGCCAGTATGTTAAAGTTGAAATATCCCTTTGTCATTGCCAAATTTATAGCAGGGATCGAAACTATAATAGGCAGTGTTGAATCCTGCTATTTCGGGGGATTTCTTTTCAGTGGCATTTTAACCCAACTGGGGTTTTTTTCGTGTCTCTTGTTAAATCCTGATTGTTGACTTTTCATTGTTGCATGCCAAACATTTGCACCAAAACTCTAATGAGACTTTCAACTTATGGCCATTATTTCTTAATGGACTTGGAGGCAAGTGGTGTATGGAAACCACTTTTTTTTAGGCCAATGCAACAGCCCATCATTAGTGAGCAGAATTCTGCAGGATTATTATGCACAGAGACATTTAAAGCATTTCCAGAGTGACATGCCATTTCCCTCCCCTCTAAAATGCAATTCATGCGCATTCTATTATTCCTTTCCCTTTCAAATACTTCTGCTCTGATTGCTTCACTCTCTGCTGTACAGTAAAAGTCATAATGAATGAGATCATGCTATGTTTTTTTAAAATGGAGTGGATTTTGGAGAACTTTCCCCTCATCTTGGGCAATAAATCTGCCTTTGAAAAACCACAAAGCCCAAACATTTGACCATTTGACAAGAAGACTGCACAGTGACATCACTCATCACTTATTTCTTATTAGTGGGTAGATTATATGCTTCAGATTTGGCAAGACGGCTTTGCCCAATCTCCTCCCTTCCACTAGGGCTATTTTTAGTCATTTTTCTATCCATTTGGTTGGCACCACCCCTCGGTATCTGTCTCGAAAGCACCCTCTCCCTGTTTATACTCATAGGGTGAGCATGAAGCAAACAAATTGCTTTCAGGATTGTCTGCTCCTGCCATTGCCGACCGAGCCTTCTCACACACTAGTAAGTGTTTCTAAAGATTCCACAGCAATTACATACGCAGATGTAGTTTTGGAAACTCTCCATTTCTGGTGGTATTTTGAATCACAGCCCTATTGGCAGCAACTTAAATCGAAGTAAAGACCTCGCTGTGTGATGCTATCCATTTTAAGAAGTTCAGCAATATTTTTACATCTTCATTCAGATTTTATTTCAAGCTTTACTGGCTTTGCAAACCTTCATTAAGAGAAGCTGGCAACCATGCAGACAGTTTTCCATTCTTCAGTTGCCTTCTACATTCCTCTCTTGAAAATAAATGGGCCGGCTTTGTATTGTTTCCCCCATTTCAAAAACGCATATTATCCATGGCTTTCTTTGTAAAGGCAATTGCACTTTTTGGACTTCTAGTTCATTTTGTATTTTAGTCACACCTTTTTCATAGTATTCCCCAAACAAAGGGATTAGGGAGGCATTTTCTATCAGTGTGTGTTGAAATAGATACAATGTTTTATATAGAAGTTTTCAGAGGCAATTCTCCTGGCTGTTCTGGCCAATTGAGTAGAGAAGTTACATTTGGATTAATTTAGAGCAAAAACCTGATGATGATTCATATGCTATAAATATCTGTTATGTCCCATAAGGCACATAAGGCACCTTTTCACTAATCTTCTTCCTAGAGAAAGCATTTTACACATTTTCTTTTTACTACAAGGAAATATTTGAAAATTGTACAGTTTCAAAGATTATCCATCACTAATAGTATCATCATTACTATTACTAGCATCATAGTTTATTTATATAGTGCATTCACTGTACAAAGTGCTTTACAACCGAAAGAACAACAAAAGATTCAGGTTTACAATCTAATTAAGACATAATACAAAAGGAAAAGAGAATAGCAGTGTAAGAAGAGATTAAGTCTAACATATACAGCCTCTTCTAGCTCTCTATGCAGCCAGGGCAGTGGCAGTTGGGATGGAAGGAAAACCCTTCATTTGTTTCTGATGCTAGGCATGATGGAGCTTTGTTTGCCTCTTTCACTCTGAGTCTAGGGCAGTTGAGATTGAGGGAAGGGCCTTTATCTGATTCTGTGTCTAGACATGATGGAGCTTCTTTTTCTTCTTCCATAGCCAGGGCAATGGCAGTTGGGATGGAGGAAGTTTTTCTTCAATTCAAAACAATTGGTGCTAAAATTGCATGTAATTGTTCGAGAAGAAAACAGCTCTTTCTATGCAGTAGACATAATTTTCTATGCATAAAATAATTTTTCAAAGAAAATACTGTTCTGTTCAAAACAACAACATACTAATTTTGCATACAACCCAAACTGTGAAGATCATTTTCTTCAGTTTTCTGACAATTAACATGTCTTTCAAACAATTCAAAGTTATTTTCAAATATTCTTTTGATCTCTGCAAGAGGGCAGCAGTGAAAGCCAGCAGGAAAGAAATCTCCTCTGCCAATCTCTGACTTCTTTGGAGGCTGGAAGGACAGTTCTATCCTAATAGAGATGGGTTTGGCTATCATCCTGCCTCTAGTCATCATGCAGCCCTCAGCCATTCCAGCTTTACTACAGTGTTACTACCTCCTATTTGAAAGAATTATGTTGGCCAAAAGATCTTGGCTATAGTCTCATTCCACATAAATCCCAATCATTTTTATACTTCCCTTGTTTTTCTTTGCAGCCTAATTTGAAAGACTTAGGCCATGTCTAGAGTCGCCTAACCAATCTGGGCTAAAGTGCTCCAAAGCTTTCCCAGCATGGCCTGGGAGCATTTTGGGTGTTCAGATGGCTGGTCAGACAGAGGACACATTGGGGACACTGCTATTACATCACTAGCCACCAGCATCTCCCTGCCAGAGGTCTGCTGGTGATGTCACATGTCTTGGTTACATGGCCGGACACCCTGATATGATCTTACCAGAAGCAACAGTAGCAGCAAGCCTCTGCAAAGAAACTGCTTCTAGACAGCAACACCGTAGTGGGTCTATTTGATTTGGATACTGATTTGAACCCAATCCAGCCTGATTCAACTGTCCACACCTTGAAAGCTCTAGGATCACTCCTGAAGCAGGCATGTAGCCGGGGGGGGGGGGGCTTGAAGGGCTTCAGCCCCCCCCCCCCCAAAATTCTCATGGTGGTTCGCGAAAAGGCCTTACTGGTGCATTATTTAAACTGTTATGTTTATTCATATCATGATCTGATCACCATACTCAATATATCCTATATGCATGGGGGTATTGGGGTAATGATACCAAAGGTTTGCTAGGCTAGACCCTCTTTCACTCAGACTCAGCCCCCCCTGAACCCCCCCCCGAAAAAAGTTCAGCCCCCCCCCCCCCCAAATGAAATCCTGGCTACGGACCTGTCCTGAAGGAACCAGAGTAAATCCCATTTCTCCTTGAATCACATTAATAGTTGAATACATCTCTGTTGCTGTAATTCCAGCTGTGCATTGTGTGGACTCCCCTCAGCAGCTGAGAAGAAAGGCCATATTACTAGGTCTGTGTAGTGTGCATGGCCCTTGCTTCCCTCATGGATGCTGCACTCACATTTTCCCCTCATGCTGCCATAATCTGCAGCACCATAATCATAGTCCTGCATAGTACATCCCTGAGATGTCAGTTTTCTGAAATGCGATTCCATTCTACTCACTGTACTCCCAAAAGCTAAGATGATTAAACTGAGACTGTCACACCTTGGGGCATATCACAAGAATATATTTTTCACTAGAAAAGACAGCGATGTTTGTAAGGTGAAAGACAGCAGGAAAAAGATTAAGGCCCCTTCTACACTGCCCAGAATTTGATCCTAGATTATATTATTATCCCAGATTATATGTAAGGGCCCTTCTACAAATGCCCTAAACCTAGAAGAAATTGAGATAAAAGGGTGAGTATGGCTAAATTGCATTTTGCAAAAATGCATACTGAATTGGGTTAACAGCTGAAAAGCATGTGTTAAAAACACACCACAAGGTGTGTTTAAAACCTGATTCTGTCCAAAAAATGTGCATATTCACATGACTGTATATCCCTGCACTCATGAAAAACATGTGACATCATTTGTATACCCTGTGTATGGATTGCTCCAGCACATGTGTGTGTTTCAAAGTTCCAAAAATGCTGATCAGAGCTGTCAAAAATGGAGCCAAAGACCCACAGGTGGCTAAATGGGAGCACAATTAGAAAGCAATTACAGTTAGAACTCTCTGCAACCATTTCTTTGTTCTGATGTTTATAATACTAAACAGAGCTTGAATTTACATTTGGGTGAGGGGAGAGAATAATAAATCTGTTTGTGCATATTAGATATCTGTATGAATGTATATAAGGTCCGCTGCATCTTGGAGAAAAATTTTTTTTAAAGTAAACTTCCACCGGATGTCCCTCATCCATCTTGCAGATTTCTAATGAAGATGTCAAGATGGTGAGGGACCATTTACCAGGACTGACAGGTCAGCATTTGGGCTGGCTGTCAGATATTGTGATTTTTCCCCATACTTGTTTGACCTGCATTTTTACAACTGTCTGGACACACCCTCAGTAGAAACTCATATAATCCAGTTCAGAGCAGATAATCTGGGATAAGATCCTGGGATATAGGGCAGTGTAGAGGCCCAAGACTACATTAAAAATGGGTAGAATCAAGCAAGCCATATTCCCAAGTCTACAAGATCTGAGCAGGGTGACTTGAAGGTCTCTCCTTCACGAAGTTACCATAAATCAAAGCTTACTTGACATCAGTTAATAGCAAAACTCTTTAAAGGGGGAACTAGTCAAACATAAAGAAAGAAATAATCTTAAAATAGTTGAAAAATGATTGAAAGCTTTCGATACCATTGACCATGGTATTCTTCTGGGTCATCTTGCTGAGATGAGATTGGGAGGAACTGTTTTACAGTGGCTCTAGTTCTTCCTGGAGGATCGTACCCAGAAGGTGGTATGGCCTTTGATTAATAAAATTGAAGGCATCTGTTCTCGCTGGGTTTTTTAACTGACTCATTTTTAATATTTATTTATTTTTGTAATTTACGAAATGGTATATTTACAATGTTCCGTTAGGCCTGTAGAATCCAGAAACAACTTCCAAAATCTGCTCCCAGATGAAGCAGGTCCATAGGCTTCTCACGTTATAAAATAATCTAAATTACCTTCCAAAGTAAGGGGAATGATAAAAAAATTAAAGTTTAAATTCAAAGTTACCACGTTGCAGTACTGATTGCTAGTAGCGTCGATGACTTATACTTTAATGTGGTACAATTTCATCAAATCCCAAAGAACTCCTTCTGTTTTATATTCCTTCTCAGAGGAAACTATTATGTGTAAATGGAATCTCTTAAGTTTATCAAATCCAATATAAACACCCGCTTTATAAGACACACCTCATACCAGTATGCCGCATGGAGTACCAAGCACAAATTGGTTTAACTGCTTCAGCAAAAACATTAAAACCAGACATCTCAAATGATTTCACCAAAAAGAGCAAATGAATTTGAAATACTAATGTGTATATAGCTGATAAACTGAGCTTGAAGGAGATACATACATAGGCTTTTTAAAGGTAAATATTCCGGTGCATTTTTGAAAACATATATATGTGAAGAAGGTGGGCAGGGACTATGTGGAAGACTGCAAATTGTTACAGAATTCAAACCTGTTTTCATTTATTAAACATTATTACATAATGGAAGTGGGACGCTGTAATTCAACTCAAATGGAGAACTTCAGAAAGTGGGTGGAAATGGGTCAGGACATTAAAGAGTAACTGTTTAAATTATAAATCTTTCTCATAATCAGGAGTGAAATGGTTAATTTAAAGGATTTACTGAAAAATAGGCTGGCAAAACTATTTCCAGGGATGTGGGGATATTACTCTCCCTCCCTGCCTCCCCTTCCCCACCCGTTTTTAGTCAATAGGGGTTTAGAGAGGGAGGTTTGGAAGGAAAGGAAGGCTTCATTTCCAGGATCTCCACATTCCCACGAGTTCCATTAAGGAAGGGGGAAGGGTTTCCTGTGGAGTCGGACATCTGCAACATTCTCCAAACAGCAGGAACCAAAGACCTGGTCAAAACTGGAGTCCGAACCCAGGCTGATAATTTTGCCCGGCTTTGTACAAGTGAAACAAACCTGAGAAAAGATGTGCATTTGTTTCTGTTTACACACACACACACATATATATATACACACACACACACATACACACAAACACCTTTTACAAAGGTCATCAAGTATTTAATTGTAGGGAAACAATAGCATAAGAAACAGAGGAGGTATGAACACACCCTAATATGTCTTTCCTGGAATTCAGCGATCACTCCTTTTTAATTTTTGGAGAACAAAAAAAGAAACTGGGATTGTCATCTGCATCATCCAGCTTTCTGCTGCTCGACAGCTCCATTTGAAATGATCTATTGATTTATTTGTTGGCTTTCTGAAGCACTTGCTAGAGGACTGTGGATCCGAAGTTTCATTTTTGTGAAATTATGCCGCTTGCCTGTTTTATGAAGGTTTCTCTTATATACACACACATACATACACACATGCACATTTGAGGTTAATGCAGCTGTTATTTCCTCCATTGCCTTAGCTTTGATGAGCATTGCTGGTGGAAAAGCAGTGATACTGGGTAAAAATAGCCAGGGGATCGTAACTTCTACCATCTGGAGAAAACAATGCAAAGAGGGGGAATAATGAACAAAAGGTTAACGTAGAACACCAAAAAAAAAAAGCCTTTGTTATTTTATAAAGTCAGAAAAATGAGAGCCTAACATAAAAAATCGAAAGAATAAAAAACAAATAAGCAATACAATTCTGAGCCTTGCTTCATTCTTCCTAAAGGTAAATCCATGAAATATACATGCATTGCTAAAAAGGCACCCCTGTGTATACATAATCTCTCTTTGAAAAAAGAAAACTTGTCTAATTCCGTTGCCAAAAGTTCCTGCCATAAAGGTTTCAATAAAATTTTACCATTGTTACATGTAATCCCCTAGATGCTTTTTAGAGAAATTGAGTAAATTCTACTGGATCACATGAAACTTTTTTTAAAAGAGAAGTAGTGAGATTTTGAAGCAGAATAATAGTTACGAAGAATAGTTTGTGTGGAAAGAATCATTTCAGGGAAAATATTTCACAAACATAAAATTTTCTTGTTGATGTTGCTGTTCCTGTTGTTGTTAATATTATTGAGACAAGTGTCCTGGTCAAGAGAAAGCTGTTACTGTCAATGCTGAAAAGGTTTCACAGCGTTGTAAAATCTGAACTGGACTATGCCTCCTTTCAAATATGACATTTCTATACATTCATATTTCTTTTCTCTTCAAAGGATGGTGGGGGCATGGAGAGAAGAACTGATTGATTTATATTTTATAGTGTGCATTCCTGAACACTCCCATTTGTTGTTGAATTCCTGTTTGTGGCCTTCAAATTCCATATTTGTGATGTCACCACCTGTTTTCCACCTCCCTCCCTTGGCATTGTCTTAGAAAATGAAAACAATACAAAAATACTTCCCTCTCCCCACCCTGTTTTTCTCTTTTAATAAGGATAGCCTTGACAACCATGAAAGAGATCCAACATTTTTAAATGGCACAAATGAACAAGAGGAAGCCAATGTGTAATGCATAACCCCCTTGGGTTTCCAAACAGCGCTAAGGCAAATTCCTAGTATGCCAAGAGACAAAAGCAAGAAGTATGAAGGACACTTGGACAGGCATCCTTTCATTCAACTATTAATCATTCCTAGACAATACAAAGCAGTAACAAACTCTAGTGCAGGGCCAAGGGGGTAAGAAAAATTTATATTTATTGAAATTGCTTTGTCAGTGTCCTGCTCTAGAAAGTCTGCCTGCTTGCTTGCCATTTGTCATACTAGTAAATAGGGTTGTAATCCACTTTTATTTGCATGTCTGTGTAAGGAGAGAGCTAGGTTTCTAGATGACTATTGGCCTGAATCATAGTACAACCTTCATTGTTGGGCATCCATTGATAAGCCTCCATACAAGTGAATCTCCCGGGGCTCTTTCACACTGCAATTATAGCACTATGATTCCATTTCAACTGCCATTGTTCCATCGTATGGACTCCAAGCAGCTGCAGTTTAAGGAGGGACATTGAGAATTGCTAAAGAGTTCCATATAAAAGGTTGGTTCAAACTCTAGCATTTCTGAAGAGCTTCTCCAAGTCTTCAAAGTTGGTGGGATGAGGGAAAGGGCCTTCTAGGTGGTGGCCCCCCGCCTTTGGAACAGCCTCCCTAGGGAGATTAGGCAGGCCCATACATTGTCCTTCTTCCGTAGAGATTTGAAAATGTTGATGTTTGAACAAGCCTTTGAGAATGTCTACCCTCAATGGTTCTCAACACTGCACTTTCACCCCATGCCCTTGTTCCTTAACTACAATTTACCCTATCCCATTCCCTTGTCTTGTTTTACAGCTTGGCCATGTCTTATGGCACTTGTCACTGAGGGCATTGTTCTGAGTTTTATACTGTTGTTTTATGTGTGATTGGTTTTCTATTTTTTTATTGTACTGTGTATTTATTCTTTGCATTGTTGTGGGCACTTCGTGTCATGTGTAAGCCTCTCCTTTTGGGTAGATTGAGGTGAGGTACAAAAATAAAGTTATTGTTAAAGTTATTAATGTATATAGTGCTAAATCAGATGGACTAATAGTCTGACCTGGTAGAAATCTTAAGACCAACAGTGTCTAAGTGTCTTTTATTCACACTTTTTTTGTATTCAGGAGCAGAATTCTTTTCTTCATAAATACAAGGCAGAAAGACAACATGGAAATGATGGGACAAAAACAAAATAAGAATCATAAGTTAGACAAAAGATCTGAAAGGGGGACATTCTACACCTTCTTAGCACTCAGTGGTACATGTAAACCTTTACCCCAGTACAACGAGTCCATTCCATTCTAATTCACTCAGTTAAACTAAAGGGTTAAATTTTAGCTTGTTTTTTTACAAAGCAGAAATACCCATAAACCACAAAAATGAATGAAACAGGGACAAAATACTTTACCTAATTCCTCCTTAGAAGGCAGGAGAAAATAAAAGCTGAACCTACTGCTTTTATTAACTTAGAAGCAGCACAAAAAGTAGGAGCATCTCCCCTTTCCCCTCAGGTTTTCAGCCTGAGGACATTAGGAACAAATAAAAGTAATGACCACAATTTTACACAAAAGACAAATTGTTATGCATTAGCATCATGCTCATAAACACAAGTACCCAGACACATGCATAAAAAGATAATTTACAAGCCTGCAGTTTCATGTGTGAAGTGAGTGAGATATAACTAATACCCCTTTTCTGTTTTAAAAATAAGAAACAGTGGAAAGTGCAATATTGTTAAATATATGGAAGATGCTTAATAATGTCCAGTTAACAGTCCCAGGGCAGCCATTTCATTACTCCAGTTACAGCCATTACAAAAGTGCTTTTTTATTTTAAAGTTAGGCATAATCATACTGTCCCTCTAAACACTTTAAAATGTAAAATTAATAAAACAAAGAGGTGAGCTCTAAGCATGCATGGGTATTCACAACAATATTACTTCAGCAGTTGAATTTCAGCGCTGGGAATCTGTGTTATATCCATAAATCCCTCCGGAGAAAAACATTTTTTAAGTGAGATTGAGAAAGGAAACATTCCCCTATTCAATTTCTGCATACAGACCTTGGAGAAGGTTTCAGAAACTGTGATCTGGTTTCGATGTGTTGGGGTCTCTAGATTTTCTTCAAGAAAGCAGCCACATTTGGCTTATAAATCTATTAGGAAAAGGAACACTCGGGCTGATCTATGGAAGTGCCACTTATAATGTCCACTGAAACTAAAGAACTTCCAACACCTCTAAGGCTCGGGTTTACTATTTATTATTTATGTCAGACTTTGCACTAGGCTCTGGATTTAGTCAGCGATCATTTGGGAATATTTAGTTCCTGGAATGCTGCTGTAATTTAGAAAGTCATAGAGTTGCACTTATGGTTTTCTATACTACGTTGTGGATTTTGGTAGCTGGTACATCATGTCAATTGGCTGTGTATACAGACCTTGTGTCCTGTCAGGATGGGGAAGGCAGATGGAAGGGACAGAAAACACACACAGGTTTCTAGTCTCCATAACTTTCCTTGTGGAAAAGCAACATGTCTAAAGGGGAAAGCCTGTTTTATCCATGCAAACTCTCCACATGAGCAGTAGCCCAATTATTCTATATTCTGGATCTCCATGGATTCACTGTCCTTCTCTTCAGGCACATAATTTTTATATAAAGAAATGAGAGATAGGAGTGGAAATACCATGTTCTGTGTGAAAATCACATGTCTATTTAATAGGACTTAGCTTTCAAATAGAGTGGTCCATGACTGTTCCTCAGTTGTCATATGAAAAAAAGAAAAGTCCCCTATGGCATTACAACACCATGAGATGAGACATTTTAAGTGGAACAACAGCTGGGGGAAAAAAGAAATAGTTAAAAGCCCACAGAGGAAGAGAAGAACTGAATAATGTTGAAACATAGAAGACATTTCAGCATCGGTGCTATACTTTCTGCGCTGTGAAAAAGGAGATTTTTGGTATAACCTAGGAACTTCTTTGATGCAATCTGGTTGCTTCGATGGAAATAATCATTAAAAAGAAAAACAATAGGAATGTAATTTTATGAGAGTTTGTATCCCAAGATCGAATCCATCAAAGTGGTGCTCGTGAAAAGTATATATGGTACTGTTCCATTATTTGGGCAGATGCCAGAAGGGGACAATAGACAGAGAAGGATAGTCCATTTTTGGGAGGGGGTTGAAGGAGTAAAATAATTTCCCCATTTTTCTGTTATCCCCCTCACCCATGTCGCTATCATGGAAACAAGGTGGGGAGGGAAACCAGCGGAAATGGGGAAAATAGTTTTCATCCTTCAATTCCCCCCTCTGGTAAAACAGACTATCCTTCTCTGCCTAGTGCCCCCCTTTGGCCTCTGATTGGATAATGGAACAGTACTATATATACAAATGTATCATTTGTTGTTGTTGTTTGTAATTTGAAGGCACAGTCATTTAGCAATTTTACAGAATAGAAACTTATTTTGTTTCCATATCCCCTTTCCTATTTTGCCCATTTACCTACCATATGAGAGAGCAGAGTCCAGTGGCCGGCCACATGGTTTGCATGCAGATGTCGAGAGGACATCTCCAGTATAAAGGAGAAAGGGGTGGAAAAGTCCTTTGCTTGACAACATGAAGAGCTGCTGCCATTCAAAGTAAACACAGTTTTGCCAATTTGACCTGATATTACACAGCTTCTACATATTTCCAAATTCTTTACACACAGTGTTGGTTAGCCTTGTTATTCTAGTGTTTCTAGCCCCCTCGGCTAGAATCCAAAGAAAATTGTCCCTCTAAAGAGAGAGGTTAGGATTGTTTTACTCAAAAAAACCTAACCAATTGCATGACAAACTGTTTATAGTATGGCACAGGAGCCAGCTGTTGAAAGATAAAAAGCAAAGATTTGACTAAACTAGCATAGAACTTCATATGAGTGTAGGAAATTCATTGGATTCTAGTATTGCTCTTGTACAAAATCCATTTGCAAGTTAGACTTTATCATTATCTTCCTTTCTTTAACAGTGTGAGATATAGGGACATGGCTTTCTTTTATCTTAATCATAATGAAGTGTAATAATAATAATAATAATAATAATAATAATAATAACTCCCAGCAATATGTCCTCTAAATGCACTTTATTACTGATCTAGGAGTGTCTGCATGCCCATCCCTCTCTGAAAACTCTATCCTAGTCATATTTCACCTGTTCATGCTCAGCATTATTTTAAAATTGTAATTATTACATTTGGCTCAGCCATAGGTTTTAAACATCGTTGTGTTACTGTTAATGTTTATTGTTTATTTTCTGTTATGAGTTTTATTTTTATTGCTTTGTATTACTTGTTGCTATTGTTTTTATTATTGATGTATTGTGGGCTCGGCCTCATGTAAGCCGCACCGAGTCCCTTGGGGAGATGGTAGCGGGGTATAAATAAAGTATTATTATTATTATTATTATTATTAATCTTTATTTATATCCCGCCCTGTCTCCCCATGGGGACTCATGTCGTGAATGAGAGAGATTGAATCTGAAAATATTGCTTGAGTTTCATTTTGAACCATGCTATGCCCCACATATTGGGCAATTATGCAGATTGGAAGACACTTTCCTCTTCAACATCACTTGGTTTAGATATAATACGAGAGACAGAGGAATACAAGTAAGAGTTGGAGCATAATGAACCCCCAATATTCTCTGCAAGCAAGGCAATTAATTGACATGTCCAGATGATTTCTGTAAATTCCATATGTCTCTCTCACTTTTCCAAACAAATTTGCTGGTTTCCAAAGATTCTCTATGCCCAAGCATTGCATTCCCATGTGAGCTATAAGCTGGCTGGAATGCAATTTGTGACACATTAAAGTGACATAATTTATCCTGTAGCCTAGAGGAAGCACATTATCCTGTTTTCTTTATCTGGACCACAGATGTCTTGGCCTGCCATCCTCACTAGAAAATCTCCAGTTGAGATCACTTTCCCTCTTTGACTCATGCATTGTGTACAGCCAATTCATTAACAACTTCAATAATTTAGAAGCCATTGATTTGTGTTAAGAAGTTAGAATTTAAATGGTGATGAACCATGAATATCAAGGAATAAAAGGGAACAGGAAGCAATAGGGAATGATACTCAAAATCCTCTTCCTGAGTACAATATCTCATTTTACCTAGTGTTCAGTTCATATCATCTGAATATTGTTGTACATTAAAAACATTCATTCATCGTTATGACTAGCATGCAGCAGACCTCTGCTTTCAAATCCTTAATTTGAGATGGTAGATGGAAATTTTATACCAGTATACTGCAATTTTTGAAGCTGTACATGTTTCTAACCACAAACTGTACAACTCCGTCTTAGGGCAAATTAATCTCCTGTTACATACAGATGTTAGCTGAAAGTGCTCCAGACGTGTCAGAAAAAGTAAGACTTAACATGTATTATTTTTGTGTCCCTGAGTACCAGTTGGAACGCACGGGCAGTTGGCTCGGCATATGATGATGCTTATTTTTGAACCAATCTAGGTAAACAAACCCTTCCATTTTTCATCTTTACATTTCTCTTGTTTGCTATAATTAATCCTCAGAGAAGTTACAAATTAAACAGCACTTACTCAACTTGTAATGGAAACTTCATCTTAAAATGGTTCCTTTTACAGAGAGCAAACCAAACACAGTCAGATTTTTGGATTCTGAGTATGGAAATACTCCTAGTGATGAAAGTTATACTTAGTAAATGTTGGATTACATACTTCATATTTTAAATGTTTATTAAAAAAAAATAACCATGCTAGTGAATGTCAGTATGATGATGTTAATGCACTCTGAAGTCTGTTGAGACCCAACAATCTCAATCTGAGTATTCATTTGCATCAATGAATCAATTATGTTTTAATTCTCTTTGACTGGGCCTGGTTCTCATGTAAGCCGCTCCAAGCCCCTTCGGGGAGATGGTGATATTGTTTTTGTTGTTGTTATCAAAACTGAATATTAATAACCCTGGATTTCAAGGAAATGTTGCTTTGCAGACTTGCACCTTAATGATCTGCTCCAGAATCTTTCCTGGTATTGATGTCAGGCTGACTGGACAGTAATTGTTTGGGTCCTCATTTTTTCCCTTCTTGAAGATAGGAACATTTGCCTTCCTCCAATCTGCTGGGACATCTCCTGTTCTTCACGAATTCTCAAAGATTATTGCCAGTGTTCTGAAATCATTTCTGCTAGTTCCTTCAATACTCTTGGATGTAGTTCTTTTGGCCCTGAATACTTGAATTCATTTAGAGGAGCTAGGTATTCCTAGACTACTTCTTTACTTATTTTGGGTTGCATTTCCCCACTCTGTATTGCTCAGGTTGAACACCAATCTCCTTTTGGGAGAAGACTGAAGCAAAGAAGATGTTGAGCACACTCCCATTTCCCTACCCTCATGTTAGCATTTCACCACCTTCTCCTCGCAGCGGTCCTACCATTTCCTTTTTCTACTGACGTAACCAAAGAACTTTTTTATTTGGTTTTAATCTATCTGGCAAGCCTGAGTTCATTTTGTGCCTTAGCCTTACAAACCTTTTCTCTACATATGTTGGCTATTTGTTTGAATTCCTCTTTAGTGGTTTTCCCCTTTTTCCATTTCTTGTGCATGTCTCTTTTACATCTTAGCGCAGTTAAAAGTTCTTTGAAAATTCATTCTGCTTGTTTTATACTTTTATTTTTTTTCTCCTTGCTGGCACTGTTTGCAATTGTGCCTTCAGTATCTCACTTTTAAGAAACTCCCATCCATCATTAACTCCTGTCTCTTTTAGTATTCCTGTCCATGTAATCATGCTCAGTAGTTCCTTAAATTTCATGGACTGCATGTTTGACTTTTCTTAATTTCCCCCTTCTTTTGTATCACAAACTCCAGGAGTATATGGTCACTCCCACCTAAGAATCCCACCACTTCTACTCCATTGATGAGATCCTCAGTACTGGTTAGGATCAGATCCAGAATAGAAGATCCCCTTGTTGCCTCTTCTACCTTCTGGACAATAAAACTGTCTGCAAGGCAAGTGAGGAATTTGTTGGATTTTGTACTCTAGCCAAAGTAGTGGAAATCCCCCATTACTACTATTTTTCTTCTTTTTGCATATTTTGTCATCTGGTCAAGAAAAGCTTCATCCAGTTCTTCTGTCGGGCTAAAGACCTTGCAAAGCTATAGCTTACATAATAGCTTACATAATTCAATACATTGAACCATGGCAGCCAAAATGGTATCAAATTGCATTAATTCCACAGTATAGATGCCCCCTTGGTGGGAATATATGAAAGGTTACAGCATTTACAACAGTTTTCAGAACCACTGTTAGGTGGATGTGCTAAGATTGGGGCAGAAAATTAAGAATCATTTTCTTTTCCAATATTAGACTAACCCGGTTTCAGTTCTTTTCACAAGATAATACATCAATTTTGCTTGAAAAATGTAAAGTAAGGTTGTAATTAGTAAGTGATTTATCACATTGAAACCTGAAGTAACTTTAGTCATGACCACATGCTTAAAAAACTAAATATGAATTCTGTTGAATGATACATGAACTACACTGCTCAGAGTATGCAAATAAATTATATGAGTTTTCCCTTTTAAAAAATGAAAATGTCTTGGGGTGATCAGTATATTTTTTTTATAAAAACATCTTTCTAAAACTAAGATTTGGAGGAAAAATATTAACTTTGAATAAATTTTAATAGAAACACTAGACATCTCATGTACCCCATTTCACATTGATTCCCAATTAGTTCAAAAGGAATAAAGGACATGACATTAGAACCACATGTTGCCAGAAATTGATATAATAATGGTTTGCATAATATGAGGGAATTATTGAAAATATATTATTCACCCATGACACCACCTCCATCTATGGGTGCTTATAATGGGTCTAAATATTCTGTTGACAATACTATAATCGCGAAGGCTTACAATGGAAGTTAAAGACCCCCTTAATCTCTTATTCTTAATTTTTCCCCAATTTTTATTTTTTATTAATATTTTTTTCTTTTTTTTCTTTTCCCATTTTCTCTTTTCTCTCTCAGCTATATAATGGGGTGCCCATATAACCAGAAAAAAAGGAGAGGGTCATTCTACTCACTTCTTGCTGATTGCATGGAGACAAGGGAACAGGCCAGAGTAGGAATGGACTGAACTGTCTGGACACTGGCTCCAGATTCAGCAGGTATGTGTTGGATTTGGGGTTGCTCTAGGATAGAAACAAACCAGAATAAGTATCAGCACTGGGCTGTAAAGAAGCCTAATTTTAATAATGAACTGAATGTACATATAGCAAAAATCAGAGAGAATCAATCTCCTATTCAACAATTAAGTAGTATAAATGAACTTAAATAAATGTAGCTATTAGGGACGGGTGAGCCATAAAAATGGTTCAAAAGTCATTACAAAACTGTGGGGTGCTGGCATTTTATTTCTAAAGTGTTTCTAAAGTATAGTTAGTGAAAATGTTGTTACTATGATGAGAGTAACAGACATTTCTTTATTTTTTCATTATAGTAATTGTGAAAGTGAGGAGACTTCAGGGGTTCCTTCCTCCTTCATTTTTACAGCTATTAGAGTGATACTTGCTAAAATGGTAGAACACATTTACCACTGTAAGCCCATCCTATTTCAGGATGTTTCACTTATCCACAGAGTTTTGGGGAATTTTCAAAGTTTTTATAGACAGCATTTTAAAAAAACTACAAGAGCTATCTTGTTGAATTGTCTATACAATGAAACAAGATAACAACAGGGGATCATTCACCCGAACTTCTAAAATTCTACTGATTTTAGGGATTTTTTTAAAAAAAAGTTTTGACAAAAACCTTTTTTTAAAAGCCACAACAGCTATTTCACTGAATGTCTCTCATATTAACCAATAGAAATCAATATTAACCAATTCTACATTTTCATAGAATCCTAGAGTTGGAGGGAACCCCCAAGAGCCATCTAGTCAAACCCTCCTCTTCCAGGCAGAAGGGCATCATCAAAACCCTTCTTACAGATGGCCATCCAGCCTCTAAACTAATTAATATGCTTCCCCTATATTATGGGGATCATCCATCTAGGGATTTCTTCCCAGCTCAGCACAGTGATTTACTTACTAGAAGTATCTGTCAGTACTCCTCTTTGCCGATTCAACCATTCATTGGAACTCTTGCCGGCTGCTATTAGGGAGGAACAAATCTCTCTGCTTCCCTGATTGGTTCTTTCTGATGCTGATGCATTCTGGGAAATGTAGCTTGTGGCAGGACCTTTTGAATTCTCTGGCATAGAGCTCCTCTTTTCCCTGAACTACAGTTCCCAAAGTTCTGCACTGTTCCCAGCAAACACTGCTCCCTCTTTTTCCCACTCCTAATGCTGAGACTCTATTCATTTAGAAAAAAAGGCAAGGCACTAAGGCAACCTTTTTTGGCTTTGCTTTGCTTCCTTGTGCTGAAAAGGAAACTGACTTTGGGAGCCTTCCGAGATTTACAAAATTAAAATGAAAAAGTATGGGGTAAGTTTTGATTCTTAAATTTTTGGCACGGGCCATGCCCATGTGCCAGATATTGCCTCGTAAGGACAAAATTTAACAAATTTGATCAGAATTACAAGGCAAACAAAAAAATTGCACACTTCTAGTAGCTATGCTGCAAGACTGGAGTGCAACTACTGCACAACCATTCATGCAACATCTGGCAAGGCCATGCCAAAACAATGACATTACCATTGCAAAACAGTATCTCCAGCTTTCTATCCGCCACTTTCCTGAACCTCCTGAGCAGAGATTGCACTGGGACAACTTCCAAGAAAGTTCAATTGCCTTCATATTAAAAACATTTCATTGTTGTGTGTCTTCAAGTATTGTCTGACTTATGGCAACCCTAAAATGAGCCCATCACAGGGTTTCCTGGAGTTGTATGACTTGTCCAAGGTCACCCAATAGGTTTTCATGGCTGATTCATGGCTGATTCAAATTCTGGTCTCCAGAGTCATAGGCCAGCACTGAAATCACTACATGGCATTAAAACCCTATAAAACTCATGGAGTCACCATAAGTCAACAGACAACTTTAAATCAAATGCGCACACACACAAAACTAGATGCCAAACAAAGATGCCAGCTGCTGATATTAGCCTTTTAACTGCTGTTTTGAGAAAAGCAAGTAAAAAAAATCTCCCTTTGCCTCTGCCTAGAACCAGTTTCATTGTTTACGAAGTTCAATGAAACTTGACCTTTAATTTTTGGGCCATATCCTGATCTGAAGTTCAATGACTCCAATTAACAAAGTCATCTTAAAATCCTATATTTAGTAAATCACTTCCAACCCCCTCTCTCGGTTATTATTATGTAGCATTATTGTCTTCATTTACTTACAAAGGGTCTGAACTGTAAATATGGTCCTCGAAGCAGCTGTATTGCATTTGCACTGAAAGAAAACATGCTGAATTGTTTAGACAGAGCCATGCTATAGTGGCAATTTCTTTTCCCCTTACTTCTGAATTAACAGTTTGAAATACTGTGCCTGAAGTTCCCATAAAGCTTGGTATGCCTTGGGAAAAGCACTCCAACCTTAATTTAGGCCAGGCTTCTTTCTACTTTGAAGGAACAAAATGAGGCTTTAACAATTCCAGGAGCCCTTAAGCAGTTGTGGACTGAAGACTTCAAAAGCAATCAAGAAGGTATTGTTGGTGTAAAACACTCCAGGAAGGCTGCTTAGACCAAGCACATCAGTACCTTCAATCATGCATCCAGGAAAATCATTTTGGTTCCCCACTGTCACCACTACATGTATGTTTCAAATATCGTGACTACATATTAAATGAAAGACTATGCCAAACATTCTTCAGTTTCCAATCTGAGACTGGAAATAACAAGGAGGGGGTTAGGGAGGAATATAATAGTTTGTCAGAAAATATTGTTAGGAATCTTTTAAAATCAGTTGCCACAGTGAAATTTGTTGTTGTTTTAATGCTTTTCACTTATTCTTTTCTCCTCCTTTTTCCTGGGTTTATTACTACAGATGGTCCCAAACAATCAGGGATCCTGTAATGGACAAGATGATGTCATGGCACTAGACATTTATTTATTTATTTAAAACATTTATAATCTGCCCTTCTCACCCCAAAGGGGACTCAGGGTGGAGCACAGCATATACACGGCAAACATTCAATGCTGGGACACAAATTCACATACAATACATAAACATTAAAAAACATTTATCAAAATATTAAAATACACAATTTAAAACCGTCCTAGTCATCTGCGTCAAATCTAATTGGCCTGGTCATCTTTCCTATTTAGCTTCATCCTTTTTTTGGATTGTTTTGCGACAACAATATGAACAAGTGAAGTCAAGCAAGGGAACTGAAAAAAACTGTCCATGTTATCATATGGATCCACAAAACTAAAGATAAAATAACCTATGTGAGTCTTCACATTTTAATACACTAGATGTATGGAATAAATTTTAGGATATCTTGTTAAATGTCTGGTTTTGATAACAGCTGACAGTAGGGATTGAAAGAATATTCCTAATTACTAAAGCATAGGTCAGAAAATTGATCACCCAACAGCCGGGCACTTCCACTTGGAAAAATTACAGACCAAAAATAATTTTGTACAGGTTTCTCCTGAATTTGATGCCCTGAAGTGTTGTGCAGGAATTATACAAATGAAAAAATATGCAAAAAATCCATTTTCTACACAGAAAAACAGATTTACTGCATAGAAAACAAGAAAATATATGTTTTTCTCTGCAGAATAATTCTTGTGCAGCACTTTGGCATACTCAAATATGGAGAGAATGTTGCGGAGAATTATTTGTATTCTTTCATGCCTTCTAAAAGAGCCACAAGTTTTGATTCAGAACTTTCCATTTCCAAATCAAATTAAATTTGACTTGACCTTTTGATATACATAATGACCGATACTGCATGATATGTTGTAGTCAAATACTGAACACCATTCCATGCACTATGGTAATATTTTTCTTTAAATCTTAAATACTGTGGCCTCTTTGGTCTCCTTCATTTTTGCAATTTTTTTTTTAAAAGTTGTTGTTGAATACCTTTAACTATTTTCCATCTTATGGTGATCTTATCACAGAGTTTTCATGGCAAGATTGTTTTTTTTTTAAAATAAATTTTTATTGGTTTTCATAATATACATAGTTAAAAAGCTAGGTTTGAAATAGTAAAGGGTAAGAAGGGAGAAAAGGGGATGGGGGGGATTTGTGTTTGTGGAAGGGGGGAGCAAGAGTGAGGTATAAAGGGGTAGGGTATAAAATTAAAAGGAGAGAAGGTACAAGCTTAAGAAAAAAAAGGGGAAAAAACTTCAGGTTGACTTCCAGGAGTCTTCGAGGATGGTCTTTTCCTTTTCCCTCCTTGTTAAAGTCCTTTTTATTTCTCTTTATCCTGTTTCTCCTTATGGAGAGTCTTCTTTGTCTCATTTGGTTTATTTTGTTCTTCCGTCATTGAATTGTTTGTTTAACTTGTGTCTTAATGTTTTTTATTGTTCTTTATATTGATGCTTAGGCTAGATTGTGTCACATATTTGGTCTTATTTTCTTTTTCCATTACATATTCACTGATTTATCTCTCTCTCTCTCTTATTATTTAAGATACTCAGCAAAGTTTGACCAATCGGTCTCTGATTCTGCTATCCCTGTGCTCCTTTGTAACCATATTTCTCACTTCTATTAGTTTTCTTTTCCAGTCTTCTGTTGTGGGAGTCTCATTCTTCCTCCACAGTTTTGCGTAGCAGATTCTCGCCGCAGTGGTGGCGAGAAATAGTAATTTGTCTTTGTTTGTTTCTAATTTTCCTTTAGTGATTCCTAACAAGAATATTTCCGCTTTTAGCGGGATTTGTATCTTTAGAACTTTTTGTAATATGTTATGAATTTCCTTCCAAAATACCTTCGCTTTTTTGCACTGCCACACATGTGGTAGAGCGTGCCGTCTACTACCTCACACTTCCAACATTTTGGGCTCACATTTTTGTAATATTTACTTAATTTGTATGGCGTCCTATACCATCTGTTAAATAGCTTTATCCAATTTTCCTGCATATCATATGCCTTTAAGTACCTAATTTTTTTCCTCCAAATCTCTTCCCATTCCTCCATCCCTATCGTTCTTCCAATGTTTTTGGCCCAGTTCACCATACACTCTTTCACCACCTCTTCTTCAGTGCTCCATTTCAACAGTTCTCTATATATTTTGGAGATTTTTTTCCTTTGGGTGTCCCAGATTCTGTCCCAAGTATTTTCTTTTGTCTCGAACCCTATTTTTTTGTCGTTCCCAAAGAAATCTTGTATCTGCTTGTACTGTAGCCAGGTCATATTTCTATACAATGTTTTAAGTTCTGTTAGAGGTTTCAGATGTGTCTCTTTGTTTTCCTCCCTCGTTAATTCCTTATAGTTTGGCCAATTTATCCATCCAATTTCTTTTCTTTGACAGGACTCTAGGGGAGATACCCATTTTGGTGTCTTATTGTACATTCTTTTCTTATATTTGTTCCATGTTTTTATTATTGCGGCTCTTATAAAATGGTTGCCGAAATTTTTCTCTAATTTTGTTTTCTCGTACCAAATGTACGCGTGCCAGCCTCTGCGTAGATCAAACCTTTCTAGATTTAATATTTTTTCTTTTTTCAGCTGTATCCAGTCTGTGATCCACGCAAGGGCGCATGCTTCCGCGTATATTCCTAAATTTGGTAATGATAGTCCTCCCCTCTCTTTGTCATCTGTCAAATTTTTGAAGCTTATCCTGGGTCTTTTTCCTTGCCAAATAAATTTCTTTATATCCCTATTCCATTCTATTAATCCCTTTTGGTTCCTGATTATCGGCAGGTTTTGAAATAAAAATAACATTATTGGTAACACATTCATTTTTATACAGGATATTCTTCCCAGAAGTGATATCTTTAGATGTTTCCAACTCTCTAAGTCGTGCTTTATTTCTTTCCAGGTCTTCAAGTAGTTGTTCTCTAATAATTGTGAGTTTTTTGGTGTGATATAGATTACTAAATATTTTATTTTAGAAACTATTTTTATTTTCCATGCCTCCTTGATCTGTTCGACTTTCTTTTTAGTTATGTTTTTAGTTATTGCTTCAGTCTTTTCTAGATTTAAATTGAAACCTGCTACCTTTCCAAAATCGTTAATCGTCTCCATCCATTTATTCAGAGTTTTGTTTGGTTCCTCAATAAAGCAAATAATGTCATCCGCGAAAGCGCGGCATTTATAAGAATGGCCATTTATTCTTGCGCCTTTCAATTCTGGGTCTTCTCTGATATTATTTAATAGGATTTCCATACTTAATATAAATATTAATGGGGACAGAGGACACCCTTGTCTTGTCCCTTTTCTTATGTCAATTTTCTGAGATTCTTGTCCGTTAATTATGATTTTTGCATTTTGTGTTTTATATATTGCCTCAATCGAGTTCCGAAAATAATAGCCCATATCCATCTCGTTGATTAATAATTTAAAAAAATTCCAATTAATTTTATCAAACGCTTTTTCCGCGTCAATAGCCAGGAACATTACCTCATTTTGTATTTTCTTGTCATAGTATTCAATTAAATCCAATACTGTTCTAACATTTTCACTTTGGTTTCTGCCAGGCAAAAATCCTGTTTGTTCTTCTTTTATCCAATTTATCAGGAATTTTTGAACCTTTCTGCCAGAATACTGCTAAATAGTTTGTAATCCAAATTAAGAAGGGATATTGGTCTGTAATTTTCTACTTTTTCTTGATTTTTGTTTTGTTTCGGAATTACACAGATGTTGGCTTCTTTCCATGTTATCGGAATTTCCTGTTTTTCTCGTATTTCATTCATAACTCTTTTTAGGTATGGTGTCAATTCTGTTTGTAGTTTCTTATAAAAGACTGCCGTGTATCCGTCGGGTCCCGGGGCTTTGTTCATTTTCAGTTTTTTTTATTGCCACGATGATCTCTTTTTCTGAAATTTCTTTGTTCAGTTCTTTCCTCTCTTCTTCCGTTATTTTCTGGATTTTTCTCTTCCCTAAATACTTCATAATGTCTTCATTTTTTATTTGTTCATCACGGTATAATGTTCTGTAGTATTTTTCAAATTGACTTTTTATTCCTGTTTCGTCTGTGTATGTATTTTCCCCCGTTTTAATCTTTGTTATGATACTTGCTTCTTTCTTTTTTCTCAGTTTCCTTGCAAGCCAAGCCCCGGGTTTGTTTGCACTTTGAAAATATTCTGCTTTTATGAAATTCAATTGTCTTGCTCTTTCTTCCAGTTCCAAGAATTCTTTTTCTTTTTGGAGTTTTACTAAGTTGTTTATTGTCTCTCTGTTTTTTGGGTCGTTTTTAAGGTTCTTTTCTTCCCTATCAATTTTCTCTCTTATTGCGTTCATTTTTTGTGTCTTTTCTTTTTTCCTCCAGGCCTTTTGTTGGATTAGATGGCCCCTCATGACTACTTTGCATGCTTCCCATAGTGTAAAGATTTTTATGTCTTCTGTATCATTATTCTCAAAGTATTCTTTCAAGAGTCTTCTATTTCTTTCAGCGTCTTCCTCTTTTAATAATAGAAATTCGTCTAATTTCCATCTCCATTGTTCCCCCCCCCCTTTTATTACCATCTCTAGTGGACAGTGATCAGAATCTGTCCTCGGGAGAATATTTATCTTTTTAACTTTAGAAATGATAGACGTTGAGGCCCAGATCATGTCTATCCTTGACCAAGACTTATGTCTGGCCGAGAAATATGTATAGTCTTTGGCGTCCTCGTTTCTTTGTCTCCATACATCCTTTGTGTTCATCTCATTCAATAATCTTTTAAGTGATTTTGGCATCAGTCCTACCCTTTTTTCCTCCCCGTTCTTTTTGTATTTGTTTCCCGGTGATCTGTCTTTATTTTCATCTAGGACACTGTTAAAGTCACCCAGAATGATTATTTTGTTGAATTCCTGCTTTGTTATATAATCCTCTAGAGTCTTTGTAAATGTGGCTTTTGTCTCATTTGGTGCATAAACATTACAAATTAAGATTTTAGAGTTTTGCCATATTATCTTAACCCCTAGAATTCGACCATCGGGGTCTTTAAAGGCCAGTTCGGACTCTATACCCTCTTTTACATATGTTACCACCCCTCTTTTCTTTTCACTAGCGGACGCAAAGTAGGTTTTACCTAAGTTTTTGTTTACTAAGTGTGGGGTGTGTTTGTGGTTAATGTGTGTCTCTTGCAAAGCGACTACATGACAGTTTCTTTTTTTAAAATTGGTAAAAACTTTATTTCTTTTATTAGCTGAATTTAAACCGTTAATATTGTTACAATAGATCTTTAGATCCATTTGTCAGTTGGGGGTGCAAAAAACACAAAAACTTATTTCTTTATCTGTATTCTTTATTACTGTTCTTTTGTCACTTGTCTTTCTTCCTCAACTTCTCCTTCCTCCTTATCTTCTAAGTCAACTTCTGGTCTGGGTCCTGTTGTTTCTTTAGCGTTCTTCCTCTCTTGGCCTTGGTATCCGAGGTCGGGGTCGTCTCTTCTAATCAGTAATGTATTTTGCCTTATTGATTCTTTTCCCTTCTGGCCTCCGTTTTTCTCCTTCTCTTCTTCCCCCTCTTTCACTATTTCTTTGTAGAATCTTCTGGCCTTTTCCACTGATTTTATCCACCGTCTCTGCCCCTCATCCCATCGAAACCTGATTTCTTGTTTTTTCAGCTCTTCCGTAAGGAAGGCATATTTTCGTCTGTTGTTAATAATTGAGCCCGGAAATTCTTTGAGTATCACCACACGTTTGTCTTTATAACATATTATTCTTTTGCTGCTGGTTTTTAGGATTTCATCTCGTGTCACTTTTCTTGTGAATTGGGCTATCACATCCCGATCTGTCTTGTTTCTCCTTGCAAAATTCGTGTTCACTCTAAAGACTCTGTCCGTTTGTTCTTCCATGTATTGTGTTGTACACTGAAGCAGTTCTGCTAATATCTCTGTGGTTTTTTCTCTTATATCTTCGTTCTCTTCTTCTTTTATATTTCTTAGCCGTAATTGGTACTCTGTCTTTCGGGTCTCCAGGAATTCTTGTCTGGCCGTCAGTTTAGTGTCTCTAGTGTCTTCAGCCTCGTATGGGTCAGAGTTTGTCTTTCCTCTTCTTCTTTATTCTTTGTCTGTAGTTGCTTTATTTCTTCTTTCATTGTATCTGCATCTTTCCTCATCGCGCCCAGTTCCTCCTTGATTTCCTTTTTCAGTTCTGCCATTTGTACCTGAGCTATCTTCTGATAAGCGTCTTGTTTTTCGTTCATCTCCGTTAGCTCTTTCCCTATGGCTTTTATTTCCTTTAAAAGTTCCTTCAGTCTCGTGTCTTCTCCTATGGATAATCTTCTGTTTGTAATGTTCCCGCCATTGGCGGTGATATTGGTAGGAGTTTCTTTATTTTCTTTTTCTTTGTCTTTCTCTTTATCTTTGTCTTTATCTTTTTCTTTATCTTTATCTTTGTTGACATCCTTTATGTCCTTGGGCTCTTTAGGTTCTCTTCCATTTTTGGGTGTCTGTGCTACAATCTCCTTCCCACTCTTCAGTTTCATTGCTGCTGCCATTTGAATTTCTTGAGCCAAGTTTTGTATCTGGAAGTAAATGATTTATTGATAAGATCTGCACAGTCTGTTATTGTCTGTATGTAAGTTCACCTTTTTGCTACTAACTTTTCTAGATTTATTTCTCCAACCTCTTCGCCCTTTTCCATTTATTCTCCCTTTCACTCCGCAAGGTGCTTCAGCTTGGATGGATATACCCTTTTATCTTTATTTCCCAAGGAGTGTTGGACAGTGGTTTCAGATTTTCTCTTATCTCTTTAAATCTTGTGGGCCACTAAATAGCTTGTTGCGTTTTATTTTTATATTTATTGGGGGTTTTTTTGTTATTTATTTCTTTATTATTATTAATTTACTTATTTGTTTAATTGTTTATTATTTATTATTGTTTTGTTTTGTCTTTGTTTTTGCTTGTTTATTAATACTTATTAATATTCTTTTTGAGGTTCCGAATTTAGTTACTGAGTATGTTATTACTCAAAATTATTTCTGGGGTTGAGTCTGGTAATGCGTTTCACTTGGTTCACTTATTTATAAATAGTACTACACATGGGTTCTTGACTCCTTAAATTCTTTGCCTCCTTTCCTGGATTTTTCCCTTGTTTTCTGTCCTTTTTAAACCTTGGCTTTCTTAACCTTACTCGCTTTTACCCCAATGACCTCAATTTCAGTCTTGTCGCTTGGCGTTTGGCGCTTGTTTATTTACTTTTTCTTTCTTTCCGTGTGACTCACCGTTCCTTCTTTTCTCCACTCTTTGCTGTTTCCAGCTTGTTTCGTTCCTCCTTTACCTTCTCTCTTAATCTTTACTTTGTTTGCTACTCACTTACTATTCTCTTCCTGTGTCTCCGTTCTCGTTGCCTCTCCGTTTTTTCTCTCAGCTCCAGCCCCAGCTCCGTTGCTTACTTCCTGTTCCTTTACCTCTCGTTTTCTCACGTTTCTTCCCGCGTTATTTGCGCCCTTCCTGTTTATTCTTCTGTTCACGTCAAAGTCTCGCGTGTTTTCCTTCTTCCTTCTTCACTCTCTTCTCGCGGTAATTGCGCCCTTCCGGTTCGCTCTTCTAAACGCGTCCCGGTCACGTCCTTCTCTCGCCCAGGTCTCGTGTTGTCTCCTTCTTGGTTTGTTTATAGTCACTGTAGACAAAACAAGCTCGCCTCAAGGTCAGTCTGCTCTTCCTCCTTCTTCCCTGGATTTAATTATTTATTTAATTTAATATAAATGTCTATTTGTTATTTTAATATGCCTTGGTTAAAGGCGTATTGTTAATGCCTTTTAATACCGTCTTTCTCTCGCCGTTACATAAACTAGGAGCTTTGGTTTCTTGCTTAGACAGTCTATTTCTTTCTTTCTTCTTCCTCCCTCTTCTTTTCCTCTCTTCGTCCTCAATTTTCTACAATACTTTCTGCCTATCTGGGTCTTCCTTCCTTCCTTTTCTGGAAGGGATCCCACCCTCCTCTCCGAATCCTTTGCTTATTTACTCACTTTTTCCTTCCAAAGTTTGCTTCTCTCCATTAAAATGCACGTGGCTGGGGATAAGACGGGCTTTTGCCCGAGCACCTCGCCGCGATCCGCCGTACCTCGGGAGCCTTGCTGGGTCTATTTGGTGGCCCTCCTTTGAGGGGGGGGGGTCTCCTTCTAGACCATCGGCGGCATCTCCGGTTCCGCTGTTCCCCCCGTTTCCAATCCGCGGTAGGGGAAAGGAGCTAACGCTCTACCCGATCGCCTGGGCAAGGGAGGCACTATCAGAGCGCTAAAGTGCTTGGCTCCCCGCCATCTTCGTGCACCGGAAGTCCCATGGCAAGATTGTTTAGATGAGATTTTTCATTGTTTCCCTTTGAAGTTGAAAGATTGTGACTTTCCCAATGGATTTCCATTACCTAATACAAATTCAAACTGTAGTCTCCCAGAGTCCTAATGCAATACTCAAAGAACTATACCATTCTAGCTCTCCCTGTCATTTTTATAAGTAGATAGGGGAGTGAGTAATGGCAGAATGGTTTTCAAGCAAATTCTTCCCAAAATGGAAACATAACTGCAGATCATGAATTACAAATCTGATCGGCCCCCTCCTGATCTCCCAGAATTTTCCAAAAAACACAACGGGGGCACCTGAAATTTGAAACGAAAACAGAACGGATTTCTGTCGTTTTGCACACCCCTAATAATAGGAAATCTGAGTAGCAGTCAGCTGATCTTGTGTACAATTTTGAGTGACTCTACATTACTTATAATGAAAACATTGAAGTGCAAAATAATAAATATTTGCTTCATCAACTCCACCTATGATTGCATGCTTTAGACTTTTGACCTTTAGCATTTTTTTCTTTTCAAAATTAGGTGGATAGAGGATCTGAGTAACCCCATAAAAATGTTTGGCTTGGCTTTCTTGCAATTTTCCTCAAGTATCAAGTCAAGAAAAGTAACAAAAATTCTTGTTAAATTTCCACAATGCTATTGACTCATTCACCATGATACATTTGAGATAGTAAATGTCAATTGGGTCTAAGAAACTGCCTTTTAGCATTTAGCATCAAATTTCATAACACACCATGAAAAACCAATTCTTATTGCACTGGGCCAAATGTAATGCTTAATTAACCACTATTATCTCATTAATTACAAGAGGACTCCATAATGAATGTTTAATGAAAATAGTCAGTTTTATTCTTGTTCGAGATAATAGAGTTGGAAGTGACCACATGGCCATTGTGCAGGAAAAGCACAATCAAAGTACACCTGACAGATGGCCATCTGGCTTCTGTTTAAAAACCTCCAAGGAAGGAGGCTTTTAAACTTCCACCACACTCCAAGACAGTGAGTCCCACTGTTAAACAGCATTTACAGTCAGGAAGGTCTTCCTAATGTTCAGGTGGAATCTCCTGTCCTGTAATTTGAACACATTGTTCCTAGCCTCTAAGACATTTGAAAATAAGCCTTCTCCCTCTTCCATGTGAAATCCTTTAAAATATTTACACGTGGCTATTAGGGCTGGGCAGTTTCGTTCGTTAATTTCGTAATTCGTTATTAATTCGTATTTAAATTAGCTTATGATCCGATATTGAGCCATGCAGGAGCAATTAAAAATCGAAACAAATTTTTCAATTTATTTCATAATTGTTTCGTAATTGTTTCAAAATTGTTTCGAAATTGTTTCGTAATTGTTTCCGTATGTCTGGTGCAAGTTTTAGGGTTGTTGTTTGTTTTATCAGTGATAAAAAATAAATTATCACACCAACAGTCAACAACAGAGGGAGAGGGAAGCTTCAGAAGTCCCCCCCTGTCCCATTTGGAGGGGTTTTTTTTTGCATATTGCGCAATCACGTCCGCCATTAACGAATCGATTCGTAATTGTTTTGTAATTGTTTCGTAATTTATGAAATTTCATATATTTCGAACTTTTTTAAAGAAAAATTTCGGAATTCTTTTAAAAAACGAAACGCAAAAACCCCCTAAAAACGAATCGAGTTTAGAAACAAATTTTTTTGTGGTTACCCAGCCCTAGTGGCTATCATGTCTCCTCTTAACCTTCTCTTTTGCAGGCTAAACAGGCCCAGTTCTTTAAGCTGCTCCTCATAGGGCATGGTCTCCAGACATTTGATCATTTTAATTACCCTTCTCTGAACACATTCCAGCTTGTCAATATCTCTCTTGGATTGTGGTGCCCAAAACAGGACACAGTATTCCAGATGAGGGCTAACCAAAGCAGAATAGAGAGGCATCATGACTTTCCTTGAACTAGGCACTATACTCCTTTTGATTCAGCCCAAAATCCCATTGGTTTTTTAGGGACTACATCATGCAATGTTTTGAAGTTTGACTGGCATCTTCATTATGCCAAAACCGTCTTTAAAATCATACAGTAGAAGAAAAGTGACAGTGTTAGAGCCACAAACCTATATTTTCTATCAGATATTGATTCTGTTGTAGATAAGTTGATCTGGGGAAATATCAACACAAGTAGGGGCAACTGCCCTTCTTGGCCATGCGGGGACTGAGACAAAGTGAAGTGAAACTGATCAATTCACAACATTACCAGCCAGGCCAAATTAACTACAACAGAGAGAACATCTGACACAAAATGGAGACCTTTGATTCTCAGATATTGTTCTTCTCCTATATGATTTTTTCAACATTTTTTTTTCTGATGAAGAAACTAGAGGAGTTTCAAAAATGCATGATGTTGTTTGTTGGACCCAAAAAGGGTATTGAGATCACATTCTTTCTATGAACCGGCACAGGCTTCTCTCAGTCCCACCACTGTCTCAAGTGTGGTCAGTGAGGACGAGAGAGAGGACTTTTCTGTGGTGGCCCTCCAGCTCTGAAATACCCTGCCAAAAGAAATTATTTTAGCTCCCACCCTTCAATCCTTCTGTTCCAACCTGAAAATATGGATGTTCAGACAGGCCTTTGACCTTAAGTAGGTTGAATGAGCCCATAGCTGACACTTGACACCTTGTGAATTTTTAGCAGTTAGTTTTCTCTACTGTTGTTTTAAAATTATATTATTTTGATTTTATGCTACATGTGTTGATGGGGGTTGTTGTTATTATTTTATATGACTTCTTTTATACTTTTGTACAATTTCTACCTGTTATATGTTATATGTGCACCCTGGAGTGCCCTTCGGGGAGATGGTGGTGGGATTGTTGTTGTTATTATTAGTATTATTAATTGCTGTTTTGTACTTGTGAATGTTGTTGTATTTTACTTTTATGCTGGAAATTCATTATTGGACAATACAGTCTCCAAGAGTGGGGGGCATACTGAAGTCGCCTGTTCATTTTAAATGGGTAGAAGGAGATGCATTGGAAAAGTTCTCTACTTATAGAGTTGTGGGATTTTTTTTTCAGTTCAGCTTGACTTGCTTGGTTGATACGTTTAGCACTAACTCTTTTTTAAGCACATTATTCACAAAATGCACAGCATTTGGGATGGTGTAGATTGATGACCTCCAGTACTGAGAAGGATTGGATAATCCTTTACTTGAAAGAAAGCTTGACTCTTTAAGCCTATGATTCTATGACTCACAAAACCAATTCTTAATGCAGAATACATGTAGTAAATCTTATTAAACTTACTTGCATTTACTTTTGATTGCACTGAACACATCCTTACCTAAAGTCATGCAAGATTGTGCCAATCTAGGACTCTAGTGTCAGCAAGTAAATTTGCTAAGGACAAAGCATTCTGACTACTCAGTTATTGCCAACATCCCAATTGCAGTTCTACGCCGAGGTGACAATGACATAAGGAAGCTGTTGCAAGCAGATATACTGGTGCAAATATTTAGTACTGAAGTGCCAGTAAAATAAAACATCTTGACTTCTCTCACTCATCCTGCTGTGAGTTGTTTCTAAAACTTATGAGAAGAAACAGCTATATTTTCTACAAATTATTAAATGTGAAGATTTCTGGGGCTCTGCTTAATAGCCAAAATGCGTTATCCATAAAACAGAACCATTTTGATAGCATATGCATCTAAGAAGCCTATTTTAACTCAGAGGTGTCATCTGTTTGGGCAGGAAATTAATTTTTCAACCATTGATCCTTGGTGCAGCACCTCCTAAAATGCTACACATAGATCAGAAAAAAGAAGTTATTACAATACTTGACAGTGAGGTAATAGTCAAATATCCCAACATCTTGCATTTCAGATAGTTATCAACTCTGTGTCTTTTTTTTTAAAGAACCAGAACTTCGCTTCCTGACATGAAGCTTACAATCCAATTCTGCAAAATCAATTTGTTGATTGGGCATGTGTTAAAACTCCTCAATATTAATTCCATAAATTTAAGGAGTGCCAATGAGTGACAGATAGAATATTAATGTATTTGCATTACAAATCAGGCATCAATGTGAATGATATTTCGTTTTCACACACTCTGGGGAGGGATTCAAACCAGCTCTTCTGCCTATTCCTCCTTCTGTCCAAAGGCCCTCCCTTCCAGATGTTGTCCCAGATATTTCCCCAGGACTTTAGAACAGAGTTTTGTGGGTATAGGAAGCCTTATTTATTTTTATTTATTTACAGCATTTCTACCCTGCTCTTCTCAACCCTGCAGAGGGACTCAGAGTGTCTTACAATGGCAGCGATTGAATGCTGCAATAATTACAATTATAAAAGCAAAATAAAATCATACAATATAATACATTAAAACAACATTAGTTATCTATTCATAAAGGCATTTCCATTATAACAACCATCTGGTCCAATTCACTGTTCAGGTGCTGTTATATCCATTGGAGAGGCTGAGAAATTCTCTTCCCTCTTTTTTTCCAGAAGCATTCCAGAAGTAGATTTTTCCTCACAGGACATCTAGACCCAACCCATTCCTTGTTTATTGTGTTTTGAAATGGTGGTGTAGTAATTTGAGCATTGGATTACAACTCTGCAGGACAGGGTTGAAGACCTACTTGGCCATGGAAACCCACCTGGGCAACTCACATACTCTCAGTGCCAGAAAACCTTGTGATAGCTTTGTCTTAGAGTGGAAATGACTTTAAGACACTCACCGACACAACACCACTACCTTGAATCCCATGTTAGAAGCGTGGTACTGAAAAAGTAAACAAATAGATAAATATTTTGTGTGTAGTCAAAGACTTTCATGGCTGGAATCACTGCGTTGCTGTGAGTTTTCTGGGTTGTATGGCCATGTCCCAGAAGCATTATCTCCTGACATTTTGCCCACATCTATGTCAGAGATCCTCAGAAGTTGTGTGGTCTATTGGAAACTAGGCAAGTGAGGTTTATATATCTGTGGAATGTCCAGGGTGGGAGAAAGAACTCTTGTCTGTTTTAGGCAAGTGTGGATGTTGCAACTGGCTAACTTGATTAGCATTTAATGGCCTTGCGACTTCAAAACTTGGCTGGTTGCTGCCTGGGGGGATCCTTTGTTGGGAGGTGTTAGCTGGCCCTGATTTATTCTTGTCTGGAATTCCCCTATATATATAAAAAACTTGTCTAGTTTACAACAGGAGAGAATGCTTCTGGAACATGGCCATACAGCCCATAAAACTCGCATTATGCTAGCAAATTCAGAGATGCAAAACCAGTAAAATTCTAAAATGTGAATGGCAAAGATTTTTGTATACAGGTCTTTACATGTAGATTTCTCTACATATAAAATACGAATACAGAGACACAAAACTGAAATGTGAATGATATATTTTTGTATTGATTTATTGTATTCCTATGTTTTATTTATTTTACTGTGACGTTAGTTCTGTTGTTCTCCTTTTTTTTTTTTTTTTTTTTGCTGTAATGTATTGCTGGGCTTGGCCTCATGTAAGCCACCCTGAGTCCCCTTTGGGGAGATGGTGGCAATCATTGCTCACAAAACAGCAACAATAAAGCATTGCTGTTGTTGTTCATTCGTTCAGTCGTCTCTGACTCTTCGTGATCTCATGGACCAGCCCACGCCACAGCTCCCTGTTGGCCGTCACCACCCCCAGCTCCTTCAAGGTCAGTCCAGTCACTTCAAGGATGCCATCCATCCATCTTGCCCTTGGTCGGCCCCTCTTCCTTTTACCTTCACTTTCCCCAGCATAATTGTCTTCTCTAAGCTTTGCTGTCTCCTCATGATGTGGCCAAAGTACTTCAACTTTGTCTCTAGTATCCTTCCCTCCAATGAGCAGCCGGGCTTTATTTCCTGGAGGATGGACTGGTTGGATCTTCTCACAGTCCAAGGCACTTTCAGACCTTTCCTCCAGCACCACAGTTCAAAAGCATCGATCTTCCTTCGCTCAGCCTTCCCTAAGGTCCAGCTCTCACATTCGTAGGTTACTACAGGGAATATCATTGCTTTAGAAACAGAAAATGTTTCAAATAGTGAATAATCTTTTTAAAATGATGTAGAATTTTTCAACTGTTATATTTTAGTGGGGAGAAAATTTCTAGTAATATTCATTTCTCCATTAAAAACAAAACTTAGTGAAAAACATTCTCGTGGCAGTTATAGCGATGTCAAACTGTATTAATTGCACAGTGTAGATGTGCCCAGAGGCTTAAAAGAGTATGAATTGCCTAAGGTCACCTAGTGTATTTTGAATATTTGTCTCCAGAATAATAATCCAGCTCTCAAACCATGAAGTGAGCTGGTTCTCTACCAGAATCCAAAGGAGAAGGACAAAGACCATACTTTCAGATCTTACTTTTCATATAACATTATTCACTGTAACACTTTCACAATACTGAGATCACCTTGAAGCAAATGACAATATATATGATGCATAAGGATAGAGTCCTTATATTATAACATATGCACACACACACGCGCGCGCGCTTATATCAAACCCCCTATTGAGCTATTGATAGCCATTTTCCCTTTTTTGTGGTTTTCAAAATCAAGAACATATAAAAGCCAACTTCCTGAATGAACACAATGACTTACACCTGGTGGCAACACCTGGTTACACAGGGTCTTTTTTCCTAGCCTGGCTGTTCCTAGCTCCCAGGTCATTACCTTCAGGCTTTGATGTAATACCAAGGGACAAGTAATGTACAGCGAAACAATAAATAAATAAAGCCCATTGGGATCTCTAAAATAATGGTGCAAACTTAAAGAACTGATGGGGAGGGGAGGTAAGGTATAGAAAAGCATAGATATCTCATGTCTAATTGTTCTATGTAGAGACAGGTACATGTTTCTGTAAGATATCATTATGAGAGCATTTTCATATTTAACTTAAATCAGTTTGTAATGTAATGGAAAATAGAGACTTTCTCTGATTTTATATGTATATTAGACATGCAAATAATGCTCACAAATTCTCTTGTTCATCACAACAAAGTGTGTTTCAAGATAATGATTAATTGCCATGAAATTTTCATTTGGGGGGTGGGTGGAAAAATTGTATCTGTATGAAAAGCTTTGGGTTTTTAGAATAGAATTAAAGTATATAGACAGGAAATGTTGCATTTGCAATCAACTTCCCTTTCTGTATAAGATAATGGTGAGTTGTGCAACCACAAAATTTTCTGAAATAATTTTACAAAAATAGAGTCACTCAAAATTGACAGGAACTTTCACAATCCTGCTCCTCAGTAGGGATATGGATTATTTTACTTCCTTGTCAAAGGAAGCAAAGAATTATTTTTGCAATTTTATTCCTATTGTAAGAGAGCCCTCGAAAATTGCATAGTTTTTAACACTTATTCTTTATTGGTGCAAATTTTGTAACTTTTAAAAATAGAAGCAGCATTTTCTGTGCAGGAAACAGCATTTTATGCACAGAAAATAGTTTTTTGTGCAGATATATTATTTTCTGCACAAAAAAGCTGTTTTCTATGCAAAATAGCCACATGTGGGTTGTGGACAAAATAAATCCCAAACTATGAGGATTTCCATCAGCCTATAAATCTTCCCATCAAGGATACCCAACACCTTCCCACAAATTTTCAAATATCTTTGAATATTCTCTCCATCTTGATCTACTGGAGAGAGAAAAATATTTGTTTTTGCATGTGAGAATAAAATTAAGATTTATATCTCTAATGTATGCATGTTACAAGTAGAATGGGAAAAGTTCAAAGGCTCTTTAATGCACAGTTATGAAATTAAAACTCTGATGTTTCACCACAAAGAAACAGAACTATAACCACAAAACAACAGAACTACAAACATATGTCTTAACTGGCTGTGACTATTTTATTTTGTCATTGGCCACAGTTATTGTCTTTTCATTTAAATGTATAATTTTATGAAAGTAGATTTTCTAATCACAATCATGCATTCAGGTATGTGGCTACAGGTGTGACTTCTAAGCATCCTTATTAAAATGTATGTTCCCTTTGGACCTTTGGGCGTGCTATCAGTAAAATATACACAGGAGTGGATTGACACTCGTGAGAAACTTATATTTCATGTCTGTGCGTATTTTCAAACAGGCAAACAATGGAACAGTTTTTGTGTCACAGGCATTTACTCAAGTATTGGCTTCCTTTTTAAGTTTCACACCTACCAAGATTCATTCTGATTTATAGGTCTAAATTAACTTAAAATCACAGCCAGATATTCAGCTGGAAAGCATCAGCCTGGAACCAGATAGATTTACATCCACTCAGAATCCATCCCTGATCAAACCAAAATGCAATTGCAATGGCTAGATTTCTCCAGGTGTGTAAGCTCCTCTGCAACCAAGGAAAACTGTGTGTTTCATATGCTTCTTTTAACACATGATAGATCACATGAAGCCCACCTTCATTGAATAAATCAGATGGAAATAATTTGCAACTTTTCCTACTGTGCAACTTTCCTTATGCATGCACGCATAGCATACACATGTGTACTGGGGTTCCTCCATATGCATTTTGTGCAGCTCCTAATTCAGGATGTAATACAATACTATGTTAGATACAAGCATGCACATTAGAATTCTTTATGTTATTATTAGTAATTACCATTGTTTTATATTTTAGTTACTTTTATATTTTTAGATATATATAGTTTCACTACTTAGATGTATTTTGTAAAAAGGGATTCCTTGAGGCACCTTCTATGTTTTAGAGTACCGTATTTCACTAGATAACCATTGCCACCATACAATTGTCACACCTTGTTTAGTTCAGTTGAAAAATTGGTCTTTAGTCTTTCATCATGTAACTGTTGCATGGGTAATTCTGTTTGCCATGCTGCTTAAAAGCAGTAATGTATTCACAAGCAATTTAAAAGATCATGCCATTCCCATTGAGAGAATAAAGCAAAGAGATCGTGAGGTTCTCATTGCAAGAAATGATTTAAAAGAGCTTGGTGTGTTCATAGAATTTTGGAATGTTTGTTTGTTTTGACTGCGCTGTGACCCACCTTGAGCCACAAGCAGAGGCAGGTGAGGAATATAATAATAATAATAATAATAATAATAATAATAATAATAATAATATATTGAAAGATTTAAATACCATACGTGTTTCATTTCTTTATATTTACTGTTTCCCTTTTGTTGTTATTACTGCGTTTAATTTTTAGGTACGGTAATACCAGATTTTAATATAACTTAATGCAAACCAGCACAAAATCTACAATAATTATATGGAGAAATATGGTAACTTCTAAAAATTGTCAACTGGCGTGTGACCTAAACTCTTCTTAAGAACTTGGGATTATAACTCTGAAACTAAAAATCAGTTATAGTAACTTTCAAATTCTGAACAGTTCTACTTTTAGCATCCATGTATTCCCGGCACAACCCAATTACTCAAGTTTCAGTGGCAGTGCTGAGAACTTCTTTTTCTGGTGGAAGAGCATGATGGTGATGACATGGTTGTGTTCTGCACATTTGGTGAGAAGGAAGATGCCATTCGAGTTGCTGTTTCCAACCCTGTCTTTTCCTATGGTCCCTGGCCACAGGTCAAAGGCTCGCCTGACTTTTGCATTAAAGTCCCCCAGGAGGATGATTTTGTCCTCCTTAGGTATCTCCGATAGGACAACGTCTGGCTGACAGTAAAAAAATAATTCCTTGATGTCTTCATCCGCATGTAGTGTTGGTGCATAGGCACTTATGATGGTTGCCTGTTGGTTTTTGGCAAGTTCAATTTGAAGGGTTGAGAGTTATTCATTGATGCCAGTGGGTGCTTCGGCCAGATGTTTCACCAGATCATTTCTGATAGCAAAGCCAACTCCGTGCAATCTTCGGTCTTCTTCAGGCAGTCCCTTCCTAATGAAGGTGTAGCCTCCTTTTTCTTCCTTTAGCTGTCCCTCTCCTGCTCTCTGGGTCTCCTGAAGTGCCGCTATGTCGATGTTAAAGTGTCCCAGTTCCCTTGCAATGATAGCAGTTCTGCATTTGGGGCGTTCACTGTTGGTCCATCAGTGTCCATACGTTCCATGTACCGAAGTTCATATTTCTTTTTTGGCTGCAGCGTGGTGACCCCACTGGACGCTGCAGTCCAGTCAGGGATAAGAGAGGCAGACTATGTTTAGGGCACCTTTTCTAGCCCCTTCCTCTTGTGAGGTGAGCAGAGTGGATCCTCAAAAGGGCTGATCAGTCATGGCTTTTGGCTAAACTACTTAACTGCCTCGGACCTTGAGGTAGAATGACTGAGTCCGTATCTACCACCCATGTGCCATTCTGTGACTAAGAGCTTCCAGATTTCACAGTCCTGCCCCTGTCGCAACTCGCTGATCACCATGGAACTTTTGTTGTTGTTTTTTCCTTGGAAGACACCTGTGTGTGAATTTTTTTAATGTGTGGAGGTCAGTGCACACTGATCAACACATAGTCTTCACAGAGTGAGGTTCCTCCGGTGGCATAGTTTACCAATATGACCATGGCTTCTCAGTCTGTTGCAGCCTTCTTCTGCCTTCACAGCTGTTGTAACGTGTACCATGTTATCCTCCGCGTTCTCAACCATTGAGGTCTTTGGGTCTTCGGACTGTGCTTGGTATGGAACTTCCCCTGCAGCCACTCCTGGGAGTACACGACTCCAGTCATTGTGCCCACAGGTTCATTGGAACATGCAAGCTCCCTCACCACGACAAGTTGACAGTACATCGAGGGGGAGAGTGCAGTTTATCCCAGAGACAACAGGTGAGTTTGAGAGACAATAATGGGGGTGGCAGGTGATGCCTGAGTCCCTACTAATCAATAAGCCCCAGGGTTTCAACTCTGTGGGACCTGTTTCCATTACACCACTGTATCTGAGTGAATGCCAAGGATAGAGCACACCTTAATGAGTTCAACCACCCACACACACTGATAAAAGAACACTACAGAGAGAAACAACAAATAAAGAAGGATATCAAAGAACAGAGACCTTTGGCATCAGTCCTAATATGAGGTGCTACTGTGCTACTTTGTTTAACAGAAATAGTCAGAATTTTTGTATGATTAATGCCTGTATGGGACAAGAGTGCACTGCTGCCAATGACTTTACCAAAAAGAAAAATAATAACTTTCAAAACAAATCCGTATCAGAGAATTACAGTATGCCAGTCATTCATTTCCCTTGGAAAACATCTGCTGCTAACTGGCTTTCAGCCACCTTGGTACAAAGGTTTCCATGTTGGCTCATTTTCAGAAGAGGAAGCAAACGTAAATATGGGCTGCAATCACAGCAGGCGAATGAAAGATAAAACTGCCCATAGCTTACAGTAGAAAAATAGAAGCGTGTGAGGTATTCGGAAATACTTCCACATCCCTTGGAAAATTTATGTTTTTGTCAATGGGAACAAAAATTATACTTTTTGCTGTGGTCTTGTGTAAAGTATTGCTCTTGGTCAGAGGTGCTTCATAAGCACTTTTGTTGCCAGCGTCATTTCAACTCCTCCTGTTGGTTCCATATAGAGAACAGAAGAGCCCTGGAAACCATTTCAAAAGTTTTTAGGTGTGCATTGAGTTAGGTGAGTGTCCTCTCTAAATATCAAGTTGAAAAGAATCAGAACATTAACTAGTTTCTGCAGAATGTGAATCACTATTGGACAGGTTATAGAAAACCTAAACTAAAGCAAAGCCCTCAACAAATTTAAGTTATTATTGCAGGATAAAACTCCAGATTTAAAAATCCCCAAACAGGCCCGTAGCCAGGATTTTGTTTCGGGGGGGGGGGGGGTGAATTTTTTTCAGGGGGGGTTTCGGGGCGGGGCTGAGTTTCGGGGGGGGGGGCTGAGTCTGAGTGAAAGAGGGTCTAGCCTAGCAAACCTTTTGTATCATTACCCCAATACCCTCATGCATATGGGATATATTGAGTATGGTGATCAGATCATGATATGAATAAACATAACAGTTTAAATAATGCACCAATAAGGCCTTTTCGCGAACCACCATGAAAATTTCGGGGGGGGGGGGGGCTGAAGCCCCCTGAGCCCCCCCCCCCCCCCCCGGCTACATGCCTGTCCCCAAATCTCCGATATATGTTCAGTATAACCTACAATGATACAGGAAGAAGAGAGGTACTGTATAAAGGAGGATAGCTACAGCATCTTCCTCAAAATGAGCTCTTAAAGTAGCTCTTAAAAATTAAAGAAGGGATTTGAAAAGTTTGATCCTCCAGACATTCACAGTTTCTATACAGGCCAAAAAAAAGTCAAACCCGATGCAAGCAGTCCATATTATGGACTATGGACCTATTCTGCAATAAAAGCACTGCTTTTCCATATATCAGTCCAGCACTAGAACATCTACAACTTACTCAAGCTTCCAGGAGTGACTCTTAATGGTTTTGACTACTATGGCAATCCACATATCAAGAAGACCCATCTCTGCCTTGCAGCCCCCTGGCAGAGGTTTGCTGGTGACATTGTTTCTAGTGATCATATGACTGGGTGTCCTATTGTGATCTCACCAATGTCACCAGAGAGTTGCTTCTGGCCAGTGAAACAACAGCAACAGCAGCCCCTAGGAGGACTGGACACCAGTGGAGATACACTGTTGGCCTGGCCAACCATCTTGACAGTAGAACAGCTTTGGGGCATTGCTGTGATTTTTTCTGGGGCAGCTCCTGAGCAGAGTAAGGTATTTTGATTCCGGTAGACACTGCCATTGATGAATAACTGGTGCCCATCATATTTCACCTTTGTCCATTCTGGTTAGGACTTATGGAAACTGAGGTTCAGCAGCATTCAAGAATCCAGCTTTCCACTGGAGGACCAGTCCTGAATTAGATAGGGATGTGGAAATTTATGGGTGAAGGGATAGTATGTGAAAAAACCAGAAAAGATATTTACATATTTTATTAGTTAAAACGAGGTATGTAAACACATTCCTGTCTCCCATGGAGCCCAATCCAGCTAGAGTTAATAGTGACGTAGGTCTCTTCTACACTGCCATATAACCCAGATATCAAAGCAGATAATCCACATTGTCTGCTTTAAACTGGATCATCTGAGTCTACACTTCCATATAATGTGGTTCAAAGCAGATAGCCTGGATTTTATATGGCAGTAGTAGGGGCTGGAGAATTCAGTAGTATAAACCAACCATGTTTAAAACTATCAAGCAATTTCAACTGGGCTTATCTTTTAGCTTCTTTTACTTTCGCTGCACATCATACATTTGTGTGTATGCTTGTTTGTGAAGCGATAAGTATGCATATTTCTTAGAATCAGCCTTGTTATGAAATGTATCTTATTCCTGATTTGTCTCTATCCATGGATTTAGCCACCTACAGCTTAAAAACCTTGATTTTGAGGCTGTGCTGGTCAGTGACCATAATAAAGTTGTGTATTGTATTGATTTTGAGGGACACCATTTCACTCCATGGATTTTGTATCCATGGTGGGGCCAGAAACCAAACTGCAGCAAATACCAAGGGCTAACTGTAATCCTAACCAAATATACAACGTTGTTTATTTATGAGTTGAAATAGTCAGAATAGGGCTGCTCTGATTTGAGAGAATAATATGATATTCTTTTTCTCAAAACTTTATTGAAGAAGTAAGAGCACAATACTAGAAAATGAAAAAATGTTGAATTATTTGTCCTTCCTCTGGTCCCAGGAAATAACTATAGCTTCCCCGTATTTTCAATAAGAAATTCAATCACTGCCAGTTAGTATAGTAGGTGAGGTCATACAGAAGCTATTCAGTGGAGGATACAGTCTTACACGTTAGTGTTACTTCTGTTGATGACATCTTTTTCCATCCGTTTGGCTACTGCCTTTCTCTTTTTATAGACTCTGAATTAATGTGCTTGATATTTCCCAGCTGCTGAGGGAGGAAAGGTGAAGTCTGTATTTTCCACAGCTAGAAGAAATAATAGAAATGATGAAGAGAATGACTGGGCATCTTCTCCAATGCAAAAGAGATGTCTTAAAGTTTGCTAGATTGTCACTTGCTACTCTAGTTTGCTAATTCTTGAAAGACAACCAGAAACACACATATTAGTAGCCTTCAGACCAGAATGTGTAACAAATTATTTTTGTTAAGGCATGGCCCTGAGCAATAATATCTCAACTAAGAAATGTTCTGGCAGTGCAGGCACAGCATTGCATTTTTCAATGGGCATACTGTTTTATAATTAACTGTATATACTCGAGTATAAGCCTAGTTTTTCAGCCCCCTTTTTAGGCTCAAAAAGTCCCCCTCAGCTTCTACTTGGGTGAGGGTCTTGACAGGAACGCCTTGTTTTAGCCCCATACCTTCCTGTTAGGACTCTCACCTCTCTGCACGGCAACCCAGCTCTCCTTCCTCTTCTCCTCTCTTGCACAGAGCACACCTTCCTCTCCTCTCTTGGTGCTAGTCTTTCCCATTTTTCCTTATCCATGTACTTACTTAGGCGATCCCTTGTTGTCTGAATAGGATTGTCTTCCAAGATCGGTGTACTGGTGGTGGGTACGTTGGTGACTGTGGAGCCCTATGCTTGATTTGCATGTTCTCCTGCAGTGAGGGCATCAATTTCCAAGTCGAAGGTGGTCCTTGTCAGGGTTGGTTTGATGCGCCTTCCTCTTGGAACATTTCTCTCTTTGACCAATAGCTGCTGCATTTCCCACCCTCCGCTTATACTCAAGTCAATAATTTTTCCAGGTTTTTTTTCTGTAGTAAAATTAGGTGCCTCAGCTTATATTTGGGTCGGCTTACACTCGAGTATACACAGTAATCAAAAAGTCAAGAACGTATTTTAATTAATAAGTCAAGGACATAGTTTCACTTACTTTTACTTACTTATTTAGGTGATCACTCGTAGTTTGAGGATGATGGTCCTCCAAGTGTAGTGTCCTGGCGGTGGGTCCGTAGGTGACTGTGGAGCCCTATTCTTGATCTGCATCTTCTCCCACAGTGAGGGCATCGGTTTCCAGGTGGAAGGCGGTCCCAGTTGGCTTGACACGCCTTCCTCTTAGCACGTTTCTCTCTTTTGCCCTCCATTCGTGCCTCTTCAATTTCTACAGCACTGCTGGTCACAGCTGACCTCCAGCTAAAGCAATCAAGGGCTAGGGCTTCTCAGTTCTCAGTGTCTATGCCAGAGTTTTTAAGGTTGGCGTTGAGCCCATCTTTTAATCTCTTTTCCTGTCCTCCAACATTCCGCTTTCCGTTCTTGAGTTCGGAATAGAGAATAGAATGATTTATATGCACCGCTCATTTATAGTTGCTCCTTATATACATTTTAATTCCACTCCAGGTGTAAGATTGTACATTGTAGAAAAGATTCCTCTGACAGACTACCTAAATGAGAAAATGAACACCTAGTAACATGTTCCTTTAAAAGACCTTGATATGGGGAGACCATGTGGTGTCCGTATTCACAGACCTTGCACTAGCAAAAAATGTCCTGATTAATCTTCTGCTGTCCCACTTTTTCAGCTACTTTTAAAATATCTGTTTGTTTCTCCCTCTTCCCACCCTGTTCTTGGTTTACGTCAGTTTCTGCATACCCATTGATTATATTCAATGTTATATGTACTATTTTTGGCATAATTTTAAATTGATTTTGTTGCTGTTCAAGCTGGCTTTGTCTTATGGCAACCCTATTAATGAGAGATTTCAAAGAGCCATTCTACGCTGATCATCAGTGCATGTTAGTTCTGACTTCCTGAATTGAGCCCACTTTGTTGTCTGATACAGACTCTTTGAGCCACCTCAGAGGCAGTAGAGAATCCTCAATGCCCTGTCATGGTGAATACATTGTGGTGTCACTGGGTAGGCACCTTAAAGGGGACCCCACTCACATTGTCACAGGTGAACAGGATACTGGAATCTTGGGGCACACTGGCTGATGTGTGCCCGAAGATTCTACATGACACCGACTTACGTGTCAGTATAAATGTGCTCCAGGTCACCCTATCATCATCAGCCCTGCTCATGTCTTGCAGCATCAGGATCTTGTATCTACTTGCTTTCTCCCTTACCAAGCATTATTGTCCTGTTGTTTTTGTTTTGTGTGCCTTCAAATAGTGTCTGACTTAAAGCAGCTTTAAGGTGAATCTTTCACAGGATTTTCTAGGACTGAGAGTGTGTGACTTGCCCAAGTTCTCTCAGTAGGTTTCTATGACCAAGTGAGAAATTGAATTCTGTTCTCCAAAGTCATAACCCGATGCTCAAACCATGGCAGCATATAGGCTTTCATTTGTCTCGTTATTGCCTTATCAATGTTATTGATAAAAATGATGGAATATATCTTTAGTTTTTAACCATTGTTATGATTGTTATTTTATGATTTAATTCGATTGTATTGTATTGTATCCTGAAATCCTTGGATGTAAGCTTTTTAATTAATAAGTCCTGTAGAATACCTGGAATCCTATCTTACTTTATCATACATGAACTGAATGGGGAAAAGGTGGTTTGTTCTGCTAATGATTAGCATGTGGATGAATTATGTCAGGATGGGGGTGATGTCAAACTGGGAGAGGATTCTTAATTAAGTATACTTAGCTACATGGCCACCTGTAACCAGGGCCAGTCCTAAGCACTGTACTTCAGACAGGTCTCAAACTCTGCAGAGATGTTTTTATATTCTATTACTGAAATACAGCAGCAGCACAACAGAAGACATAGAGCTCCAGAGAGCTCTTGGCTATCGCTAGGCTCCTTTGCTGATGTCAGCAAAGGCACCTGTGTGGCCTAGGGAAAGGGGGAGAAGGATGAGACAAAAGGGGAGGAAGGAGAGAATTTGAGACCCTGGTGGCTACTACCACAGCAACAAACAATGGGAAGGGAAAGTGCTGCCATCCCCTGTTCCCTATGCCACACAATGCAGGAAAAACAGGATTGGTCCATGTGAACAGCTGGGCCAGTTCATATTAGAACTGGCCCAGTTGTACAAGCAAACCCCAAAATGTGATTCTGCTGTGGGGCTTCAGGGAAATGTACTGACTTCTGCTAATGTAAGGTAAAATCAGGTTAACCAGCTTTGCCCTGAATTGAGGGCCAGAATTCCCTGAATGTTACCTCAATGTCTAAGTAGCTGATGTTGAATCCTGGCCAGTGTTTGGAAAGTTGCTTTGAAGAAAGAATATAACGATATGCCGATTTCATCTGTAATTGTGCAGTGGTAGGAGGATGTCCATGATTGTAGCATGTCATATCAATTTTTGTTAAAAGTAACTTTTCAATCTTGTGGCCTTGAAAAAGCAACAGAAATCCTTAAGTGTTTTGACTGTTTTTGAACCTTTTTTTAATGGTAGGATACAGACTTCTCTCACCTCTCCAAAACACTACTCTCATCTGCAATAGAAATCAGATGATATTGCCAAATAATTCTGGACAGGAAAGTGAAGTGCACAAGTTAATTGCATCATCCTATTTTAATTGTCTTAAACATAATCTGCTGAGCTGTTCATGTATCGGATCCATTTGAGACCTGACAGGAAGCAGAAGTGATGGTGTGCACAGTTGTCTCTTAAGACAGACCCCATCTATCATAAAGGTTTAACATCCACTCCAGGCTTACAATGTTTTTTCAAATAATCATCTACTAAAGGAGATTTGTTTTTTGGGGGGAAATAGGAAACAGGGGTTTCTTTTAAGGAAGATTGTTTCCTGCTGTGGAAATGCAAAAAAGTGCCAAATTTTAGTTTCAACTCTTGGATCATTTGCTACTCTAGCAAGTCGACATTAAGATCTTAGCATGAAATTTCAGTCCCAGCAGAAAATATCTCAGCCTCCTCTTGTGACAAAGCACGTAATATGATATCTTTCATTGGACCAGAGCTTTAATGAATGCATTTATTCACAGTCATTCCAATTTGAAGGTTAAGTACTGTAAAGTATGGTTAGTACAGCTTGCTTTTTTCAGTCCAAATGTGGAAGAACAGTTTGCTTTGGCCCTGTTTGTGTTCCCTCTTAACTGTTACTCAGTCAATCTAGTTGAGTATTCAACAAATTAAAGTCACAAAAAACAGCTTTTTTTCTTACCTTAGGTTTTAAAGACTAGCATGATAGTGAAAGTGCAGAGAAGTAGAGTGTGCATATCAATGCCATTTTGGGACATTTGCCAAAGTACTATGTCCAGAGGCGGCCCTAGGTAATTTTTAATGGTAAGCAAACAGTATTTTGCCCCCCCTCCCAATTACTGATATATCTTTTCTGTTCATCATGAGAGTTCTGTGTGCCATATTTGGTTCAATTCCATCATTGGTGGAGTTCAGAATGCTCTTTGATTTTAGGTGAACTATACATCCCAGTAACTACAACTTGCATATGTCAAGGTCTATTTTCCCCCAAGAGCTCCTCAAGAGCGCCCCTGGGCAAAATCAACTATACTGCAAATGCTTACTTTGCATAATGGTTGAGCCGCCCCTGACTATGTCATCATCCAATGAGTATCTAAGTTCTTATTTTCTCTTTCTTTGACATAAACAAATACAGGGTTAGTCAAAATGCATAGGCCAATAAGCCATTCAATTGAATGGCTTATTGGCCTATGCATTTTGACTAACCCTGTATTTTGCAATTTAGGATCCAAGAATGAAAACTGGAGAAGATTATTGTAACTTTTAAGATATGTATATTACAATTAGCTTCAGCAGGTGTTACATGTTACCTAGCTGAAATAAATTATCTGAAACTACCTCCTTTACATAGCCATTAAATGTTCAGGTGTTTTCACTCTTGCAATCCTATTTACTACAGATCTATTGATGTTACCATGACAGCCCAGTAAAGTGCCAATTTGCACAAGAAAATTTATATTGGCTCAATTCTAAGGTGAAAATACCGCTTGGATTCAATCTATTTGAAGGACTGTATCTCCCTATATATAAGGTTGCTAGCGTCATAAGATATTGAGGAAAGACCCCGCTCTCTGTCCCACTATCTCCTCATAGAAGAAGCCAGCAAGGATGTGGGAGGAAATCAGGGACCATGGGTAAATGCTATGGGAAGAGATACCACTATCAATGACAGTAAGAGCACAAAGTGGTATGTGCCCAATGGTTTCCCCCACCGGGGAGCTACAGATTGAGCATCCCTTATCCAAAATCCTTGGGACCAAAAGTGTTTCAGATTTTTTGGAATTTGGAATACCTGTATTTGAAAATATGTATACAATGAGATACAGTATCCTGGAGATGAAACAGGAGATGAAACAGAAATGAATTTCTGAATAAGAAATTAATTTGTGTTTCATATATACCTTACACACATAATCTGAAGGTAATTTTATACTATATTTTTAATAATTTTGATGATGAAATGAAGTTTGTTTACACTGAACCACCATAATCAAAGCTGGTACTATTTCAACCACAAATATTGACTATTTCAGATTCTGGAGTATTTTGGAATTTCAGATATGGCATGCTTAACCTGTCTTATACTCTTCAGTAGATTAGGATAGGGCTCTGTAATTTATGGTCTTCCAGGGGTTAGACTCCAACTGCCAGTAGTGCAGTGTCAGGGGAGTAGCAATTCATAAACATAGGAAGAACTGCAGACTTCACAAGGATGCATCTGTAGTGATGGCTCAAAGCTATGGAATCATGGGGTTGTAGAATCAAACTGTATTAATTTCATAAGATAGATATATTCAACCATAACTAACAGTATTGTGACATCATGAGCATTGCAAAAAAAAAATGAAAATGAAGGCCATCAAGGGAGCCTATATAATAAACTTCAGCAATGAATATTAATAATAACTTCAATTTTTTACCCCACCTCTATCTCCCTGAAGGGACTCGGGGCAGATTACATACAGCACAATGTGCCTGGAACAATGCATTAAATAAACACACAATACAATAAAAGATAAAACCACTAGAATATAAAACAATGATTTAAACTCAAAACAGCACCCAATAATGTATGGTGAGAACTGTCGCAAAACATGGCCAAGGAACAGGAAAATAGGGTAGTGCAAGTTGTAACTCATGAACTAGGTCATGGAATGAAAGCACAGAACTCTGTCATTAATTGCAGATCTTTGGGGTTAGACACTCTCAAAAGCTTGTCCAAACATCCAAGTCTTCAATTCCTTCCAGAAGGAGGACAGTGTGGGAGTCTGCCTAATCTCCCTGGGAGATCTTGCCACAGCATTGGAGTCTTAGCAATCATCTACAAGTACTGGTGCTGGGCTTGCAGAGGGAGCATAATTTAATATTAGAGCACCCAGTTTGTTTTGTATTAAGTGTATAAAATCACCAGTCAAAACTGTCAGCTAGCCGGTGACATGAAATATCTTTTCCTGAAAAGCTAGATTACCCTTTGTCAATCAGTGTACACAATACTGATCTAAAAAGACCAAGGTTATGACGTATTTCCAAATCAAGGTTTCCCATTCAGAATCTCTGACCACAATTGATAGTTTTCATAAACAAAGTAATTGGTCAGATGAAGCAGATCGAGAATCAAACAAGTACATTTTGAAAACCACAACCAACCAAGGATATCTACCCACAATTATTATATAAACGAAATTACTGATTATATCAATATTGCTCCCAGGAATAATATATCCAAGAGTAATAATTGGTTTTAATCCCTTTGCCAAAATAATTTTGAGAAGCAAAGCCCTTCCCTTTTTATACATTCCCCGAAAAGAAAGGATGGATATGTGTAGCGATCATAAGGGAATGATTGAATGAGATCATGGAAACCTACAAGATTTAATGAAGTTTTCTAAAATGAAGATTATATTCTAATTTACAGACCGGCTTTGACAAAATGAAAGCTTGAAAGATCAGTAAGATAAAGTTACTATGAAGAAATTGCTAAGATTCTCATGTGTTTCTATTGTGTCTTGATGTAGACTGAGCAACATATGTATGTTTAAGGGCAGCACAAAAAAAAAACATTCTCTTGGTGGAGTGAAAACACAGGGATATTCAGAACTGTTTAGAATACTGGCTGAATGGCTCTGAAGGTTGTCATGGATAAAAAAAAAAATTTCAAGCTAAAGACTGCTGTGTGTATGTGTAGGGGAGGTGGTGATGGTAGTGGTGGGGATAATATTTTCTGACTGGGAAATAGTGGTGGTACTGGTTATATAATGTTCACTACATGGTGGTGGAGCCGACCAAAAGGAAGAGGGGCCGACCAAGGGCAAGATGGATGGATGGCATCCTTGAAGTTACTGGACTGACCTTGAAGGAGCTGGGGGTGGTGACGACCGATAGGGAGCTCTGGTGTGGGCTGGTCCATGAGGTCACAAAGAGTCGGAGATGACTGAACGAATGAACAACAACAACAACAACATGATGGTTAGAGACTGAATCTGTGTTGGGTTATTGTTCCAATTCTAAAAGACTTCTTCAAGTTGCTGACTCCTATTTCCAAAATACCTGGGAACTGAGGCACATCTACACTGACCTCTTGTCCTGAAAAGGGTGTGAATCAGCTCCATGGCAATTGTATGATATGAAGAGCTGATTTGGATTAAGGCAGCCTTGAACCACATTAGCAAAAGTTGCAGATTGCTCCATCTTCTCCTTGAAAATCTGGAGCAAACTTCAACTTTGGGTCTATATAATCAGTTTGGCCCATTCTGAGATGGAACCAGTCACAAGTGTTTACACCCCCCCCCCACATTCCCTGAGCTTGCGTGGGTGGCTCGGTGACATGGAATGGTACTCACCATCCCCTCCCTTTCTCATTGTAGCCAGAGGGCATACCATGGTTAGCACCCATCATTCATTACCTAGAGCAGTGGTTCTCAACCTGTGGGTCCCCAGGTGTTTTAACCTACAACTTCCAGAAATCCCAGCCAGCTTACCAGCTGTTAGGATTTCTGGGAATTGAAGGCCAAAACATCTGGGGACCCACAGGTTGAAAACTACTGACCTAGAGTGACATCAACTGGGTTGGAAAGGCAATCAGAGAAAGGAGGGTAGAAATGAATTGGGGATCAGAGAAGAAGGGGCAAGGAGGCATTTCAGCACCACTGGACAGTCAGGACTCCTTCCTGCCTCTGCAGTGACTGGTGGGCTGATAATCAAAATATCTCAGGGCTGAGCTGGAATTCAATTCTCCAGATCAGCCCCAGAATAAAGGGATAAAGACCCTAGCTGCACTAAAAACAAGGAACAATATAGCATGAGAGGTATCCTATGGATGGATCCAAAGTGTTCCAGCAGCATGCCTCCATCCACATGTCTTATCATGCTCTGCAGGGGAAAACAAAAACTCTTACACTAAGAGGGCTACATTTTTGTGATTTTTTTTGCTTCTACTGGTTACCAAAAGGGTCTTTTCAACAACCATATTTTCACCATTGTTCCATGTCCAACAAAAACAAAAAATGAAGTCCTGATGAAAGCTAGTTTTAATTTGATAGATTTTCTTAAATATGCAGGAAATACTTTTAGCCTGTACCTATCCACAGCAATTATTCATTCATTGACCTCTATTGGGCCCCTTCACATCTTTGAAAATGGTGCATTGCACACAGTCAAGTCTAAAGAAAATAAACGCAAAACCATGGAACTGGCTCTTTGTGAGCTACACCATCTTCCCAAGAATTAACCTCCTTTCTTTTCATAGCATATAACATATGGATTGACAAGTAAGAAAATTGGATGAATTTGGATTTTTTTATCATTTATATATCAAACAGAACAAAGAAAGAGCAATACCATAAACTGACTCTTTAGAATATTTTTCAACTGGTGGTTCTACTGGAATAACGCAAGTTGCTCATTCGCATGTTTTCAACCATATGTCTCATGACACAACACAATGGAAGACAAAACTTTGATACTGAGGGGGCTAAATTTTATCATGATAAATTTTACCATGACCAGGAGTCATCATGGTGAAGTAGTTTGAGTGTTGGACTAAGATTGTGGAGATCAGGTTTCAAATTTCTGCTTGTCCATGGAAACCTGTGGACTATCTCAATCTTAAAGGAAGGCAAAGTGAAACCTCCTCTGAACAATTCTTGTGAGAAAGACTCATACGTTTGCCTTAGGGTCAACATAATTCACAAATGATGTGAAGACACAGACAGCCACCTGCATTGCCTGGCCTCCAACTGAGAGTGATTGGGGGAGGGCGTGAGGATGTGTGGTGCGCACAGTTCCCCCCCCCCATGCATTCTACAGCAACACTTTCTGTACATGCCTTTCTGTGTTGCATGTGCTGGCTCTGCCCTTCTTCACCCACAGAACTACACTGGCATTATGTGACCTGCCATGAATTTTAGCCCTTTGTGATGAGGTGGATAGTCAATAACAATTCCAGGTGACTCCTTGTCTATCCAGGCCAAGCTGCAAGAAATTATTCTGACAAATAAGGTTAAAAAAAATCAAAGGAATAACCTTCACTATTCTTGGCAGTAATCATAAAATAAAATATTAAAGACCAAACCGTTTGCTGCCCTTTCTATGCCACCCAGGTTTGGTGTCAAGAACTGTCTCTCTTTTCCTACTGATATGACCACCCCTGTAATGAAAGTAGTACTAAAATATTGTTTCTGTAGTGTATGCTAATAACAATACAGAAGGGAAAGCAAGTACCTGGTTTTTATAAACTGATATCTTTCTACTTCTTTAAGTCTAGAAAATTGAACAAGGAGGAGGAAAAAAAATAGACAATGAGTTTCATCATTCCACTTCTTATTGACCATTTTCTTATTAGTCTCATTCTGATACATTTCCTGACTTTTAATGTCTCAGCTTTAAATAAAATACTTGAAGTCTAGTCATTTTAAAATGAATAAGCACATATAGAATCATAGAGTTGGGCAATCCAATCCAACCTTCTGTCATGCAAGAATATGTTTATATATTCTATCTTTTTAAGAGCTAATTATGATACAGACTGAAACAGAAGAAAGCTTGACATATGCGAGTTGTAGTTACTGGGATGTATAGTTATAATCAAAGAGCATTCTGAACTCCACCAATGATGGAATTGAACCAAATATGGCACACAGAACTCCCATGATGAACAGAAAATATGTATCAGTGATTGGTTGGGGGGGGGGGGCACCAAAATACTGTTTGCTTACCGTTGAAAATTACCTAGGGCCGCCTCTGCATACCAGTCATCATCTGCTCACCCATAGAAAACTATATGTAAAAAACTAGAGCTCATGCTAGCTATCGAATTTTCTAACGCAGCCTTTCAAATAACCTGAGAAATGGGCTTAAAAACAAAGACATCAAGATTTGGGGCACATGGGGGGCTCTGTTATTATTAATTACAAAATTAATGAGAACAATATAGGCTTAGATTATAAATTTTCTTGCTGAGGAGTTTTGATTTTGTTGACATGGTGTGCTTATTTCTTTTTACAACTGGAGATATTTGTATGAACTGTAAAAATTTTAACCTTCCATGTATCATTGCTAACTGTGGCATATCCATAACCAAGTAATCAGGAAATATGTTGACAGCTTGTACTTGTACATGAATGGCCATCTGTCTTTTGTCAAGTTTCGTAATCTGCTTGTTAAAAAGCCATTAACTTCTTAGCTTTTCCACAAAGGCATATCACTGAGACCATAAGAATGCCTTTGACCTGGATACAGTATTAAAGGTTGCTGAATATAGACTAGAACTCATGACTTCATCCTTCTGACTAATGTCTTGAACCTGAAGGAAAATTGAACATTAAAAAGATATGATAGGTTACAGTATCTAATCTGTTCCACACACACACTGAATTCAATAATATCAACTTCAAAAATACGTCCATTAATAATTCTGATGTTCAATACTAAACTTTTATTTTGTAAATCATCTTTATTGTGAAAATTTTACAATCGTAAAGTAGTTTAAATGAAATAAGGTATATAGTAAGAATAAAGTGCCCTATAGTAGTAAGGGATTTTGGAATAAGGGAGAAATGGTAGAAAGATAATAAAAAAAATAATATATAAGAAAGAAAGAAAGAAAGAAAGAAAGAAAGAAAGAAAGAAAGAGATGAGAGAGAAAGAAGAAGAAAATAAAAAAGAAAAAAAGAAAAGAAAGAAAAAGATCCAAAGTATGGGAGTGGAATGATTAATGGACTTCAGTCAATTCCACAAGGAGTGACTTGAGGATTTTATTCTTTGTATTTTGGTTTTCTTTTCTTTTATGCCACCTTCCTTCTTTTTATCCATTTTTCTTCTTTCTTTCTCCTTTTTCTTTCTTTTCTTTACTTTTTAATTTTCCCTCTCCCTTTTCCTCATTTTAGTCTATCTGTAATATTTTCTTTTCCTTGAAGTATCTTCTCAATGGTTGCCAGTCTGTTTTGTTCCTTTTATTCTGATCATACATCATAAAAGATGTTCAATACTAAAATTATGATGTGGATTTGGAAAGTCTGTCTTTAATGTAAAAACTTTAAAATAACTTTTGGTAACTTTTTCATTGGGTAGCACATATAGGGATTGGTCATTTAGGTACCATTATATGCTCTCTTCAAACACTTTCAAAAGTAGTTAAAGATGTTGACTAAATTGTATAACATAGCAATTCATATAATACTTTATTAAATGTTTCTTTTAGATTTCAGATGAGTGTTTTCCTTCTTTTAAGCTTGTATTATTTTTATTCTTCCAAAGTGGGACCCAAGATAGTTTTCAAAATAGTTACTGCACCTTCATCAAAACAGCTTTCTTTGCTAAAATGATCACGTAGCCCCCTTCCACACAGCTGAATAAAATCCCACATGTTCTACTTTGAACTGGGATATATGACAGTGTGGACTCAGATAACCCAGTTCAAAGCAGATATTGTGGATTATCTTCCTTGATATTCTGGGTTATATGGCTGTATGAAGGACCCCTAGTATCAATGCCCCTAGTTCTGTTAGAGAACAAATAGCCCAATGAGGATGAATACATTTTGTAGACAGGTAATGCTGACAGTCTATGAAGGAGGAAAGAAATAAAACTTTCATAAGGGAGAAATAGAATGGAATATCCTGGAAAATATCCTGGAACCCTACACAGGTGCACTCCACATGGCAACATTTTGCTAAGGGTCCCATTTGATATCAAAATAATACTAAAATGAATCCTTTGAATTTAAGCTAACAAAATTAAAAGAAAATTAATGTCTCTAAGGTCTTGAATAATTCTCTCCTTTTCTGAAGTGATTCCCTCTCTTGGCAAAAATTCAAGAATAGTATTTTTTCAGAAAACCATTGCAATTGAACATGAATTGTGAAGTTGTTGACACAAAAACTGTTGAAAGCATATGTTCTTAGATGGGGACAAAGAGAAGGACATATCTAACGCTCGCTGTGCTACTCACTCACACAGGTCCACTGGTAAATAGCAGTATATTGAGAAAAACATTTTATAAATCTGGTTGAAGGTGAAATATAAAAAACTGAAAGAGAATAGAATTCTGCACATCAATATTTGCCTTATACAGAAACAGCAGGTAAAATATTGACGTGAAAGACACCCCATATAACTAACCACATGTACTCTTTTCTGCCTCTTCTCCCAGCTGTAAGTCTTTATTTGAAGTCATAATGGCCACACAGCTGCAGGAAAGGTGTAGGGTCAGCTGTTCTGCATCTTTTAATTGGGAACATAGCACGGCTGGCATAAGGCAAAATCTGTGATTAAGAGGACACCTAAGTAAAATGCCAGACCTGTAACTCATGAAACTTATCCTTTCTCTTTCTGTGTCTTTGTTGTTGTTGTTGTTGTTGTTGTTGTTGTTTTTGTTTTTGTTTTTGTTGTTGTTTTCTCCTCCTCCTTTTCAGGCTCAGTCGGAAAAAAAATGATGTATGAATGTCTCAACTGTTTAAATCATTCATAATATTTAACCCCCCCCACCAACACCATTCATACAAGATGTTTATAATGGCATAGAAATATTATTTTATCTTCACAGGCAACCTAAAGGGAGGTGGGGAGGAGGGGTTGCGGTGATCTTTAGGCAGTCCATCGCTCTGGTCAGATGCACCATTCTGCAATCTCCTGGGTTTGAGTGTGTCCACCTGAAGGTGGGAACCTGAGACAGCTTGGGGATTCTGCTGGTGTACCGTCCACCCCGCAACTCAGCACTTTCCCTGCCTGAGTTAGCAGAAGTGGTCTCCATTTCGGCCCTAGTCTCCCAGCAACTTATAGTTCTGGGAGACTTCAATATTTGTGAAGAGAACACTTTAACAGGTGCTGCTCAGGACTTCATGGTTGCCGTGACGACCATGGGGCTGACTCAAGTAATATCTGGTCCATGCATCAGGCGGGTCACACACTTGACCTAGTTTTTATTGCAGACAGTGGAGCAGTCAGAGTGGAAGAGCAAAACATTTTTCCATTGTCATTGTCTGACTATCATCTGATCAGCTTAAGACTCACCATGACCTCTAACCTCTGCAGGGGTGATGGGTCCACTAAGATGATCTGCCCCAGGAGACTCCTGGATCCAGATGAACTCCTGAGGTTTCTTGGGGATCTTCCTGTCCTGGAGACTGAATATTCTATCAATCTATGAATATTGATCTCCACAACAGCGAGATGTCCAGGGCAATTGACACGATTGCTCCCGAACGTTCCCTCTCATTGCGTAGAGTTGCTCCAACTCCTTGGTTCACTGAGGAGTTGGCAGTGATGAAACATACGAGAAGGGGTCTGGAGCGCATCTGGAGGAAATCTCGTGAAATCTCTGGCCAAGCACTAGCTAAAGCCGCTATTAGGGCTTATACCATAGCTCTGTGGGCAGCCAAGAACGTTTTCTTGACTGCCCGCATAGCGTCTACAGCCAATAGGCAATCAGAGTTTTTCCAGGTTGTTGGGGAGCTTCTCCACCCAAAATAAATAAATAAATAAATAAAGTTTATTATTATAATAATATTATTATTAAGTGGAACAGAATGATTGGTTCAGAGTCAGCCAGTGAGATTAATATATGTGAAGATTATGTATATGTGAAGTGCCATCTTGGATACATCCTACTGAATATTTGTAAGATAAATTGTATCTTGGAATGGGTATTTTGAAAGTGCTTTATTTGCTCAACAGAAGATGAAGGCCCTCAAGAAACCAGGGTACTTTCAGAACATCATCCAGTCTGGAATGGGCTTGTATGGAACGAAGGTTTTGGAGTAAGGCTCCAGAAAGTCTTGGCAGATGATGTTGGTGATCTGTGTCAAACTATAAGAGGACACAGTTTCTTTGATGCTCTCTGCTTTCCATTCATCACTAAATAACTATTATAGGCTAAAAGATTGGTTTGGTGTGGCATTTTGGTCTCATTGTGAGATAAGTACAGCACTCCAAACTTTGCAATAACAAAAAAGAACCTGTAATGGTGTTAGTTGGACTCACATTCTATTTTGAACTGGAATATATGGCAGTGTTCAAAGCAGATACTGTGGGATTCTCTGCCTTGATAGTCTGGGTTATATGACTGTGTGGAAGGGCCCTAAGTCACTAATAAACTGCCAGTCATGGTGTGTCTTGGCCCCTAATATAGCTGAGCCTTCCGCTCCCTGGCAGTTGATGTCTTACCAGGTTCAAATCTCTGTCTCCTTCAAGAAGCTGTTACAGGGAGATTTGGGCTATTGGATTACAAAGAAGCCAGAGCATAGAAACATTTTTTCTAATGATATGCTGCAGTAACTTTTGGATATTTATATACACTAACTAAATAAATGGACTATCTAACCATTACTTTCATTTAACTGTCCCCCGTTTCCATTTTCTTGTGCAAAATATATGTGCATTGAACTTTAAGAGTTCCTTTCGCAACCTTTTCAAGTAACACTGAGTAGTCACTTTCAGAAAAAAAGATTGTATGTTTCAAGGAAAATATCCCAATCTGCAGTGGAAAATTTTATACCTTGAAGATGAGTTCTTCAACAATGAAGGGCTTGTTTGTTTTAACAAGCCAAGGAATTCTGCACTTCCACAGTGTTCAACTACAAATCAATTCTCTTCTCGTGAAATAAAAACCAAGTCTTGTGAAGAGTATAAAAATTGTGATATAATATTGAGTGACTGAGCAGGGAAACAGGGAGAAGAGATTAAAATATCAATGCTTTACTTTCTAAATTTTGAAAATCGCTATTTGAAACATCTTATTTTGTCTTCTGCCATTGTTATTGTATAAATAAAGAGAATATTAAAAGATGAATATTTCATTTAATTTTGGTTATTCTGTTCTACATATGATGATAAACTAAATGGAAGATTGCATGTTTATTACACATATTTTAGGCACCAACATTTCAACCAATGATGTTGGAGGAGGAAATAGCTTTTGGGAGCTATAATTATTTAAAAAATATTTTCCATGCTCTTATTTAACTTATTCATGTTTTATTTAACTCATTCCATGTCTCAGATGTAAATGTTTACCAAAAAGTGAGTTTAACTGTCCCCAGTTTCCATTCAAATTTTCTTGTTCAAAATATATGTGTGTTGAAATTTCAATAAACCCAAATCTTTCCAGGTGGTTGCTTAATCCAGATTAACCTGAGGCATTGTTTGGACGCCTCAGATTAACATGCAACCCACCACAGGTTTGGGCCTGTGCAGAAGCTCCCTAAGTTCAACATGCAAAAGCAGTTTTCTTTCAACTCGAAGAAAAAGGAAGAAAGGAACAGGACCCTGCCTTTACCAGGTAAAACTCAGGCAAATGCAAATTTCTGCAGATTACTCAAAAACTTTTGCCGTCTTTTCCACGCTTTGATATTGCTTGAGCATGTGTGTCAAGTTTTCATCTGTGAACCATTGGAGGGTATTATACTCTTTAGAACGGTGTTTCTCATCCTCTTTCCATACACAGACTAACGACCTCATCACACAGCCACTGATAGTGTCCCACATTGCTCCGCTTCAGCATGGGCTATGGGGATGCCCCTGCCCCCCACACCCACATCACCAGGCTCTTCCGGTAGCTGATCGCATGGGGAGTGTGGTGTGCACGTAGAGTGTGTGACACCCCCCCCCCCATTAAAGTCAATGGCAACACAGGAAACCTCTCATGTTGCCGTGGCAGCATGCCAGTTTTGCCCTCCTTTACCAAGGACTTCCTGTATCATATCATCTCCTACATCATTCTTCTAGTGATAAGGAATCTTTAAGGTTATGTGGAGATACGTTGTTTACTGTAATTTGTTTATGGAGTATGTTTCTCATAAAATCACTCATGTTCACTCCAAACTTGAGTCCACTTAGAACACAGAAACCTAAGTCCAATTAATGCTGTCAGACTGAAAACTTTAAAAGGGCCCTGTACTATTAATGGATGTACAGAAGAAGGAATTTTCAGCAGGTGTTGCTTGTTTGCTGGTTGTATTATAAGTAAACCTGCTGAAATCCTGTCTTCTACAAAACCTTTAACGGTACAAGATTTCTCTCCAGGTTTCAATCTAGGAACACAGATGCTGGATCTACACTGCCCTATAATCCAGGCTCTGATCTCAGATTATCTGCTTTGAACTGGATTGCATGAAATAATGTAATGAATGGGGGGAGGGGCACACTAGATTAGCGAAAATGTTGCCCTTCCCAGTAGAGTCTGTCCCAACCTCTTCTAGCGTGCATATTCTTCTTTACTAAGAACTTCTGTCATTTTAACCACTTGTGTTCTTGCTTGGACACTCAAGTCCTAGCGTTCATTTCTGAAAAGTTGGGGGCTATGAGAATGTGCAATGCAATCTGAAAAATGTGTATTTTTGGACTACAAAATCAAGCTGCTGTGGTCTAAAAAAAAAGTCACATTTCCAAGTTCCATTTGGAAATTGTGTTATACAGCTTTTCCACAACAGTCTTCTGCAATAAAACAATAGATTATTGTTAAGAAAGGGGAACTTTGTGACCCAATTGCTGTATGGTGTGGTGTGATGTTTGAAAATACGAAAGCCTTTGTGTGGTTTTGAAAGAATGGTAGATGACTGCTATAATTTAAAGGAAGGGAGGGCTTTCTCCCCCCCCCCTCTTTTTTTCCAGTGTAGTGGTTCAATGTGTATTGGGTACACACATGTGCTTTGCTGCAGATGGAGATCTAAATGAATGTCAGACTCTTTGGTGTGAGTTCAAATTTCCTTGAAGGTGTTGGAATGTCTGTAAAACATCAGATGCCCTTTTTGGTTGTTTTTTTTTTCTAAATATGATTTAATTCTGTACTGATTTGACACTGCATGTTAGTTGGGAGGGAAAGGAAAAAACATGGATAGCATAATATAAAAATGGAAAGAGAATAAGAAAAGGGGGAAGGGAAGAGACTGTATTTTTTAATGCTTGCACATCTCTGGCAGCTACCTGTATTCTTGCTAGAAAGCTATATCTGAGTCTTCAACAACCACAAACAGCTCCGTTTTTCTTTGTCTTATTTCCAAAAAGGAAGTTCAAAAATGTCTATCTCGTCCAATGCTATCAATCTCTTTTATGGGATAACTCAGGAGAGTAGAAAATATTTTATCATTTTCTCTGTAAACTACATTTCTCCATATGCTTCAGAAATCTCACAAGTAAAGTGACAGAAATTCCTAAACCCTTTGGAAAACAACATGCAAGTAAGATTTGGTCTTTTCTTCACTTAAGCTGTAACTATTCAATGAATGTTACATATCATTTAGTACAGTAATCCACACCCTAGTTTGGTTTCTGCTGGTTTCCTTCCTTGATTCCATTCCAGGCCTGAATGTGGCCCAAGACAATAAAAATCAGATGAATAAAAACAACTGTTCTTTGGTGAAAGAAGTGTGGAAAATCCATTTCTCTTTAAGTGCCCTGGCAGCATCCTATGGGATCCTGGGATTTGCAGTTTTAGGGAACAGTGTTTAGAAATCTCAGTGTTTAGAGCTTCAGACTGCAAATTCCAGGATTCCATAGGATGGAACCATGGCAAGTAAAGCAGAATCATAATGTCATAATATTCTCATATGAAAGGGACCTTGTTCTTTGGAAAAAAAATGACTCTTTTCCCAGTCCAATCTTCTACAAAGATTTCAGATACCCTCACACAGCCCAATGCACACATCAACAAAAGCAAAATCTTCAACATTTCAAAGGTGCAAATAGGTTTGACAATGGGTTTGACGATGAGACGACTCGGAATGGATTTTGTAGTAATGTTGATGTTAATGTTTTGATAAGATGTCGTTTTGATAATGATGAATTGTGGATTTTTTACACTATGTCTTGTAATTTGCACTTGTTTCCATGTTGTACACCGCAATGAGTCACCCTTGGGCTGAGAATTGCGGTCTATAAGCGCAGTAAATAAATAAATAAATAAATAATAGTGACAGAAAACACCAATAGTATCTACAAGATTTTTCAGCCCCAAAGCATGCCCATTTCACTGAAAGACCAAAACTTGATGTGGTGCAAAATAGTTTCATTCAAAACCTGTGTGTAACCAAAATCGTTCACTGTGGGGGTGGACAAAGTATGACACTTTCACTTTTCTTGAGTGTAATGCTTGCCTTTTTTGCTAAATTATATTACCAAAATTGAGGTCCACATTAGATTGGATGGCACATTATAGTCTTGCTCATAAGCTCACCTCTGTGAAAAGGCCTAGAGGAAACCCAGATGCCAAAGAGGGAGGCAAATAGTCTGTTTTCTAGCATGGTGGCAGCCTCAGGGTGCTGTGGTGCCCAGAGGAGGAGGAGGAGGAGGAGGAGTGGTGCCTGATGCCTGGCTGATGACCCAGTTATTTCTGCCACTTAGCCACAGATCCTGCCTCCCGGGGAGCCCTTGGGGTCTGCTCTCCACCTCCTTCTGCCCTGCCCCCTATGCTGTTCCCAACTGTCCCCCTCAGATTTTAAGACCTCAAGAGGGAGGCCAGATGGGAATTGTGCAAGACTGGCAAATTCACCAGCCTCAGTCTGACAGTTATGTGCTGTGCCTGCGCTGTTGGGCACATTACATTGAAGGGCAAATTCATGTTTTGTAATGTGCACCTTCAAAATTGAGATGCACATCACATTTGATGGTGCATTATACTTGAGTAAATATAGTACACAAACATTCAAATTATAAAAGAGGACTGAGATTGTCTTTTGAGTGAATTCCATGTAACACAAATCCATTAAATTATCCCAGTTAAATTACCCACTGGTGTTCCACAGGATAGGTTGGGAAATTACTTTTGAAGTAAAATTCCCAGAATTGTAGTCTGCATGGATTTTCAGTTCAAAAAGTAACATTTCATCAGCCTTTTTCTACAACAGGGCATGGTGTTCTTCATGGCATCATGACCTGTCCAGAAACATACAGAAAAATATGAATGAGGGAATGGCAAATAATATTATGGTGGTTAGATTTTGTGTTAGCTGAAATATTTGGAATGGATTTTGTGCCTTAAGGTAGTATAGCTTGTCCTTCTATGATCACAACCTGTATTTTTTCCTTTAAAAAGCTCAGGCAAAACTTGAGTTTCCCTATGCATCATGATGTTTTCTTGCTGCTTTGATGTCCCTGTAGAGTTCAATCTGTGTCTGATGAAACTATTTGGGCTGTGATAATTTAATAGTATGTACTCAGTCAGCTTGGCCTATTGTCGCAGTCCATGCCAGAAAAACTGGAACAATGGAACAGAGCCACTTTGCTAAATAGATATTTACATTTCAGTTTAATGTTCTGTGACAGTGTTAATTAGTATCATCAAGTGAAGAAACCACAGCATCATCGGTTAAATAGACATCTGAACTGCATGAAACAGTATAGTACAAACAAAACAGAAACATTATCAGTGGGGTTGCTAAATCTTGGGCCTTGCTCTGAGTGTGCAGTTGTTGTGAGTCATGTCCAGGGATGGGACAAAGATTCTAAATTCTCCAGTTTTGGTTGGCTCAGCTCCAGGCAAAAGGAAAGGATTGTGTGCAGATTTCCAGTTCTGCTAGGTTTTCCCAGGGTGGGGTGGGGGTGGGGTTCATGTCATCCCAATTGAAATCAGAATGGCAGAAAGCCATTCAGAAGCCCCCATCTACCCCATAAAACTTACTAAAAATGTACCTGGCCACATAAATACTCCTCTCTCATCCTCCTAGCATGAGAAAATGATGCCTGAGGAGATGGGAGAGGCAAGAAGGAAAATCCCTTATTGCCCCAACCGCCTCCTCAGGCATCATTTTCTTGCTCCAGGAGGACATGAGAAGATGTTTTATAATGCCCAGGGACATTTTAGGAGTACGTGCCCACAGGTCATATACCCCATTTGACCTGGGGCTTTCAGGAAAACCTGGATTTAATAGGGTATCTAATTAATTTGTTTTTTTACAGGCAACATAATTTGGATGCCTCAACATAGGTCCCAGTTTTTTTTTTGTTTGCTTGTTTGTTTGTTGTTTTTTTGCATAGATTTAACTACTGCTATTCTTTCAGAGGCCTCATTTTCATTCAATATGCTGTTTTCATTAATTCTCTTAAAGGTGGGGAGGGGAAGGAATTTTAAATTAGGATGGTCATCTCTAAACCAGGCCATACGGTAAACTAATAAAGTTATTATCCCAAATCTTGGAGACCCATAAAGCACGAATAGGATAATAATTCCTCCCACATTACTTTTGCGCATGAATTTTACACCAACTTTCAGGTTTTCTCCAGTTCCCACACAATATTCCATCCTGCCTTTTGTGTCAGAATTGAGAGTGACTTTCCCTTTTTGTTTTCTGCTTTCCTTGAATTTTCCCTTAAAGTATTTATTTCTCTGAACTAACTGTTGCCTATTCCATCTTGCTTAAAGACTGATTTTAGTAGTTTTCCTTAGAAGAGATATTACTTGTTTTCCACTGCAAACTTTTATTTGCTCCAAAGGCTTGTATAAATGTAAGCACTTCTGAAGAAGAAAAAGAAGCAATTTGACACGGTGAAATCTGGAAACCCGGTATCTTTCAAGGTGATGCTTGAGAATTCAGTCACATGTCTACCATAAAAATCAATGCTTCCTTTTCTATTTTATAAGGTCTCCAAAAGCTGTTTGATGGAATTATATTCTGGCAGGATAGCTTCTTTCTCTTTCTTTTCGTCTCTCTCTCCAACAGAGAAAAAGAACTCTTATTTTAACCTTCTTTTAAGCATCTTCCATTATTTCCATTATTATTTTTCTATTCAGAGAAAGGTTTGATCCTGGAATAAAATTGATAGAGGGAACAGAAAGACAGAAATTATTTGCTAAACCATGTTAATTTAAACAACCTGACGTGGTATTCACTGCTCGGTGATCTCAGGGAAATAATTTCTTCCTGTGGTCCTGCTGGTTTCTTCTGATGGATGGGAAGACCACTGGGGAAGATTCTGTAGAAAAACACCAGGACATCCTGTGAGAATACCATTTCTCTTTCAAAGCCATTCTTCCACGGAAAGAAGTGGGGGGGGGGGGGAAGAAACCCTTGAATCATTCTCCCTTGTACAGTCTGTAGGCTATTCCATGGAATTGGTTTCTTAAGAGTTTTTGTTTTTCTCCCAGCTCATTTCTTTGCATATGTATTTTCATTGTGATAAATCTTCTAATGTCTTCTAAACATTTGGGCTTAAATTTGCAAAATTATGCATACTGGCACTGAGAATACATTTTGTTCAGCTTGCTGGAACAGACTTTTAAGTAAACATGCACCTTTTCAGGCTGGAGGTCCAAAACAAGTATCTCAAGAATGAAACACATTTATGCACAAATCTGAAATCTCATCAGCAATGGAATCTCAAAAGCTGTGGAGCAATATTATATTTTACAGTACAAAGTATTTCCTACCACTCACTGTGTACCAGTGGGTTCTAGATATCTACTGAAGTTTGATTACAGGATACCACTCACCATAGACACCAAAATGTATTACTTACAATGACACACAATTTATTTATATATTTTTATAGTGTCATAAGCAACTTGAGAAACTGCAAGTCACTTCTGGTGTGATAGAATTGGTCATCTGCAGAAAATGCCTGGATGTGTTACCACCCTGTGGGAGGCTTCTCTCATGTCCCTGCATGGGAAGCTAGAGTTGACAGACATCCCACAGATTCAAACTGTTGACCTTCAGGTCAGCAGTTCAGCTGGCACAAGGGTTTAGCCCATTGTGCCACCACGGCCCCCTATTTATTTATATATATTATCTTGTGTTGCCCAGGTGTCAGAGGGGCCACTGCTCCCCTGCTTTTGTCCCTTCTTTCTTTCCTTCTGTTCTCTTCCCTCCCCACATACCTTTTCCCCTTTCCTTTTTCCCCCTCCCTCCCTCCCTCTTTTTTTGTTCTTCCCCCTCCTTTCCTTTTCATTTCCTTTCTTTGCTTTCTTTTCCCCCTTCCTTCCTTCCTTCCTTCTTCAGCTCTGAGAGGATCTATCTCACAATGTCTCCATGACATTATTGCTCTCTTTGTGGGGCTTTCAAATGTCATCTCTCATCTGAAGCTGGAATCTAAGAATCTCTGAATTTCATTTCAAAACCAGGCATGGGAGACCACCATTGACATTTTAGGTAATTTGTTTTCTTCACTGGCCTTGGGATATAATTTGGAATTTTAAAAAAATTACAAACTCAAAATCCATGGAAAATCAAGAAGTATCACCCAAAAGTATCCTTTCTATGATGTACTTCTCTCCTCTTCATCCTGTATATTTGGAGAGGAAGAAATTATAGAAAAGACATAATTCACAGTTAGTTCTGAAAAATAAACTGACCTTGTAATTACACTCTAGATTTCTTTTCTTTTCTTTTTACTGTTTGGTGAACTAGGGAAACAATATGGAGCACACTCTGGAAACAAAAATAAATGATTCTCTAAATAATACTCTGAGAAAATTATACCAAAGAAGGGTCTATTAGGATTACACACTGTCTTAAATCTTGAAATGCTGAGACAGGTATCAGAAGATTATTACATCCTTGTTTCCATACGTGCTTCACCAAGTAAGAGAAAGCCATACATTGAGTGATGTACATATCTTGAGACTGAAAAAGGAAGCATTAAAAAAAACCCAGCACCAAATTGTTTTTTCCCCTGTAGCACATAAAATAGATTTCATTGAGAAGCTTCCCAGTATTCTGCAGTGCTGGACCATAAATCAACGAAATCTGCATTTCTGCGGTAGCAGGAAACTTTTCAAATGATGGTAATAAATGAAGCACATGTTTTACATGTAGGTTACTATTTTTGGCAGTTCATCAACTGTCTTTGATCTGTAGACACCAGGGGTTTTCATCCAGAAAGCATAATAAAAAATAAAAGGTCCAGATTCCATTTTGTGCCAAGTTCTACTGATGGCAGTAGCAGGGAGCCAGTAAAGATCACCCTGATTATTCTGTTGCCCTTTTTCTGGACTAAGATTTGGCACATATATCAGCAGCTGTAGGTGTAGACTAGTCTGACATAAAAGCATTGGTTGCACTCCTTCACTCCCCATTCTAGTCCATGCAATATTGTTCATCAAATACAAATCTCCCGTGCTCTGCCCTTTTTTTTTTTGTTGGCTTCATGCCATTTTTATTCCATAAACCTTACACATACCAATGACCAAACAAGTCTAATACAGAGTGAGCCTGGCAATGGAGAGTGACATCAGAAAGGAGGATAAAAATATCCACTGTTATTATTCTAGTACAATCGGCACCAATAGTAACTGTTTTTTTATATAATAGCAAAAAACCATCCCCTTTATGAGTCTCCAATCTAGCTGCTTTTCGACAATTGTTTGATACCAAGAAGGAGGATCTCAATCTCAGCTCCCCAATGCAAATGTTTTGACTGAGCACTTGTTGTTAACTGTCTTCAAATTGACTTTGACTTATGTCAAAGTCCGAATGAAAGCAGGGTATAAATATAATAAATAACTAATAAATAAATATAATAAAAAACTAATAAATACTCTTCCCACTTTACCAAGCATTATTGTTTTTTCCTGGTGATTCACCTGTTGCCAAAGTATGATATCTTGAGTTTAGTCAGCTTGGTTTCCAAGGCCGGATTTCTTCTAGGACCCATTTATTTGTCTTTTTGCCAGCCCTGGAATGGATTCCTCTCATAATATCTAGGCCTACTGTATAGCTACCATATCACAATCTTCCTCCCTTCATCTCCAAGTCATCAGCTCAAGTCTGTTATACTTTTAAAAATAATGAATTTCAAGGTGACCATGTTGGTTTGATTTTGGAAGAATGTGTGACACTCAAACCAGCTTAGGCAGGGCTTATCCCTGCCCACCTAGTTTTCCATAAAAATGTGGCCTGGGAAGACAAGTGAACTTTTCTCACCTTCAAACTAAAGTTCTGGTAGTTGGGCCAGAAACCATTACAGAAATCTGTTGGGAGTTGGTAAACATGGGTTTAAATCCAACTGTTAATCCTAACTACAAGAGAAACATGAAATCATTTCCTGAATCGTCAAACCTAATCAGCCCATTAGTTGAATGCAGTGGTTCCCAACCTTTTTTTTTTGACCAGGGACCACTTTGATCAGGGACCACTTTGACTAGGGACCACTTTATCAGGGACCACTCTCCAACATTAGTACCAAAAGGGTTACAAATCAATTTTTGGTCAACTTTAGATTTTGTTTGGTTATTTGGGGTGCTGATTCAGAAAATTGCATTGGATAGACTACATCAGATCTAGTTTCTGATACAGAACATATGACATCCAGTAGTCACCATCTGCTCACACACAGAAAACCATATTTCATAATCGAGAGCAACAGATCTTATTTTAGGTCTCACGGCCCACTAGTGGGCCATGGCCCATTGATTGGGAACCACTGGTTTAATGAAAATAATCTATTTGTGAAATGAGATTTAGGGTACAGATAACTTAGCTTTACATTGGGTGTCTAGTGAGCTCACCTTTAACCATCACCAGTTGCCTCACAGGCAGCAAGTGTCCAAAAGGGATGAACCAATTTAACCCTCAGCTCTTTACTATAAATAAAATTACACCCTTGTGTCAGTGTGCTATGGAAAGAAGACACATTCTGAAAAAACATCTCTTTATTTTAATAAAGAGATAGTAATTGTATCAATGTTTGGTTTTTTAAGCAGCAGCCACCATTTGCTGGCTAGCAAATAACTTAACCCTATTATTTTTTAATATCATTTGAAGAAACACAATGTACATCACATAGTCAATGCTATAATTTCCATAGAAGGCTCACTTCAAAGAAAAGATGAATACCTTGCTTGGTGCATTTTATAAAGATCCTTTGTTCAAAAGTATTGTTTTAAAAAAGAAGCCAAAAGCAAACACTTCAAAGTGTACAACACCTTTTGGGGATTCGATGCCAGAATCTGTATGTAATCTGGAGTAAAAAAAATAAGGAAAAAAAATAGATCATACTCTGACAATGTGCTCAGAGATATATAGTTAACTGGGGAAGGGCATTAGCTCAAGGACAGAGGAAGTTGTTTTTCATGAGGATGATTTGAGATTCAGCCTCTGTTGTCTCCAGCTGGGGCTAGGAAAGATTCATCTGAAACAGTCAAAATGAAGAAACATATTAAATCATATGAGGGGGGAAAACAGTAAAATCAGCACTAGTTAACAAAGCCAGTTTCACGACTTAACAGTCTATAGTCTGAGGATGACTGATGGGGCATTTCATCCAATTACTTCAGACCACAATCTGCTCTGAGCTTCTGTCTACCTTCCATGACTAGAGATGGTCCCAAGTCTTCTGAAGATCCAAGGATCTTTTTGAAGGCAATTTCTCCTGGTAATAATGAGATTTGGACAAACTTGGCTCAGTCTAGATCAAGTTCAATACATTTGATTTACTTCCACCAAAACCATAGGCATACTTTTTAAACTGATTGCCATGAGATTTAAGATTCAATTAATCTTGATATAAGGCACTGCCATTAGTAGTACAGAATAGATGCACTTCAATGTATGTCAGTACCAGTCTTGATCTTGAAGTACATAAAAACAAAAACTGAAGACACTTTAATACTATATACTTTGAAAAAATCCAACACAAAAGGAGAAAGGCATGCCAGTTTGTTCATGTACATGAGATCAGCATCTAGGATAAGAACCATGTGTGTACACCTTGTTAGCTGCTGACGTTTATGGGAAACTATTATACACGGTTATATGGATAGATTATACTAAGTTAAGGTCTATGGGACAGATTGTATATTGACCACATGGTTGCTTATAGATACCTGGACAACATATCGCTAAAGGCAACAGGAATTGACAATATATCTTAATTTAACAGTTAAGTTTTTTAAAAGTCTTCCTAAGATGTTTTAAAGGTCTTTTAAACAGATGTAAACTCTAAACAACAATATAAGAATGCTTCACCTTAACTTGGCAGATTTATTTGTACTTTGGAGAGCCTGGATCAACACTGCCATATAATGCAATTTCAGAATGTAGTTTAACTGCATTGAACTGAATTATATGACAGTGTAGATCCAGCTTCAGAGAACTGAAATGCAGAATAACTTTGGTCCCATCTACATTGCCATATCATGCAGTTTGAAACTGCATTATATATTCAGTGAAGATGCATATAATGCTGTTCAGTGAATTTAAACAGCATTATATGAATCCACACTGAGCATATAAGGCAGTTTCAAATTGCATTATATGGCAGTGAAGATGTGGCCAGTGAAGATAATGTTTAGAGTTCCATTAAGAAAAATTGGTAAATATAATCAATTTGGAAAAGTTACTTTTTTGGATAACAGCTCCCAGAATGATTGCTTCCATCAATTCCAGACCATCACCTTACTATTGATAAATAAAGGCTGTTCCGATGTGCCTTCTCAGATTAGGAACCCCATCACCAAGTCCTAGAATTAAGATCGCTGCACACCGCACATCGCACTTACTTTATAATCCTACATTCCTCCTGCCACTTCAGCACTTTTAATCCTGTACCCACTGCTCTGGCCGGCCCAGTTTTAAAGTGTCCCGATGTATTGTTATTGTTGTTGTTTAATTTGCTTAACCGTTTTGATTTGCTTCTGGTATTGTTGTTGTATTATGTTTTGTTGTATTGTGTTTTGAGGCTTTGGCCTATGTGAGCCGCATCGAGTCCTACGGGAGATGCTAGCGGGGTACAAATAAAGATAATAATAATAATAATAATAATAATAATAATAATAATAATGTGCCAGAAGACACACTCTTTTGGCCTAGCAAACTACTGTCCTTTATTTGGAAGCTGAATTTTTAATTCATTTTCTCCCACAATGATGGAAAAACTATTTTAATTATATATCTTTGTGTAGAAAGATGGAATAATTCAGAATTTAGTTTCAGAAGCCTAGATCATATTGGCTGGGATAGCAACTGCACTTACGAAGTCCTAATCTATGTAATATATATATTTATTTATTTACTATATTTATATCCTGCCTTTCTCGATCCCGAAGGGGACTCGAGGCAGCTTACAGCAAAAGCAAAATTCAATGCCATAAACAATTAAACAGTTAAATAAACTTTGGGTTAAAAATCTAAATGAGGTTAAAAGCAATTAAAACATAAACAATACCACTAACAGCTATAAAATCATGTTATCCACAATCAAGGTCAGGGCATTCCAGTCATCGTTACACATAAATCCAAATCATCTATTGCACTGTATTAATTGACGAAGGCTTGGTCACAAAGCCATGTTTTCATGTTTTTTTCCCCCTGAAAGTCAGGAAGGAAGGGGCTGAACTAATATCGCTGGGGAGGGAGTTCCACAGCTGAGGAGCCACCAATGAAAATTTATAGTCACAGTCTCTATGTATTCAATACATATCCATAGGGATCGCAAATATGAATAAATCACAAGTGCATGACTTTAGCTTATCTAAAAAAAAACAACAGTAATCACAGCAGCAACAATCAAACAATACAACACGGTTGTGGGTTTCATTAGCAGAGAAGCATTGTACGTTTTATTGTGGATCTGATTTCATAAAGCTGTGGTTCAGAAAAAACACATGATTCTCTACTTATAGAAAGTTACTATTTCACAATGCTGGTGAAGATCATGTCTGAATATCCTCACCCAAATAAAAACACCCATCCACACATGTAACTTTCAAACCAGAATCCTGTTGATATTTTATGTATGTGTAACTGTCTTTACTGAAGCAACACGTCTAGAAAAGTGTTCCTTCTAGTCATTTCTAGGTTCTCCAGCATGATTCTGTGGTGGTAGTTGGCTATAGAATTGTGCTGGAGGAGCTAGGAATGCTTAGACAAGTGTTCTCTCAGATATAAAAAGAATTGGGCATATATTTCAGTTTTTTCCCACTTTCATGGGGTTTCCACTATAGTTGATAATGTAACTAAATAGAAATAAAATTACTTCTTCAAACTGCTCCATAGTTTTACCAGTCTGAGACCAGCTCTATCAACTTTATCATAGTGAATCCTGAGATGTGTAGATCGAGAAGGTACTTAGAATGTTCTTCTAGAGTTGGGGTCCCCAAAAAAAAGACCAGCAGGCCAAATGTGGCCCTCTAAGGTCATTAACCCAGCTCCCACCCAAAACTTTAGACTTAGGGTTGCCCTAAGACTAAAACAACTTGAAGGCACACAACAACAATAATCCTAATTAACATCAGTTAAAAGCAGGTTCATGTTTCCCACTGGTACATTTATGTTGTTCTTGATTTTTAATATTGTATTGTTCTTTCATTCTTTTCGCACTACAAATAAGGTATGTGCAGTGTGTACATGTCTAGAGAGACAGGGCAGCCTATAAATAAAGGGTTTTATTGGTATTATATTCATGTTTATTTCAAACTATAGCCCAGTTCCCCAACCATGAACCAGCCCTCTGCTTTCAAAGTTTGAGGACCGCTGTTCTAGAGCATGCCTGCACAACATGCAACCTAGTGGTTGGATGCCAGATATGGCCCATACAATAACTTATGAGGGAAAAATGTAGCTTCACCATGAGGTTGTTGTGGAGTCTTGATAGCCAAGCTAAGTTTTTCCTTCACAAATGAGGAAAATAAATGGCACAGAGTTGGTGGGTTTTTTTCTCTGTAGGAGAAGGAGACGACAGAGGCAACCCAGAGGCAAAGAGAAAGGATGAGTGGTGGAGGCAAGAGCTGAGGCACTTCTTTCCATCAGAAAAGGAGTGTAACTTGCCAGGAAGTGGGGAAATCGAGGCTAATCCACTTTGCTGCTTGATCTGAGGAAAAGATGACCACTCACAAACCCAGAGTGAGGCATTACAAACCTATTTGCATCCCAAAGAGGTTTAGCCAATTTTCTTTCGGGCCCCTTACTACTGCCAATTTGTGCAGGCCCGTGCTAGAGAACTCTACTGTAGTAATTCAGATTAGTTTACTAGAGCTTTGTAGAAGAGAATTCTAAGTTCTTGACCAACTACACATGCCAGGATCTCTTTAGGATGGACCCAAGATAGTTAAAGAGGCATTACTGTGTAGCATGTGATTCCTTGGTAAGTAACATATATACTTTTCAAAACATTTCCCTATTTTTATGATAAAAAGACATTTTTTTCCATTTTTTTTACAAAGGAAATGTTGAGTGCCCTTATTAGCTTTGAGCTATAAATGCTCCAAAACAGATTTGAAAACTGGAACACACCCAAAACAAATGCTAGCTGCTGGTGAGTATAAGGGCATACAAAACAGGCCAGTAAAGTCACCATACAATATCAGGAAAGCCATTAAAAATGAGCTGGAAATGCATCAAGATCGATGGCCTCTTTGTAGTTTCAGCCCAAATGTTGAGCCCTGTTTCTAAATATTTTCCCTAGTGGGAAATAACAGCTTGAAAATAATCCCAGATGTATTCATTTGTAGAACATTGTGTTGCTAGCAATATATATAAGCACAGACATGTTGTCAAAGGTTTCAATTCTGGTCTTGCTTTTTTTATTCTTCAAAATGTCAAGTTTTTGAAAAACAGCATCATTTTCCCTTAAAAGCTTCTCATTTACCTGGAATGTTGGCCTCCAGGCCTCTGTTGTAGCCTTGGTTTGGATTTTCTTGATATTGAAAAATTGCCTGAGGAACAGCAGGGGTTGGGGACAAGGATAGGCAATTGTTATGGATCATGCTAAACATTAAGAGTCAGCTGAAGGCTATGAGCCACTACCCTTTTTCATAAAAGTAAAGTTAACTGAATGGAATATGCTTTGTTTCCAGATTTGTGGCTGAAGCTGGAATTATTAAAAGGAGATAAAAAGTGGAACTGGTGTGATGTAGTGATTTTGTTTTTGTTTTTTTTTTTGTGCCTTCAAGCCATCATGATAACCCTAAGACAATTCTACCATGGGACTTTCTGGAGATATGTGAATCTCCCAAGGTTACACAATGGATTTCAATGACCAAACAGGGATTCAAACCCTGGTCTCCAGAGCCGTAGTACGGCACTCAAATGATTACACTATACTGGCTGTCAAGATAGGAGACCAGAGTTTATATATTCACTTAGCCATGAGAGTCACACATTACATTATCTCAACCTAGAAGGAATCAAAGCAAGTCTCCTCTGAATAAATATTGCCAAGAAATTTGGTCAGTGTCAGTTGGAACTCTTGTGAAGGCAAATAATAACTAATTGAAGACAGCAAACTCTTTCATTTTTAACTTTAATAGTGCCATTTCTTCCATTTCTTTTCTGACAGGCAAAGTTGGAATGCCTTTTGTATAATAAAGCTAGAAGATGCAGGCCTGGAAGTACACATAATATCCTGTGCAGCCTTGAAAATTATAGATATATACGTAGAGATCAATACTAAGATGTTTCTAGACCGTTTTCCATTGTAAAAATGGCCAAAGAATATGGAGTACTAAAAAATTAAAAGTCACACGATACCAATAGTATCCTTATGTTGGATGTTACTATAATCAATGACACTCTTGTTGCACTTTTTCCATGCACTTTAGAACAATATCATAACTTTGACTCAAATTATTCTGACTTCCATTTTTGTGGACTAGTTTTTAATACTTTCCCCAGTTCCCTGTACCACAAGACTATAATTCCTATATTACAGAATAATATTCCTGAGCTTTCCAAAGTATGTTTTAACAAGGTGACTCTGAAAAGCCTACTCTTTCAAACTATGGGTGTCCATTGGGAGTCCCTTCCAACTCAATAGGGGAAGCATATTAATTAGTTTAGAGGCTGGATGGCCATCTGGCAGGAGTGCTTTGATGGTGCCCTTCTGCCTGGCTTTTTTAATTTAAAAAATGTGAAAACTTTAAAAACTTCCCTAAAATCAGTAGATGTATGAATTTTTCTTAAAGTTGGGGAAAATACCTCCTGTTATCTTGTGTCATTGTATAGAAAATTCAAGCAGATAGCTCTTGTAGCTTTTTAAAAGCTGCCCTGAGTCCCCTGAGAAGAACGGGAGATAAATGTCTGAAATAAACAAATAAATAATATTATAATAAACTTTCAAAAATTCCCCAAAAATCTGTGAATAAGTGAAATGTAATTTTGCTACTCTTATGAATCATAATGTAAATATCTTATCTGCAGGATGTACTTTCATTCACTGGACCAAATTCAAATACTAGTGGGGTTGGGGGGAATTGATTTTGTCATTTGGGAGTTCTAGTTCCTGGGATTTATAGTTCACCTACAATCAAAGAGCATCCTGATCTCCACCAATGATGGAATTTAATCAAACTTGGCACATAAAACTCCCTTGACCAACAGAAAATACTGGAAGGTTTTGGTGGGCATTGACCTACATCCAGAGAGCACCGTTGAATCAAACAATGATGGATCTGGACCAAACTTGGGACAAAAACTCAATATGCCCAAATGTAAACACTGGTAGAGTTTGGTGAAAATAGACCCTGATGTTTGGGAGTTGTAGTTTCTGGGATTTATAGTTCACCTTCATTCAAAGAGCATTCTGAACCTCACCAAGGAACCTCCATGACCAACAAAAAATACTGTGTTTTCTGTTGGACTTTGGTGGCCCCTCTGACACCCCCCTCATGACCCCCCCCCCCCAGGGATACCAACCCCCAGGTTGAGAAACATTGTCCTAGATTATAAGAGTTTGGAAATATTGAGATTTGAATTTTAGACTACAATTCTCTCAACTTCTCAAATGGCATGGTCAACTAGAGTTTAGATCAGTGGAAAGGATGTAACTTGTCTATTTTTGACTGTCATGAGAAAATTCCTTTATCTTTTTTTCCAGCTTCCACATGGTAATACTATTGCTTATATTCTTGCTCCTCTGAATTTTATTGTACAGTTCAAAAACTGCATTTAGAAAATTGATCAGTTGTTCCTCCGGATTCTGAAATACATAAGGAAAAGATCTTAGGACCAACTGTTATGCTTGCAGTTACTCATTTATACCATGAAATAACTACAGCAAAGTTATCAGCAGTGGTCAATGGAAAGGGATTTCTGCTTTTGGCATGGATAACTTTGTATATAGGCCCATTTGATTGCTTATATTAGTAGCTATTCAGTGCATATGACCAGTATGTTTGTCAGAAATATAGGTGCTTCTGGGAATAATGCTGCCTCCGAAATCAATCGTTCTATTGTTGAAGTCAACATATGAAAATCTAATCCTTCAATTAAAAATAAAAGCCTCAATTAGTTCACAATTTCTTTTTTCAAGCTGCTTGCATTATCTGTGGGGAGGATATCGAAGTATATGTAATGTGATACACAGATTTAATTTATGAATTACAAACTGAACCCAAACTATAGGTAGGACTAGTTTCACTAAAATTTATAGTTCAGCTCCTACCATTGAGCTTGCGAGTTAAATTTTACAGGGAAATAGCAATAAATTAAAACTCAATAGAAGTATAACTTTGGCCTTCAAGTTGATTGTGAAGTCAGGTTTTAACACATAAAAAAGAGTATAATACACACTTGTTAATAAAATTAGCACAGCGCTGACATGTAAAAAACCATTATATAATTGGCAGGCTTTTTCCAATGGCCTGTTGACAACACCGAATTGCAGAAACCTGCTTTGGTAACAACATTGTAAATGTGGAAAGCTCATAAATGGATACAACAGAAATTCATTTGCTCTTTGAATTTGTATGTGTGTGTCACTCTTTAAAGTTTAAAAAAACCTGTAAAATTACCACATAATAAAAAAGCCAGGGCACCAAACACTAATTGCTTGTGTATTAAAAAAAGCTCTTTTCTACCGTCATGTAGGTGTGAGGCATAAACGTCTTGAATTTTACGAAGCTGCCATTTACATTTCCAGCCTGTCTGCTCCCCCTTGCATTTCATCTTAACCTTATAAAAAGAAATTTAGAGAAGAAAAAGAAAAAAAAAAACCCTGTATTTTATATCTGCTGCTGCATTCGCCGGGCATTAAATCTACAGAGCACCCAACTGTGTTTTAATTGTGACAGGATAGCCAACAATAATTGGGCCTCCTACCCACCACTAAGGTTTGCCCACCCGGATTGCTGGGCACAAATGCAGTTTTTTTAAGCGGCAATACCTGGGTCCTGATAGCCACTTTGTCAGCTGCCTGGAGGGAAGTTGTCAAGTCAGGGACCCTGCTGCTTTATTCCTATAACTCTGCTTTAGAAACACCTCACAAGTGGAATTGTGGTTGCCTCGTCCAGAAAATGTGGAAAGGATTAATGTGGCATGTAAAACAAATCACTCTTGAGCTCAGCTGAGAAAGTGGGTATTAAAAGCACTCCAGTCAAAAGGGCTTTAGTTAAAAAAAGGTCGTGGTGATATACAGTCAGCATATGTTGGGCTGGTAAAGCTGCAGGGTGTGTGGAAATGGTAATGGTCCATGGGTGTAAATTCTTTCAAGACCTCTTAAAGGCACATGTGTTTTTTGAGCATTATCCCCAAACAAGGACCTGTTATGGGTTGGACTCACTGACACTTTTTAAAAAGTTTTACTGATTGGTTCATGATATTCGGAGGTCACTTACTGTCTTTCTAGCACTGCTGCTAGTGAGAGGAACCAAGCTTGAAATCTTACTAATTTTCCACCTGCACTGTATATTCCTAATAAATTAGCAATAGCTGGATATTAGGTTCTAGCAACAGAACAGATCAATACAGGTTGAACTTCTTTTCTGAAATTCTTGGGACAAGAAGAGTTTTGGATTTTGAAGTAGCTTTATTTACATATACATACATAATAAGATGTCTTGGAGATGGAATTCAAGTCTAAATATGAAATCAATTTATGTATCATATACACACATTGAAGGTAATTGTATATAATATTTTAAATAATTTTATGCAAGTTTGTGCATATTGAACCTTCACAAAGAAAAGGATGTCACTATCTCAACCACCTATGTAGACAATTTTAGATTTTGGAATTTTGGATTTTGGAATTTCAGATAAAAGATGTTCAATCTTTACCATTTTTTAAAAAAGGCTTTCTAAAACTGATTTACATTTTTCTTCTCCAAAAGGACTTGAACTCCCTTTGAGGCAACTCTGACCTGAATCTAATTGTAAGTTTCACATAAAGTAGGTTTACTGAATCAATAAACTATTTAACTATTAATGGCCAAGATGCTCTATTGCACAATAAAGCAAAATAATTCAACGTTGGAAATACTCTAAAGTTGCCCACTTATCATCCTGGACTCATCATTAAACTCCTCAATCCATAGTCATGTTGTGGCTGGTGGAGAATAGGGAGAATGGAAGAAGCATCCCGCTATGTTTCTGTAGCCATATGCAGAATGATAACAAGCTCTGTTGAGATCCACTGGAATCCTAGCTGAAACCTTCTCCAATTCCCTCTCCACTTGTCATGGAGTTCAGGCCCAATTTAAACTTCCACATAATGTGGCATAGGAAATGGATTAGCCTGGAATGTCCAAATGCTTCATGTTCTCCAGGCTAATTCATTTTAATCGGGAATAAACCTGATTATTCAAGTTAGATCTTTCTAGGTATGGGTCCTGTGGGGACTACTTCCTGGGATCGCCATGCTCAATCCCAGGAGACATCTCCACAGTCATCCCCCAGGCAGCCCAAGGAATGGCAGTGGCCGTCTCCCCTTGCTGCCCCATGTTTATCTCTTAAAATGGAGAAAAAGCCTCCTTACTGAGGCAAAACATTTCCCTTAGCTTCGTGTCACTTGAAAATGACTACAAAGTTTTGGAAAGGGGGAGGGTGAGTTTCCCCTCCAAAGTTCTATAGCATCATTTTCAAGTGAGGCAGAGCTAAGGGAAGCATCATGTCCCAGGGCATTTCCAGACAGCACTGAAATGAGGGTTTTAAAAGTGGGGCAAAAAATCCTGGGACCTTACAGTCCACACACAGACCTGTCAGTCCTGGAAATGATCCCCCACCATCCTCACACCTTAATTTGAAGTGTATCAAGATGGAGGGCAGATAGGGGACAGCAGATAGGGGACAGCCGGTGGAAGTTTATTTTTTTAAAAATCCTCTCCGAGATGCTCTGGACCTCATATGCACACATGCAGAGCTCCAAATGTAAACACATCCAGATTTCTTATTTTCTCTCTTCGCCTAAATGTTATTATAAAGATCTAAATAAAGGAATGGTTGCAGAGAGTTCTAATTGCTTTCCAATTCTGCTTCTCTTTAGCCACCTGTATGTCTATGGCTCCATTTTTGATAGCCCAATCAGCTTTTAAAATGCACATGTTTACTGGAGCAATCAATCAATCAATCAATCAAATCATTTATTTCAGTCATTGACCAGCACAGGAAATAGAGTTACATTTTCATACAAACTTGGTATGTTTGGTACATTAAAATATAAATATAACTACTGGAGCACAATTTGGGTGAGGGAGCAGAAGGGGAAACAGGGTAAAAACATACAATGCCCAGATCCATCACAAAATTGTAGGATCTGGAGCAATCTACATAGGGGGAAGGGAAGGGATATACAGTCATGTGAAGGTGCACATTGTTGAGTGGAATCGGGTTTTGAGTGCACCTTTTTACCACGTGCTTTTCAGCTGTTAACCAATTCTGCTTGCACTTTCGCTAAATGCTGTGTTTGTCCCTCTGCCTGGCAACAAGAGGTGAGAGGAATCGATGTTTTGTATGGTGATTTCTTTCACATATTAAGAAGTGTAAAAGGACCCTTAGTTGGGGGGGGGGGGTGGAGATGATATCATTGGTTATTGTGGAAGGTGGAAGAGAATACCAATTTCTATTGTGACCAAAAGATGGCATAAGCCTAACATGGTCTTCTGATCACATGTGTTATTAACAGAATACCAGCCAATAAGTTAACCAATACGATTCAGTCCTTTACCTATTTCTTTGTCCTGCTTTTCCACTAGAAAAGTCATCAGGAAAACTGACATTTAGAAAAAAATATATACATAAACCACAGTAACACAATTTTTAAAAGCTTTAAAGCAAGTGTTAAGTCACAGAAACGTTTTACTGCCATGGTTCAATGCTATGGAATAATGGAGCCTATAGTTTCGCAGGGTCTTTAGCCTTCTGTACCAAAGAGTGTTGTCTCACCAAACTACAAGTCCCAGAATCCTATAGCATTGGGTCATGACAGTTAAAGAGTAATCAAACTGCATTAATTCTATAGTGTAAGTCAGCCTAACACTCCCCATTATAAAAGCAAGTGAAAGAATTTAAATCCACACAGGCAGGGGAAAAAATGGGCTTTCCCCTTTGGCTATCCACATGCTATCCCAAATACTTCCAGAATAACACTTGGCCATCCACCCCCCCCCCCCCAAAAAAAAACCCCCTTAAATAAAAATAAAAGTTACTGGGAGCCATTTGGCTTCTCTTCCTACCTGAGGGAACATACCAATGACACCCCAAAACATAGGAGCCAGGAGTGATTTGGGGCTTCATTTCGGTTTTCATTGGTATGTTCCACCAGAAAGGAAGAGAAGCCAAATGTCTCTCAGTAACTTTCCTTTTTATATTTTAGGGTTTTGTGGGGGGTTTTGGGGAGGGGGTTGGAGCCCTCGCAGTCCAGAACTTTTGAGGGAGCAGTCCAGACAGTCGAAGTAGTGGGTTTATTCCGTCCCTTCCAAGAAAGTGTGGAATAAACCCACTAACAATTAAATTCACCACAAACCAGGGTTTGTGGCAAATTCTCTCCTGGAAGGGGATTTTACTTTTGAGTTTGTTTTTGCCTAGGTCTACAAAAATAACAAGATTCTATCCCCTCCTCTCCTCTCCATCTTGCCTAGTTATCCGAGTGCAAATTACCTTTGCATTTTTAATTCAATTTGTATTAAAATAGGCCAAGAACAAAGAAGGAAAGTGAAAGAAGGAGAGAGAAACTGTGAAATTTTAAAAACAGCCGAAAAAGTGAAATGAGAGTGGATAAATCAGGATGATCAAATAAGGATATGTAAAAGATGTGGAAAAGAACCTTGTCTTATATCCGGGAAAGAGGCCTCCTACCAAAATATTTACACAATATAGGTCTGACTAGGTATAAACCAGCTTCATATGTTCAGGGTTTTTTGGGGGGTGTTTTTGCAGCTTGACATGATTGGGATTTATTGTTGTTTGAGTTGTGTTGCTATTATGAAAAACAGTATCTGCTACTTTATATGAAAGCCTTCCAAGTAATTCAAACATTTAGGTGAACATATAAAATTGGGGTCAGCTGCATACACTTCCCTTTCAGGTAATGATTGCATTTGAACACTGGCTTCCCTGAATGAAACTCATATTACCATTGCAGTTGGGTTGTACTTACCAGATGTTTGTGTGTATATGTGTGTGTCTAAAGCATGCAGGTGACCTTGTTGTATTTCAAAGTGGGAAAAGGCTGAACTGGAAACGAGGAACAATGCTGCATCTGGTTGTTAGATTTTATTTGCCACTGCATTATGCGACTTAGCAATAACATTTCCTTTCACCGTCCCTGCACACTCACCAATAAATCCAGGGTTGCTTTCAAAACATTGCCATTGTAGTTGGATCCATTCTGGAGTCTTGAAATCAATTAAAATTAGAAACTTGGCTTTGATGGTGTGCAGAAAAGAATACCCACAGTTATATGTTATTCTCAGCCTTCTGCTTGAGTTTCAGCGGAACAATGCAACAAATGTTTAAAGATAACTTCACTGAACACTCACAACAAAGGCAAATGTAATACTAGTATATATCTGTATAGATAATCTTAATAAATAAACCATGGATATGAGATGCTGCAATTATATCAGGGCTGCTGAACAAAAATAAAACAATTTTTTTAAAAATGTGCTGAGTCTATATCTACAGCTATATGTTTGAATAACGGTATATAAAATTACTCATGACTCACTCTTATTTTTGTTAATCCTATAAATCACCAGGATCGTTAAGCAAAGAGGTCATGGTTTCCTGATCAAAAATGTACTTAGCTAAGTTAAAACAATCCTGGGTGGATGTTGAATATTTTGGTTTCCCTTTTGGTTTCTGGTTCATTGCCCCAGACTCTGCCTCTGACTGTAACCATGACTGAAAATATTGTTTCACTTGTTTCAGCAATGACACCATTTGTTACCTTTGCTTAACAAGAGGGCTGGTAAATGTCAAGATCAATCGGACTCCTTTCATATTTCCACCATGCGGAGACATTGCAGCCAACTTGCAAAAATTTGACATCTTCATGAAATTTGTATATGTGACAACTAAAGATTAGAACTAAATCTCCCAGTTTTCCCACCCTTTAAACCTACAGAAGCAGGTAGGCAGATTTGTAAGAAGATACCTCTATCCTTAATAATTAATGCAAAAATCCCCATACTATTGCTGATAGAAAGTAAGCTGTTGCTCCCTAATAATGCTTTCAAATGGAGCGGTTGTGTGTTGGCAAGTACTGGTGTACCATCCAAAACCTATAAAAAGAAGTATGAGTATTTGGGTGGTTTTAGCTGCATATTGTACGCAACAATAAGTGATGTTCTATTATTATTATTATTATTATTATTATTATTATTATTATTATATCTGTACTGTGAAAAATGGTTTCACCCTAGTTCTGTTGATCTGGGTTTTCTCCCCACTTCATTAGCAGAGTACTGTAGTCTGCTTATGTATTCACTATCAATGCAGTGTAATGCAGGGTTCATGCAATAAAGACCTAAGTGAGTTCCTGGGTGAAGAATAAGTTTTGTATTGAAAATGCCCTATCACATTATTCACAGAGATCTTAAAAAAATTAAACCATGTGCTATGTGTGTTATCAGACCAAAGCTATAGTTCAAGGGTTGCAACATGAAGACATAGGCCCCATTTAAACCACCATATAATGAAGCTTCAAAGTGCATTATATGGTCACTGTGGACTCAAATAATGCAGTTCAAGAATGTTCTAACAATAACTGAAATTTTGTTGGGAAATATGTTTATTGAGCATCAGGAAACCTTGACAAGAACAATCCTGGATTGATTAAAATCTTCACAGTTTGGGAGTTATTTGGCTCAACATTTGCAAATGGGATGGGGATAGAAAGAGAATTTTTAGCACAGAAAATCAGTGGAGAAATATTATTTTCTGTGCAGAAAAAAAATGCTGCTTCCTTCACACACAAAAATCATTTTCTGCAAAAGGTGCACAGAAAACGTTCAGTACTGTGAATAGTTTTCAGAAATGTAGTTTTCAAAGACTATCTCACAGTGTGAAGAAAATTGTTCAAATTATTTATTGTTTCCTTTGAGAATGAAATTAGTGAAAAATTATATCCCACATATTAAGCTACATTGAATCTACTTCAGACGGCACCTGGGAGTGGATGTAATAAATGCAGACAGGAAATGATGTCTATGTGGTGCAGGAAGTCATTTTTAAAGTACAGGCCTGGAGGGAGCACCATTTGCTTTCCACTTTAGGCAGCCATGTGTAACCAGCACTGCTGCTAAATATCACTAATAAGTCAAACTGTATGTTATGTCAATTATTTAATTTGTAAATCCTGTCTTTGGGTTCTGAAAGTAAGCAGATTGCCCCAACTGTCTGTATTAGGATTATTGCATGGGATAGGGAAATTTCAACCTCCTATCTCCAAATCATTTCTTTCTGGACATTTTCCTCTGCTGAATTAGGGTCAAAAATGCGGGGAAGAGGAGAAAACGGAACTGTTGCTGATGCAGACTTCCCCTGAGGTTTTCATTCCTTATAGAAGAGCAGATAAATTACAAGAAATTACCAGTTGGTGGGTAGAGAGAAGTTAATCCATCTCTAAATCAAACATCTTCTGGTTTTGATCTTTAGGAGGATCAATAGTCTTTTGAATTAAAAAAGAGAGGAATATCTACAATTTTTATAATATATTTGAGCTCTACATTCAGGTGGCATGGGATAGAGTAATGTCCTTACTATCTCCATAAAGAAAAAGGGTACAAGTAAAAAAGTTTAGGCCACAGCAAGAAAAGTGTATTCAAAAAAATGTTCAGAGCAAGACAGAATGAAAAGAAGGAGCAGGAAATGAAGAGAATTACTGGAATAGGAAGCCCACCTGCTACACCATAATATATTACTTGAATCAGGAAGGAACTATGATTAAGAATAAGGAGAGGCATTTTGGAATACTATATACATAATAAAATGTAAAACTGTAGTTGATGATCACGGGCTTCTGGAAACAAAATCAGCATTTCCTTTCTATTTCTTCAGTCCAACAAAACCTATTTTAAAATATTGCCTAAACATTGACAAATATAAGATACAGGATGGGCGTCACTTTTCCAGAATTCTGAAATCCCTAATAAAGACAGTCCCGGAGTTACAAACATCTGTCTTACAAATGACTCATAGTTAAGAATGGGTCTGAGATAACAGGAAGTGAGAGAAATGCACCCCTAGGAAGGGAAATTAACCCCTGAAAGAGTTATCATGGAGAAAAGGTGTTTCCACTGAAGCTTGATCAGTAATCCTTGTTTCCACAACATTTTTTTTTCAAAATCCAATTATCACAAGGACAGAAAGTGAGGTAAAATCTTCTGAACAGGGGCACAGATAGCAAAAACCAACACCACCAGAGTGTTAACCCTTCCCTATGCTATCCAAAGGAGGATAGAGAGATGATAGATAGATAGACAGATATCTGGAGTTATACTTAAAAATGTACCTGTTCTGACTTACATGCAAATTCAACTCAAGAACAAAACAACTGAATCTATCTTGTTCGTAACTTATGGATTGCTTGTACTCCAAAATCCAAAGTTACGAACAAGATAATAACACCTTTCTGATAATTCAGTGTACACAAATTTTGTTTTATGCATTATTAAGATATTGTATAAAATTACCTTCAGACTATGTGCATATGAAACATAAATTAATTTTTTTGTTTAGACTTGGGTTCACCTCTTCAAAATATCCTATTTTGAAAGCAAATGTCAATACGGGTATTCCAAATAGTCTGAAAATCTAAACGCTTCTAGTTTCAAGCATTTTGGATAAGGGATGCACAACCTGTCTTTACCTGTCACCAGATAGAGGGCAGAAATTGAGCCATTTTAGGTCCCTTCCCCAGAGCTGAATAAAATCCCACATTATCTACTTTGAACTGGGATATATGGCAGTGTGGGCTCAGATAACCCAGTTCAAAACAAATATTGTGGGGGTTTCTGCCTTGATATTCTGGGTTATATGGCTGTGTGGAAGAGCTCTCAGCCTGGGAGAGAACATTGAGAAGGTTCTCTACTGTGTCCTCACCAATAATACCTTTGGTGGTCGTGGCAGGATGGAAATAAGTGCTCATATGGAGATCTTAAATCTCATGCAGGTTCATGTGGAGAGACATATTCCTAACATGTTTAGGCTTCTAGCTGAAGAAGTTTTCTAGGTAAGTGAAAATAAGCTTAGAGCATTTGTAAGACAAAGGTAGTTTTTGGAATACCACTCCCAGAATTCCATAACCTGCTATCTGGGGATGAGTGGTTCTAGGTATCTAAATCCCCACCACCAAAAACTTTTCCATAATTGGATTAGCATGTAACACAGCTACATTGGAAATATTCCATAGCATTCTAAAATGTCAGTGAAAATTATGATGCATCTAAAGGTGATCTAATATGGTTCTCCTGCTAATGTATTGATAACTTTTTGTTAAATTTTCAGCTGTTTTAAGTCAGGAGACAGAATCAAAGACAAAGCTTTGACCAGTCTTTTCTAAACCCTTTACAAATTATTTTTTATATATTTTACCATATTTCAGTCTATTTTCTGTTGTTTATACTCAGATGATAGAGGTAAGCAACTTTCATTTGGCTGAATATAATGCCCAGTATTAAAGTTCAGTCTATATTGGAAACTGAGGTTGAAACAGGTTTATAGCCTGAAGGCAAGTTGCGAATCCCATAAAGTATTGTTAAAGGCACCTGGTTAGTGTTTTGTACACCTGCTTAATGTCCTCCCTGCCCCCACCCCACCAGAAAGTTGCAAACGTCAAATGTCTTGGCAATGTAATGGGGTTTGAATGACAGCCATGCACTCAAACAGCAGTTATGTTTTTTTCCTCAACCAAATTGGATCATAAATGATGAAAAAGAGGTCAGAAAGGAAGTATGGAGGCAAACAAATTTGAAAGGGGAAACTGCTAATAGCTATAAACCGGGCACAATCAAAGGACCGACAAGTCATTGTGGATTACCTGGCCCATGAATTACTGATCAAGCTGCATTGTGATATGGAATTTCTGGTTTCTTTCATCTCTAGCGCCACACTTTCTAATGGCTCCCAGATTAAATGCACAGTTTTGCCAGAAGAATTCTGTAAAGACCACTCATGGCTTTGAATATATAACACCCTTTTTGAAAACTACTCTGCTTGAATGGTTGGTTTACCTGTTGATTTCATTACAGGACATGCTGGAAGTAAAGTGAACATCCACACTTCTGGAATAAGCTCGAAGCGTCAAATGTGAATGTGCAGATAGCGTCACTAATGGTATGAGATGCCTTTACATAGTTATTGCTTCCTGGTGGAAATATCTGAATGAATGTAGTTTATTGTCTCCTAGCTTCATGTTTTCAATGCTAGTATGCTGTTATTGTCCAGTTTGCACATTTACACATCCACTGAGATTTCCTGAGGTGGAGACCCACCTTCATGGGAAGTAGACATGTCCTTGACTCTGTGCACAGCATCTCTAAGATTTAGTATTTTAATGGAACAGGGAGTAGTTCTGCTTCAATGCTTTCAACTCTGCTGCAACTAAGATAATTTAGAGATGAACCATGTTGCTCCACATATGACCATTTTTCAAATATATATTCACTGACCAGAGTTATATGTTACCCATGCTGTCTTCAACTGTGAGAACTAAAGCCAAGAGTAACTTTTGCAAGCTTTGCTTTAGGCCTGATACTTACATATACACCCACAAATGTGTTCTATTTATTTATTTATTTATTTATTTACTTACTTACGGCATTTTTAACCCACCATTCTCCACCCTGGGGGGGACTCAGGGAGGCTTACAACATAGGTATGCCATTAAAACAATGTAAAATTACAAAAACATTTAAATGGGATTATAAAATACATCAGAACATTTTAAATATTAACAATATCATCACTATTAACCACACTATTCCTAATTGTGATCCAGGCCGTTCCAATTGTCCATGCACAAAATTCTGTATTTGTCTATTGCATAGGTTATGCAAAGGCTTGATCAAAGAGCCATGTTTTTATGTTTAATTGTTGTAACTCAAGATTCTTAGAGGATCTAAACTGGTGATTCTCAACCTGGGGTCCCCAGATGTTTTTGGCCTACAAGAAATCCCAGCCAGTTTACAAAATGTTAGGATTTCTAGGAATTGAAGGCCAAAAACATCTGGGGACCCCAAGTTGAGAATTGCTGACCTAAACATTGTATTACTTACAAAGTATGTAGAGCTCCTCTTGTTTTTATCTTCTTTTTTATTTTTTGAAAGTACGTCACATTGAGGCCCCTTCTACACTACCATATAATCCAGATTATCAAATCAGATAATCCACATTATCTGTTTTGAACTGGATTATATGCCTCTACACTGATGTAATCTGGATTTTATACGGCAGTATACAAGGAGCCTGAGGCTCCTTCTACATTGCCATATAAAATCTAGATTATCTAATTTGAACTGGATTATATGGCAGTGTAGACTTATTTTACCCATTTCAAAGCAGATGTGGATTATCTGCTTTGATAATCTGGGTTACATGGCAGTGTAGAAGGAGCATGACTCTCTTTTACCAGAAAAAAGTGGGATATAAATATTATAATAACAATGCTACCATTTTCTCATCTCTGCAGAAGGAGACTTGATTCATTCACAGGTCCTATCGAAATCTATAATTTTGGGGCTTAAAACCTGCCCTCAATTTATATATGAGGTCAACTTATAGACAAGTGTATATATAGTATGTAGCCTGATGCAAGGTTTCAACTCTTAATTCATGGAACCATTTCTTTCTCTTAGCACCTATGATATGTGCAGTAGGTGAGACATATGTGCACTTTACAAGGTGGACCACATACACCACTAGAGTTGGAGACCACTTTTCCTACATCACTTGTTAAAAACCTAATTGGCAGCTGCAAATGCCATGTTGGAATGGCCGTTTTTCTGATGTCATCGCTGAATGCTGTACTTGAGGTATTGTAAATGCCTAGTTCTGTAGACATATAAATGTCTGAAACCACCACAAAGAATGTTGTTTTCTGAGTGGGAACCCATGTCTCACATTGCCTTTGGTGGTGAACACAACCCAAAATATAAAAGAAGGCCAGCTAATTTGTCCTTGTCAGCAAAGTTTGGCTGTAAATATACAGAACAAGTTGCAGAGGAAAATGAAACGAGAGAATTTGTAAAGCTGAGAGATGAGATCATCCTCCAACAACAATCCCCAGATTCATAGACACTTTTGAATTCATGAGGTGAGAATGACTAGCTCAGAGGCCTGCGAAATGCATTTGAAGTGAACAACTCTTTTAATATACGTTTACAAACTATCTCCCATTAGCAGAGATGGAACTGAATTGTATTAGAAAGAGGGGAACAAAAGGTAGTACAACAATTGTTTTCATCTGTGGGTGCTCTTTATACATTCTGAAAGTTAGAGCAGAATTTTGGCGAGGTTTGATCTTGAAAACATAAATTCCTATGTGAATAATTAGACCTTCAAAAGTTAAGAAGATAGGTGTTCATTGGAAAACAGGGGATTGAAACTGATTCTACACATGACATAAAAAGAGCATGTGGTATTTCTCCACTTTTAAGTACCTGTGTTTATTCACTAAAACTCATATGATGACCCTATATAGACTTTATTAAAAATAACACTTTATTAAAACATAGGTTTTATTAAAATTGAAAAAAATGAACAACCCCTTAGTGGTTGTTTGCTTGTTGTTGTAATCTGCATCCCACTGTTCTGTAAAGCTTGCAGTCAAAGGAGCTTGGAGGAATATAAAACCATAAAATGTCCCAAAATAGATCATTCAAAGAAACCAGTAACAGATAGAAAGAAACAAAGAGGTTGGAATAACATAGAAACTTGCTGGAACAGAACCACCTTGGAAAATGTGGCATTTTGAGCTCTTCAATGCCACAGAAACATGGAAAAATAGAAATCACTGCTTTTTCTGAATGAGGTTAATCATTAACAAATACCATACCTTATTTGGGGTTATTGATCCTTCTGGTAAGATCCCAACATAATGTGGCTGATACATTACAGACCATTTCTGGTTCCTTAGCTTGGAAGCTGATGTTGAAAATGAATTAGATATTGTTATTTCTACAAAATTAGGCAACACATGTCATTCTCATATACACTAGTACTGTTCTTATCCTTTAGAAATGTGATAGAATCATAAGGTTGGAAGAAGCAGGAAAATCACATTCCAACTTGGAAACCTTTACTTGGTGGACTAGAAAGCATATAATACAATGTTTTCAAAGGAAAATTGGAACTTTAGCACAGCAGGTTAATCACCAAGCTGCAATAAATCTTGCCAACTGGAAGAATGACAGTTCGAAGCCCAGGTGAGGATGAGCTCTTGATCTTTAGCTCAGCTTCTGCCTACCTAGCAGTTCGAAAACAAATGTGAGTAGGTAAATAGGAACTGCCTTAAAGAGGGGAGGTATTTAGGCTCCGTGTTTCGATCAGAAAAGGGAGGAAGATTACAAACAGGGAAAGTTCTTGGGCAGGGAGATGGAATGACAGTACCCCCAAGCACAGCCTCCATCCTTTTGGCATCCAAAGATGCCAAAAGGATGGAAAAGCCTATATATACCTCTATCTATTGTCTGTCTTGTCATTATTATAATCAGCATTGAATGTTTGCCGTATATGTGTTCTGTGTCTGTGATCTGCTGTGAGTCCCCTTCGGGATGAGAAGGGCAGAATATAAATACTGCAAATAAATAATAAATAAAATAAAATATGGGTATATTTGTACTGAACATTTTTTATCAGTTTCATACCACTTTAATTGCCCTAGCCCCATTCTATGGAACTATGGAATATGCAATTTTATGAGATACTTAGAAAACTCAGTCAGAATATGATGTAGCTTATGGTTGGGCAACAGTGGAAGGCTAGGCCCGTGTTCACATGCCATACTGCATCTGCGCCTGCAGACAAAGGGCAAATTTCTGCATCAAATCCACCACAAATTCCCTTTAAGGTAAGTAGGAAATCCTCACCATGTCTTGGGGAATTCCTGGGCTATTTTTTAGCAACAGAAATTACACAGAAATAAATAACTCATCTCCTAGGAATACAGGAGGTCTGCAAACACGGTGTAAATGCCCTTTAATACAAACTTTAGAGATCATTTTGATACATTTTGGAAGGAAGGCATAATTACCTTTTTTTTTACTCCAGTATAATAATAGCCCTAGGCATGCATGCTGCCACCCCTTGCATAGGTAACAATTCTGTCATACTTGCTCTTGACTGGACCATTTGAAGTCCTTATATCACTCTTATAGTCCATTTCTGAGGATCTTGCCTATCACATGATACAAGGTCTGTTTCATTGGACACTTGTAGGCAGTCTTTTCATCCTTCTTGTTTCTCCTTTGTCAACGTGGCTGGAAGTACACTTCTGGTAGCAGCCCCAGAAAAACCATGAGTAAAGTAATTTCCACTTTCTTATTATTGTTTCCTTTTTTAAAAAAAATATGGAACTGCACAGCATTGTAGGAACAAAATATGTTAGATAGAGGACACAAACTTACATGGTTGTGCAAGATCTGTCAAAAAAACAGGAAGACAGTAATGTAGGGGAACACATGGAATGGATTGGGAGGAGTCATATCACAATTGTGTGATAAGTCTGGTGTGCATTTTTTATTAGATATGGAAAGGAAAGAAGCATGTGAGATGCAGTGAGTAGGTATCTAGTTCTCAGTTAGTGTTCTTAAACAGAGTCTCGCCTACTTGAAAATGCTTTTTTCTGATGTTTGTGTGATAAGATCCTTAGTTTAAGAGGAGGCCTTTTTAACAATAATAACTGCTCAATAAGTTGACTTCTAGGCCACCCTGTCTAGGTTTTATTGATGGTGTCCAAATGATGCCTAAGGGTAAAACCAAATTAATTTAGAACAAAGCAGGGTGCTAGGAGGAAGATAATGGTGGCCAAGTAAGTTTTTAAAACTTTTAAGGGCTTATTTTGGGGAGCTTCAGAGTGGGCTGCATATCATCCTGATAGTTATCAAGATGACATGTAGACACCCCCTCCCCTCGGAAGGCCCATGTTTTTGAGAGTGTGTGTATAAACTTAAATCTGTGCCAAAGGGAGTTTTTAAAACCCGGTTCAGCATGTGTTTCAGCCACTGTGGCAGCACCCTTACTATGATATACAGAGGAAGGAAGGAAGGAAGGAAGGAAGGAAGGAAGGAAGGAAGGAAGGAAGGAAGGAAGGAAGGAATCTGACTTTCTGGTATGTATCCCTCCCACCACTCAAAGAATAAAATATAAAAGAAACCCCAAATTATTCCTTTGATTTGTCTGAGGGAAATTTAACTTTTCTTGAATTGTGATTTACCATGTTGTCCATTTCCAGACATGGTTATTTGTTCAATCTTCAAAGTATCAATGCATAACAAAAATAAATTAGCATGCACTGAACAATTGCTTTCAGTATAAAGAATACTTTACAATAAAGCAGTTTGGGCAACATAGCTCTTCTCTCACTTGCTCCAGCTAGTGATTTAAACTCTTACTACAGTTACTTTAGAGCTACCAAACACAGTTGCACATATCAGTGCAAGGTTTTCCCAGCATGCTGTCTGGAACAAGCTAATTTTTACAAATGTAACAGAGACCTTTTCAAAAGAGACCTGGTATTTCACTGAGAACCTCTCATTTCAATCAAGAGTGAGATGGCTCTGTACTGCCCAGAGCAAAGGTATTAATCCTGACCTAAGGCTCACAGCAAGTCTGGAAATCATAAAATTACAGGCTCTCATTTCCAAAGCCCCAGAGATTTAGAAAGGCCGACTTTCCCAATGAGTACTCAGATGTCATAATAAAGTGTTAAAACTCTGCAGTGTAATTATCACTGAATATAATTGGACTAATAGATGTGTTAGTCACCCCAGAAGGACCAATCTCCTAAAAATAATCACCTGAAAGAATGTAAAGTTACCTTTATTATGAGCCAATGGAAATGGCTAAGATTTCTTTTAAATAGTTATATGCTCTAGCTCCTACTTTTGCTCTACTTCCTCCTTTCCTTGCCTGCTTTACTTTCACAAAGAAGCTATATCTTCATTTATAATCACTTTGAGTCTCTCTCTGAGAGTTGTCATTTTCAAATTATCTGGAAATTTTATTATTTTGTATTATTCAACCTTTTTCCTCATGTCACTGTGGGACACTTTTAGCATGTTTTTACCATGTACAAAGAGTACAGTATGCGCTCCACTTTTACAAGGGTTAGGGTCACACAAACTCTGTGGAAGTGGAAAAACATGAATTTAAAAAAGCCTTTATTCAGAGGGTACCTTTCTAAAAATCTCTAGTTCCTCTGGGATACATCTACAGTCAACTTCCATAGAGAGTTCTCTATTTGCGGATTTCATTAATATGTTCTCTCTCAGAACCTCTGGGTCCTCCAGTACACTGTGGTCAACATCTGGACTCTAAACAGTGTGTTAATTTTATAAGCATCAACCAGGATCCCAAAGTCAGTGGAATTCCCATCCTTCTGCAAGCTATACAGAGACAGAACATTGGTTCTTCCAACTTTGTATTGTTTCTATTGACTGGCAATAACTCTCAAGGGTTTTCCACTCTCATCTCAAAACGTCAGGTGTAGATCTTTTAAACTTTTGCATGTAAGTCTAATGCCTTGTCACTAAGATATTTCACTTACACCATATGAGATTTTGTTTCTCCATTTTAACTTCACATGACTAGTGTTACTCTTATATGGACTACCTAGCTCAGCCATTACAAACAAGCTCACCCTGGCAAATTATATTTCACTCATACAGTTTTGAATTCTAAAAATCAATGGAAATATCATATTTTCCTAATATCTCAGGAGACAGTAGGGTTAGAATAAGAATGCTCTGTTTCTGTTTGGTATTGAAGCATATGATAAATTCACAGTACTGTAGTTTGAAATGGCTTACTGATAGTGAATAATCCTTTGGTCTGTGGTTGACCATTCTGAACAGGAAGGGCTATTCATTCAAGGCATCCTGTTTAAACTGATACTTTTGATAGAGAAATAGAGTCTTTCTGCCTCTGGTGTTTACTGTACACCTCTCTTTTTTGTCTCCCAGTTTGGTCCCATGGGTATATGACTCATGTCTAGCAGCTATTCATGCTAAACAATACTAGAATATGATTTATGATGATCTCAAAAAGCAGAAGGCACCAAAGACAATGAAATTACACACACACACACACACAATAAATATCCCACTTTTTGAATCTTGATTTAAAAACAAAAACTAATAAATAATCTTTTGACGCTCGATCCCCACTTTCTTTCTGTCTTCCAGATTATGGGTTTCTACAGACTGTGGAACCTTGGAGAGACCAAATTTAACAGGATATCATCAAATCGCATTCCAGATGAGAAGGGCATGGAATTCTTTCCTTTGAAAATACCTCTGTGTCTGCTTTTCTTTTCATTTATAGTAGACCCAGAAACAACTCTCTTGACTTTGGCTGAATTACCTCAGACTCTTTGAGGCTCTTACTAAAAATACATACAAGAAACAAAATATTGTACCCAAAGGTAGAGAACTGCGACAGACAGGGTAGCCAGTTGCATTGGCAAAAGGCAACATACAGTACTTGGAAAAGGTGGGAGGAGAGAGCTGGCCTTGGGCCACCAGACGTGGCTCCCTGGACTCTGACTATTCAAAGTAAGTCCCAATAAACGAGGAGAAAAAAGAAGAAAAAGGAGGAAAAAGCCATGCACTGCTGTGGATCATCCATTAAGCTGTCTGTTGAATCTGGTGTAATGTTAAGCAGACCAAAGAGACTGCTATGATGTAGCTTGAATGCAGAACTATGCTCACCTCATCCACAGAGCCCTGGTGCTACATAAACTTGTTTGCTAAGTCCCATATTTCTCTTTTTATTTTACGAGTATTGAGAGACTGCTTACTTGCCTGTATTCTATTGCAAGCCATAATGTCAATGGAGAGCTACCCAGTTGCACTGAGTTTTCAGTGTGGCACTAAAAGGCCCCTTTGAGCTTCTATCAAATGTAACATGGGCATACATATTTGTGAGCCATGGCTTTGATGAGCGTCTTAAAATATGGAGAATCATTTTAAATTCTTCTGTAGTTGTGTATCACAAAGGAAAGTGGATTTTTGACATATATTTCAGTCTTCTTTTCTCACATGAATTAATCAGGATATCACATAACCTTAAAAAATGGATTGCTGTCCATCGGTTATGGAACAACGTTAAGGTAGAATATGCAAAGAGAACATCCTGTATCTATACTTCATAGCAGACCTAAGAAATTTAGAAGGAAAAAATCTGAAGGGATTCTATATGGGGTCATGCCCTCTGGTAGCGCAGTGGTTTAAACTGCTGAGCTGCTGAACTTGCTGACTGAAAGGTTGGCGGTTTGAATCCAGGGAGCGGGGTGAACTCCCACTGTTGGCCCAGTTTCTGCCAACCTAGCTGTTTGAAAACATGCAAATGTGAGTAGATAAATAGGTACCACTTCTGCGGGAAGGTTACAGTGCTCTATGCAGTCATGCTGGCCACATGACATTGGAGGAGACTATGAACAACACCAGCTCTTTGGCTTAGAAATGTAGTTGAGCACCACTCCCCAGAGTTGGATACGACTAGACTTAATGTCAGGGGAAACTTTTATTTTTACTTTCAGTCTTCTTTTGTCACGTGGATTAATCAGGACATCACATAACCTTAAAAACGGGTTGCTATCCATTGGTTCTGGAACAATGTTCAGGTAGAATATGCAAAGAGGACATCCTGTGTTTATACTTCATAGCAGATCTAGGAAATTTAGAAGAAAAAAATTCTGGTGATGGGATCCTACATGGGGTCATGCCCTCTGGTAGCACACTTTGTTGTGGTGGGTTTTTTATCAATCATGTTTTTAACTGGTTTTTAATTTTTTTGAATTTTAAACACTTTTCACTTTTGTATTATCTGAATTGTTAACATCTAGAAATCTGTGTAATCTGCCTTGAGTTCCAAACTGAAGTAAACACAGGATATAAATAAACAAGTAGAAAGGAGGGAGGCAGACAAGCAGGCAAAAATGGAATCTATTTATGGTTCCTTTTAATGTTTTACGAACACAATACACTCAGTGATGTTCAATGCCTTCCACGTCAAGAGGCGTAATGAATTTACTTTCAGTTTTAGTCCAGACTTGAAAGGAGCTATCCAAGGTGCTAGACCTGTTTTTGGGGATAGTTTTCACCATCTTTTTGAATTTTAGAATAAAACCCAGAATGGGCTCACTACACTCTAGCAGGGAAGTCATCAATTGCCATTGATATTACTCATGGAAGTTTTCAAGAGTAGAAATATCACCTTTTTTAATCATCAAGAGGATATGCAGAATGGGTGACACTTGGCTTGACAACAATACATGTGAAAAAGATCTTGGACGCTTAGTAAACAATATATTGAATATAAACCAACAATGTGAGGCAGCATCTTAGAAAATCAATGAGATTCTGGGCTGCATCAAAAGGGGGATAGTGTCTAAATCAAAGGAAGTCATGGTGCCCCTCTATTCCGCTTTGGTCAGACCTCACCTGGAATACTGTGTCCAGTTCTGGGTGCCACAATTTAAGAAAAATATTGACAAGATGTAACGTGTCCAGAGGAGGACACCTAAAATGATAGAAGGTCTGGAGACCATGCCCTATGAGGAGCAGTTTAAATAGCTGAGTCTGATTAGCCTGCAGAAGAGAAGTTTGAAAGGAGACATGGTAGCCATGTTAAATATGTGAAAAGATGCTATAAGGAAGAGGGAGCAGGGTTATTTTCTGCTGTCCTGCTGACTAGGACTTGGAGCAATGGTTTCAAATTGCCAGAAAGGAGATTCCACCTGAACAATAGGAAGAGCTTCCTGACTGGAAGAGCTGTTCAAGAGTGGAACTCTCTGCCTCAGAGTGTGGTGGAAGCTCCTTCTTTGAAGGTTTTTAAACAGAGGCTGGATGGCCATCCATTGGAAGTGCTTTGATTGTGCTTTTTCTGCATGGCAGAGGGTTAGACTGGACAAACCATTCAATCAATTCCATCTATGATTATATGAAATGTGGACCACAGTAATAGGCTGAGATCTACGTGCAGCCTCTGGCCCATGCTTAACGCATCCTTTGGACCTTGAGGAGCACTTAAATATTTAGTCTTCATCAGATTCCATGTCAATTTATTTTAAACTGGAGCCAAACTGGGCAAGTGTAGTTTCAAGTGATAGGCTGAAAATGAAATCAAGGCAGCATGTGCACTTTGGAATTATAGATTTTTCATAGCGGGGAGTGAATATAAAAGCCATTTGTTAACTCACATGTGGAAACATTCAAGCAACACAGAGTCGCCTACTAGTGAGTCAAAGCACTTTTCTAGTATCTGTTCCTTTCTGATAAATGCTTCATTTTTCACTAAGTTCTCTGCCTATGCTTATCGTGTGCCTAAAAGCACAGGAACATAATGCTTGCATAGCAGAAACCAAGTACCTACGGAAATGGAATGCATATGAAAAACATCTATCTCCACAGTACAAACATTTCAGTTTTGTGAAGCAATGAATCAGACGTCTCAAGAAATATTTCAAAACCCTGAGCGTGCACGCATGGGCACTAATGTGCAGCCACACGCACATACAAATGGTACTGAGAGCTTTGCACACCTGACAAAACCTTGGCAGATCTCTCTGTAGCACAACTTGCATCCCAGATCTTGTTTTTGTTCTCTGAGGGAAACCACTCTGGAGGCCTTCCTTCAGGTTGGAAAGCATACTTTTATCAATAAAATAAATATGTTGGACTAGGAGTGCAGCAGTCAAGAATTATGTGATCTTCTAAAATAACGTCTCATTTTTAAATGGCTCCAAAGTTACACTGCCTTTCCTTATTTTTTCACAACACAACATTGCTAAAAACACAAAACTGGTCTGCTACTGCCAAAAGCTATGCCTGTGAATCCTCATGTGTTTTGGAGCTATAAGGGATTCTTGGCACAGCAAATGTGTTGCTGTGGAAGAGCTGCAGTTTCTATTGCTTTTACTGTCCCTGGAAACTGTGTGGCTTCTCTGAGAATGTGTTAGGAGTCTTTTCCCACGTGGCATGCACTTCAGAAAATATGTTCTGTAAGCTGTCTCTCTCGCACCAGCTGATAGGTTTATGGGCTTTTCTTCAGACCCTGAGAGGTACAAAGACAGTGCTACAGAAATATAGAAGCAATTGTGTTTATGGAGTTAGACTTTCATAGACCTTGTGAGAACTAGGATGCTCTGACCTATGTATATCTTTACAGCAGAGAAGGAAGAGAAGGAAGAATGGACTTATGAAAGATGCCTTATACAGGTTGAGTATCCTTTATCCAAAATGTTCAGAACTAGAAGTGGTGATCAGGGGACCAGTGGCTGAAGAGGAAGCAGGAGGTGAGTCTTTCTTGGGTAGAGCTTGACTCTTGGAGTGTGCTAGAAAGCTGAGTGTTTGTTTCTTATTGTGTAAAGGCTGGATGCTTGTTTCTAAGATGGTGTGTTTGTTTTTAATGCTTTGTGGTTGTTCTCGTGTCTAGTGTGCTGATATCTCTGCCTGATGCCTTGAGCTTGAGGTCATCTGCTTGTGGGGTGGAGCTTCAGCTAGATCACCTGATCTTTCTTGGAATGGAGCCAAAAACAAAGGGTCATCTCTGTTAACTCTCAGTAACATTGAGAAGGAGAACATTGAGAAGGATCTTAAATGCACCGGGACTGTGGCACAGTTGACTGAGTGTCAGCTGCATTAAAATCACTTCTGAGCAAAACGTCATGAGTTCAAAGCCAGCCTGGGTTGGAGTGAGCTTCTGACCAATTGTGTAGCTTGTTGTCGACCTTTGCAACCCGAAAGACAGTTGCATCTGTCAAGTAGGAAAATTAGGTACCACCTATGTGTGGGGAGGCTAATTTAACTAATTTATGAGGCCATTAAAAAAAGACTTCAGCAAAGCACTCCAGCAAAAGCATGCGGGGAATGCGGAAGTACTTCATCAGTATCGCAGATGGACGATGAAAGTTTGACTTTATAGACAAGGTCCACAAATGGTGCATTTGGGTTTCACAATTCAATGAAAAGTTCAGGAATGTATCCCCCATGACTATGGAAGTTATACTGTAGTTGGTTCCTGATCAACACAGCTATAATATTTTCTGTTGCATTACAGCACTGAACTAAGGACACGCGAGCTATTTTGCGGGCAGCAGCAACAGGTTTTTAGCAGTTTTGCCATGGAGCCCAATGGCTCCCGTCACATCCGGGAAAAGTATTTCCACGGTGGCTCCATGAGGAAACTGAAAAAAAAACAACCCAAAAAAACCCCACCCTGCTGCCACCCTAGGTAGATGCCACCACAATAGCCACAACTCACAGGGATCCTTGCAGATTCCAGCAGCATGTATGAGGAGATCCCTGGACTCTTGTTTCTTTTAAGTGGCCATCAGATCTCTGTTTCCTTGTTTTACTTGCTTTTCTTGCTTGAATAGTCTGAGGACAATATCCTGAAAGAGGATATGATATCTGGCATGGATTTAAAACATATCTTAAGTGGAAAGAAGCAAACATATTATTTTAATCTGTCTCAGACATACATATGTGATGCTCTGTCTCAGTGAGCTAGGAGTGTGTGCTGATGAAATATACAAATAACACCAATCTAAGAGGTATTGTTAATAAAGAGAAAGAGCAGGAAATTATGCAGGACAAATTTAGATGAGCTCATGAATTGGAACAATATAAATGGAAAGAAATTCAATAATACCAAGTGTCAGATTATATATCCGAAGACAAACAATAAGTATTTTTATTTCTGGCTGCGGGCTCATTGGTTGGAAACAACTGAAAGAAAGGGATGGTGACCAGTAGTTGATTGCATGATGACAAAGAGCCACCAAGTTGGTGTAGTTGCCAAGAGGTCAGATTCCAGTTTTGGATGTAGCCGTGTGAGGTCTGTGGGCTGCCAGTACAAGCAGTCCAATTGAGTCACAGTTGGACCAACTGGAAGTAAACACATAGTCAAGCCAAAGGAATACTATGGTTCTGCCATATGTGCGCTATATATGTGCTTTATGGGTTTCCTAGTCAGAAAATATACTTTGGGGGAACTAGCAGCTTCTTGAATTTTCAAGTCACCATTCCCACTGGATATGCTGACTAGAGGGACCATATTGTCAAAAAATATTTTCCCCAGCTCTGCTCCTAGCACCAAGAAGTGGTAAAATGGTGACATGGTGGACATTCAACTGAGAAGATGTTGGCTTCTGAATATCCAAAGCCATAGTTTTGAGAGACTATACATACTATCAAGCAAGGCCTGTCTGGCAGAGGGATGACCATGTAAAAAGCCATCACTTGCATTGCTTCTATACTACTCCAAATGGCCCCCACCCTCATACCTTCTACTGACCTCTGGAGAAAGAAGAACATGACCTCTGGTCTCACAAGAATGAATGTAAAATGAAAGCTACTGTCTGGTAGCAGATTGCTTGAGATTTCACCATAACACTAAAGATGCTCTGGAACCCATATGAACTATTAATCCACAAGGTCTTGCTCCTATTTATTTCTTGTACTTGGGAAGCAACAAAATGGCTGGAGAAACTTCCCCTTGAAGAACGGTAAAGCACTTGAACTTTTTTTAATTTAAAAAAGTAATAAAAAATACCTGGGAGACATGGATAGTGTGAAATGTCATAGAATTGTGTGTCGTGGTGGTACGGGAAATTTGTTTTTTCCTCCTCAGACATTATACACATATGCGATGCTTTTGGGGGGTCACGCAATACAACTGAACACTACTAAATTTGGGACAAATAAATTTCTAACCTTTCAACGGATACACATTGCATCTTGGCTCTTACATCTATAGGAAAATGTCACGGGCTGTCCTGTATAATTGCGCACAAATCTTACAGAACCTACTGTATTGGAAGGATTTCAACTTATTCCTTAAAAACAGCAAGACACAGGACTTTATCACATGTACATCCCGTTCCTAGCTATTAATATGTAAAACCCATCAATGGCTTCCAGTTCTACAATATTCCCAGCACCAACTTTGGTGCAATGGGTCCCTTTTGCTTTTGTGCCAGTGTGCTGGTGGTAAAGTGACATTAGGAGGCGGGATTCTCCCCATCTCTTCCTCTTTTTCCTCTCCCTTTCTATTCCTATACTGGCTGTTTTCCTTTTATTTTACATTTATACTTGCCCTTCTTTGGTTTTTTAATGCTGGAATTGTACAATTGTGCCAAAACTAAAAATTAGGGAACAGCAGTAAGGCAGGGTTATGAGTTATGTAGAAATACAATCTTGGGGTCATGAATCTAGCACTATTACATGAATGAAGAAAGGTGCACTAATGAAGAAAGCCAAATGAACCCTCACAAGCCAAACTGAACTCCAAAACCAGGGGTTTAAACTTACTTTTAAAATAGCAAGGAAGGATTTTTTCCACACCATTCCCTCTTCTTTCCAACTAGTAAATGTTTTTTTTCCCCCTAGCCTCAAGACACTCAAATATTAGGTTATATATTTGGATTGTGCTTTTCTGTTCATTTTGTTGGGTGAGGGTGACTTCAGTAAATATTTCATAAGAGGAGTATTTTGTGGATTTAGGAGGTTATTGAGATCCCATCTCAGATTTATAGAAATAAGAGAAAAATGATGAAGATTTTTGGAGATGACATCATGGTTTGTGTGGACTAGACATCACCACAAATAACCTACAATACCCTTTAAAATTAGTTTTTTCCTGACTTCATAAACCAATATTTTATTTGGCAGGCCTTCATTGGCAAGCGTGTTGGACAGTTCTGTTTGTTTTCTGTAACCAGGAAGATACAACCAGAGTTTTCACGTAGGCTTCCTTCAGTACTGTGGCTTTGCCATTTTTGGTCTCTTTATTACTGCTGCTCAATATTTTTCTTGGGAACATGCATTAAGGACAAGGATATGAATAAAATAAAAAATAGTCCTTGTAACAATACCTGTTACCCTCCTCGAACTGTCATCTCTTGGTGTCCAAAACAGCTATTTTGAGTTAAAATAATAGTAGCTAGGGCATGTCATATTTGAGATTATGTAATCATGTACAGCTGTGAAACAACTAAATAATGGGAGGAAAATTGTTCCTCTCTGTTGATGCATTGAATAAAACCAAGAGCCAAGTATATAACAGTGCACAAAATCTATAGAAAATGAACTATAAGTTAAACTAAACATTTTTTAAAAGAAGTAAAACTGTGCTAAAATGCTTGCTTCCTCAACTCTGTTTAAGACTAGGGTTAGGGATTCTCAAAGTGTATATAACACCACAACAGTACATTATGGAATCCTGTGGTTTGTAGGGAGCTCCAACATGAAACGTTCCTGGGACATGATTCTAAATACCTCATAAAACTATAAATCCCAGGATTTCATGGAATCAAGACATGGCAGTTAAAGTGGTATCAAATTTTGGTAGTTGTGTCCAATGAAGACAGTCCATTGACTTGCCATTGCTGTCATACGCAGTCATCTTGGCCAGTGGTCAAAGATGTTGGAGAGAAAGACATTCTACAATATCTGAAGGTCAATTGACAACAATAACACATCAGATAGCTGTATGGAGAGATGTTTATGATTCAAGGTCACTTACACAAGATCTATAGTAACCTGTCCAACCTTTTGACTGACAACCATAGTTAGCATGTGGAGGAGAGAATGACTTTTCTGTGGTAGTGCCGCCCATATTGAATACCCTAGGATTAGGGTGGAAATAATATTTGTAATTATTCATTCCCAGGTTCAAACACTGGATTACTTTTAGGAAACTCTGCTAGGAAATAAAATCGACCAGCAAGTTTTGTCCCAATATTCAGACAAGGTATTGCTGAGGAATTATTTTGAGGAGAAAACACGGTGAGTGTATTGAAAAGCAGTGCTTGCCAGATTCTGGTCTTCCAGGTATTTTCGAACCAGCTCCCACAACTGCAAATATAACAATTGTGTGGCTGTGAGTTTTCCAGACTATATGGCAATGTTTCAGAAGCATTCTCTCCTGACCTTTCACCCATATCTATGGCAGGCATCCTCAGATTGTGAGGTCTGTTGGAAACTAGGCAACTGGGGTTTATATATCTGTGGAATAATGTCCAGGGTGGGAGAAAGAAATCTTGTCTGTTTGAAGTAAGTGCAAATGTTGCAATTGGCCAACTTGATTAGCATTTAATGGTCTTGCAGATTGAAAGCCTAGCTGGTTGTTGCTTGGGGATCCTTTTTTGGGATGTGTTAGCTGGATCTGGTTGATTCTTGTCTGGAATTGCTCTTTTTTTAGTGTTGCTCTTTATTTACTGTCCTAATTTTAGAGTTTTTTAAATACTGGTAGCCAGATATTGTTCATTTTCATGTTTCCTCCTTTCTGTTGAAATTGTCCACTCTTGTGGATTTCAGTGGCTTTTCTGTGGTTTGGCATTGTAGCTGTTAGAGTGGTCCAGTACTTCTGTGTTCTCAAATAATATGCTGTGCCCAGATTGGTTCATCAGGTGCTCTTCTATGGCTGACTTCTCAGGTTGAATTAATCTGCAGTGCCTTTCATTTTCCTTGATTTGTGTCTGGGCCCTGAGTTTGAAATAGAATGTAGTACCGGTATGTAATGACTAGAAACATTTTAAAGCAGCATTCATAAGCAAGGTTCGGGTCATGCTAACTGCAGAATTGTGACCAAGGTAATGAAAATGCTACATTTCCCAAATTCTGATGTATCACAAAAAGAAACTGAATTGTTGTTAAGCATGCGGGACTGAAAGCTTTGGTGATTCAGGTTCTACTGTTGACTTTGATTGACTGAGATAATCACTCTCTCTCAGGCTTCATCTACACTGCAGAATTAGTAGAGTTTGGCCCTATCTTAACTGCCATGTCTCAATGTAACAGAATCATTGGAGTTGTAGTTTTACAAGGTCTTTAGCCTTCTCTGCCAAATGTTCCTGGTGCCTCATCAAACTGCAACTCCAGGAATTCCATAGCATTAAACTGTGGCAGTCAAATTGATGTCAAACTGCATTAACTTCACAGTGCAGGCACCCTTTCAGTTTGGCAACCTCACATAGGTGTTGGAATTAAAGTGATAATAAGGATTACTATTCTTGTCTCCATAGACTCATTAAAGGTAAGATAAAATAGAAATGTAAATAAATACATAGCAGACTTTCAGCGTAGATATCTGGATACCCATGCTCCTTGATGTGCTTGAATTTGCATTGCCTCAAGAAGGAAAATGTGTGTCAATATCTAGGAATATGTGAACGATTGGAAGAGGGCATAGATGTGATAGTGAAGAGTGTTCCCTTTCACATAAAGTTCTTTCACATTTTTTCTGCCTTACTCCACTTAGGCAGAAAAAATGAAATGCAAAGATAGAGAAGAATCTTGGAGTCCTTATGTAAAACATGAGCCAACAATGTGATGCTGTGGCAAAAAAAAAGCCAGCGGGATTTTGGCCTGCATCAATAGGAGTATAGTTTCTAGATCCTGGAAAGTCATGTTATCCCTCTATTCTGCCTTGATTAGATCACATCTGGAATGCTGTGTCCAATTCTGGGCACCACAATTGAAGGGAGAAGTTGACAAGCTGGAATGTGTCCAGAGAAGGGTGACTGGAGAACAAGCCCTATGAGGAGCAGCTTAAAAAGCTAGGCATGTTTAGGCTGAAGAAGAGAAAGCTGAGAGGAGCCATATAGAAATAGCCATATAGAAATATGTGAGGGGAAGTCATAGGGAAGAGGAAGCAAGCTTGTTTTCTGCTACCCTGGAGACTAGGATGCAGAACAATGGCTTCAAACTACAGGAAAGCCATCTGAACATCAGGAAGAATTTATTATTCCACAGCTGTTTAGCAGTGGAACTATCTGCCCCAGAGTGTGGTGGAGGCTCCTTCTTTGGAGGGTTTTAAGCAAAGGGTGGATGGCCATCTGTCAGAGGTGCTTTGAATGTGATTGTCATGCTTCTTGGCAGGGGTTGGGCTGAATGGCCCACGAGGTCTCTTCCAACTCTATGATTCTATGATTACACAAGTGTAGCACTTTGATGTCACTGTAACCGTAATGCTTCCACACACCCCCCTCGATGGACTGTCACCTTGTCATGGTGAGGGGGCTTGCGTGTTCCAATGAATCTGTGGGCACAACGACTGGAGTCATGCACTCCCAGGAGTGGCTGCGGGGGAGGTTCCAGACCAAGCACAGTCCGAAGACTCAAAGACCTCAACGGCGGAGCAGGAGGAGGATAACATGGTACATGTTACAACGGCTGTGAAGGCGGAAGAAGGCTGCAACAGATTGAGAAGCCACGGTCATTGTGTCAAACTACATAACCAGTGAAACCTCACTCTGGGAAGACTGTGTGTTGATCAGTTGTGCACTGACCTCCACACATTAGAAAAACCCACGCACAGGCGTCTTCCAAAGAAAATAAAAAAACAAAATCAAGGAAGACCATCTTACTCGTCCAACAAGGGATCGCCTAAGTAAGTAATGCTTCCACCCTATGGAATTATGGTATTTGCAGTTTAGGGAGGAGTGACTAAAATGCCAGAGAATTCTAGTATTTCACTAAACTATACATCCCAAGATATTGTAGGATGCAACCATGGCCATTCAAGTAATATTGAAGTCACAATCCCAGATTGAATGAAATCTTGTAGCAGGCAGGAATTTATCAATCCTGGTAAAACATAAAAGGCATCTATTGCTGATAGTTTAAATGCAGCTAGCATACACCTCTCAGATTCCTGAAAAACATTTTCTTGCAGCACACAACCAGTATGGAAAGTTCTAATAATTAAATCTGCTCTATTGACCTCACCGAAATTAACTGGCTTTGCAACAGTATAGCTGTCTGTGTAAAAACAGGAAGCCAGATTTCCCCTAAGTAACTCTGATTCACCATGAGAAAAACAGCTGGGTCTCTCCCTTAACATGCAACTTTTGTGGGGCAAGGATAAAAGGATGTATATGTCTGATATCCTCCCTTAAAAATGGGTGTGTGTATATATATTTTTCCAATGGAAGTTTTCCAACACTGATTTCTGGAAAAGCCTGTCTGGCTTGGACAACATATTTACTTTACAAAATGTTTTTGTATTCTGTAACCCACCCAAGCAAAAAACCCAAAGAGAAGCCAATTTATCACAAAATACTTAATATCTCTAGGTACCTAAATTATGTATTGCACCCTCCTTTTTTTCCTTCCAAAGACAAATCGGTAAGAAAAAAATCTTTTAACAATAATCAATGTCTTAAACAACAAAACGGGTGTTGTGTCACTGTTTCTCCACGGTTGTGCTATATTTTCTCCTGTAGACGCCTGAATTTTTATTATTATTATTATTTTGTTCCACATGCTCACACATCTGCTCAACATGTGTGGTTGATGACTGGCTTTTCAGGCTGAATGTCCTGCTAAATGGACAGAGTGGGCAGATCTGTTCCTCAGAGAACTGAGAATCTGCCTCTAGTGGATTGCTGCCAAATGCAGCGGTGTAATAAAAGAAAAAGAAATCTGCTCCTTCCAATTGCTCTGAAATGAACTGTGTCCTCTTCCCCCAGAAATACCATCTGGCTGTGTTCCCTGGAGGCTGGTGGTAACACCTAGATTTGGCAGACTCCGTTTGATGGCTGCAGGCATCTTGATGTGGCCTGAATGCGTGAAAAGTAGGACCATTAAAAATGGGAGGAAATGGAACGAGCTCCCTCCTTCCCTCCTCTTTCTCTCTTTCACCTATTCTCTCCCTCTCTCTGTCTCACATGCTTTTCTCTTCTTGCTTTCAAGAGGCACAAATTCAACAACACTTACATTTTGACAAGAGTCGGTATGGTGTTTTGGTTCAACTGTTGCATTGAGCTATAATATTTCCATGCTCTGGCATTGAACTCTTATCTGGGTTGGAAGGAGAGAGGGTAGCATGGTTTTGGGTATTACTTTGAACTTTAAATGAAGTTCAAAGTATGGGGCAGAACCTATTTGGGAGATAGAGTTCAGCCCCATAAGATGTAGGCCCAAAAGCTCAGTCTGAAGTCCAGAGTAGAGACCCCACAAAACTAACATTGAAGTCATCATAGGCTCCTGTACCTGATCACTAAGTAACCATAGGCCACTTTCTCTCACTTGGGTCTACTATATTGAGTTGTTGTGTGTATGTACGAGGATGTTTGTGTGTATGTGTATGCATGTATGTACATTTGCACCATAAGGGTTGTTGTTACATGAAGTGGCTCTCTGAGATGTTACTGGGAAAGAAAGGTGACATGTGTATGAGGGGAAGGAAGGTTGGATAGGAGGAAGGAAAAAGGAAGGGGAAAGAAGGGAAAGAAAGGAAAGGATAAAGGAGGTAGGGAAGGAAGAGGAGTGAAAGAAGGGAGAGAAAGAAAATGGGAAAGTATGAGAGGAGGGGAGGAAAGGAAAGGAAGAGAAAAAAGGGAAGAGGAAGAAAGGGAAGAAAGAAGGGATGAAGGAAGAGGGTAAGAGAGAGAAAAAAGGAAAGAGAAAGGGGAAGGGAGGGAGGGAAGAATGGGAAGAAGGAGTATGATGGAAAACAAGGGAAGAAGAAAAGAAAGTAAAGAAAGGTGTGTATGAGGAAAATGGAGGAAGGAAAGAAAGCGGCCCAAAGAGAGCCTGCCCACCATTGTTTGAGTGTTGCCATGGGACATTATGGGGTAGACCTTCTCAGAGCTGGGAAAGCGAGAAAGTAGGTGGGCAGCAGTCCCAATGACATTTGGGCAATATCAGGTATATACACTAATAGAGAAAACATGATGAAGGTTGTGGGAAAAGTCTTCCATCCTTATACTTTCTTGGGAATAAGGCACAATACCCGCAGATATACTAATATTTTAGAATCATTCAGATCCAAACAGAATTTTGAACTGATCTTGTCAGAGTATCAACAGCTGGTGTATTTTGAGCAATGCTAAAAGACAAAAGACTTCAGCTTTAAAATCTACTAAAATGCTTGAATAAAAATGTCATAATGCTTCATCCAAATACTGAGGTGTGAGTGTCTTGCATTGATCTTTGCATTTGTTGCTTAGTTTCCATAGCCATTTAAATCTTGCCTTCAAGTTTCCTCTTGCCTCTTTGAGCTTTCTTATCATCTTACCTGTCAACATCCACCTTAATTAGCACTGAATCATTCTGGTGATGCTTTGAGCAAATCTTTTGATTGCTCACCTAAGGCACGACTTCAAATTGATAGCTAAACTGAGAACATTTGGAAACTGCTCAGTTTTCCCATCTCACATTTTACACAGTTGACATTCTGCGTTTCTCACATTTGACATTTTCCACATCATTCAAAAGTGGGCTGCAATGGAGGGAGCGCAATTAAGAAGACCCCAAGATCAACTCTTTGGTCAGATGCCACGGGATCTGGAATGAAGCCTATTAGTAGCATCGGGTATCTATATTACATTCACAAGAGGAAAAAATATTACTTCCTCTGCATTACTACATGACTAGAGAGGCCCAATTTTGTTGGAAGTGAATAAATGAAACCATGGGCACTGATCCCATGAATATGAAAGTTATGCTGCATTTTAATAATCCTGGCTCCATCCAATGAAATTTTGGGGAATCTAATGAAATGTTTAGATTTCTCTGCAATAGTTTAAGGAAATGGTCTAGAGCAGCATTTCTCAACCTGGGGGCCATGACCCCTGGGGGTTATCACAAGGGGTCACCAAAGATGATCAGAAAACATAGTATTTTCTGTTGGTCATGGGGGTTCTGTGTGGGAAGTTTGACCCAATTCTATCATTGGTGGGGTTCAGAATGCGCTTTGATTGTTGATCTATAAATCACAGCAACTACTACTCTCAAATGTCAATGCATATTTTTTCCCTAAATTCCACCAGTGCTCACATTTGGGCATATTGAGTAGCCGTGCCAAGTTTGGTCAAGATCCATTATTGTTTGAGTCCACAGTGCTCTCTGGATGTAGGTGAACCACAACTCCAAAACTCAAGGTCAATGCTCACCAAACCCTTCCAGTATTTTCTGTTGGTCATGGGAGTTCTGTGTGCCAAGTTTGATTCAATTCCATCGTTGGTGGAGTTCAGAATGCTCTTTGATTGTAGGTGAACTATAAATCCCTGCAAATACAACTTCCAAATGACAAAATCAATCTACCCCCAACCCCATTAATACTCAAATTTGGGTGTATTGGGCATCTGGACAGCCATAAATTATCTGGTATTTGTTAACACAAATTGTTCCATTGCTGATAAATGGAACAGCCTAAAGGAACTCTATGTGAAATTCTGCACAGAGTGTTCTTTATGTGTAAAATGGTATTTATACAACTCTAAATCGAGATATTTTTTCTATATTCTTGAATTGATATAAATATGCTAGCAGACACATAAAGGAATAATGTTGTAAATGGAGTAATACCCATCCTTCTTCTACAATTAACTTTTTTACACTTTGCTTCATATTATTATTATTATTCAAGTCCTTCTTTTATGTGAAGTGAAGCAGTTGCCTCAGTTCAGCATATCCTCAAACTTTCCTAATTTGTTGGGAAGACTTTCAATTAATCCTTTTTGATCAACAAGAATCCATATGATGTAACAAGATTTGGTTATACTTATTAGTAAGCATAGTGAGTTTGTTTAACTGTAATAGTAGAAAGTACAATGCATTTTCCCTCCATTTTTGTTTTCTTTTATTACAGTAGGGAATGTGGGACCAGAGTCCCTTTTGTGTTTTAGTTCTTTCTTTCTTTCTTTCTTTCTTTCTTTCTTTCTTTCTTTCCTGCAACAGGGGAATCCTAAACAAGAGAGAACGAAAGACCGGGACTTAACTCTGTGAGGTTTCTACCTCCTATAAAGCTAAAACCTTTTCTTTGGGATTTTAATTGGCTGAGTTTTACCTGTACATCACCTAAAGACTTTTCCAGATGTAGAAGTATTCTCTGCCCTATGAAAGGGGCCTGTGGCTTCGCAAAAGACAGACATCCTGCATCTCAAGAGGAGTTACTTTGCTTCGGGCGACAGAGTTTAGATATTATTATTTTTGCCATTTGTCTTTGAGTGCATCGACATTGTAGAATGAATGCAGTTTGACAGCACTTTAACAGCCATGGCTAAAAGCTATAGAATCCTGAGATTTGTAGTTTGGTGAGGCAACAGCAGAGAAAACTAAAACCCTTAGAATCATAGAATAATTAGAGTTGGAAGAGACCACGTGGGCCATCCAGTCCAACTCCCTGCCATGCAGGAAAAGTACAATTCCCATGATTCCAGTGCATTGAGCCACAGCAGCTAAAGTGGTGTCAAACTGCATGCATTTTCCTATGTAGATGTGAAGTTAATATTTTATTAAAATCAATAAAAATCAAATATATAAAAAAGGATTCCCTTTCTATTGTTTTGCCCATCGTCTAAAACATCTCTCACACACACACTTTCTTTTTCTTCTTCTTCTCTTTTCTAGCAACTACCAGAATGTCACATCTCATACCAATATCCCTTCAGTAAGAATGACAATAAGAAAAGTGGGGGAAATAGCCAGTTCTCTGATCTACAGCTTCAGAAAGCATTCCTGCTGTTTGGAGGCTATCATTTGTGATGCTGTGGTCCCTCTGCTGGATAAAGAGAAAAACAACACACTTAGGCATATCTAGTTCCAATGTTTAGTATTGTCCTGTGTTTAAATTTTTATAGTTTTTGTTTTATATAGGCATTGAATGTTTGCCTGTTGTGCTAGAAACCACCCTGAGTCCCCATGGAGAGATAGAGCGGGATATAAATAATTTATTATTATTATTATTATTATTATTAATAATAATAATAATAATAATAATATTTTTTAAAAAAAATTGGATTCTTTTCAGTCCATTGCACAAAGGATGCTATTTTACCATTTATTTATTTTATTTATTTTACAATTAAAGAAAAATATATCTAATCTGATTGATGCTGCTGCCCAGGGTTGGAGGTTCAACCCAGAAATTAGGGATGGGAAGGAGGCTGAACGTTTTACAAACTTTAAAAATATTGCCCATCCAGGAAAGTTTCCTTCATCCCCCCAATTTCTAGCATTGGAGTAACTGAAAATGCCAGCGTATTTAGAGAAACACAAAGTTTTGGCCTCTTTCATTTTTAAAAAATTTCTCATTAAGGAAATTCCCATGAGACAGGTTCTCTAAGGGTGCATCTGCACTGTAGAATTAATTCAGTTTGACATCACATTAACTGCTATCCACAATTTCCCATAACCGCCATCTGGCTGGGAATGTATCTTTCATGGATATGGGTCCCTTACTGCATACATTTTCATAACTTGCATAAATTACTGTTAAAAATGTAATCTGCCAAAAAATGACAGATCCTCAAATTCCTCATGCTTGCTGAGAGATTCTGGAAATCATAGTCTAAAAAGAAACTTTTTAGTTTAAATCATGGTCTAAAAATGAAATTATTTAAAAATTGTTATCTCTCTCTCTAGTTAATAAGGCTTCATCTTCTTCACAATTCAGTTATATTTGGCTTTTAGAGTTATATATACAAATCATAAATTTTAAAGCCTCTCTAAGCACCAAGTATACCTTGGCTTTCCTGGCATCCTGTTTTCCTTGGGAGCCTTCTTGGGAGGGAAAGCCTGCTCCTCTTCGTTAGTTGCAGTAGTAATGTTTTTTTTCCCCTTTTTGTGCTTTGAGAATGACAGAATATATCTTACATAGCAAGTTATTGATTGGTTCTTCACCACCGATTGTTACTTGAGGTATGAGTAATGCAACTGCAACCTGGTACAAACCATAGTTATATGTATATAGAGGCCCAGCAAGTCAATTTACCTCCTTGAAACTGAAGGCATGATTCATAAATTGATTAGAAGGAAGAACCAATTTGGTTATTTAATTGCAGTCTCAGTAATAGTCTGACTGCAGGGGGCATGAAAGCACTATTGAACAGTTAAGAGTGCAGTTTGCTTGTAAAAAAATATCCCAGGTCTATGACATTTTAAACAGCTCGAATAATGTTCCATACATTCTCTTTCTTTTCCAAAAATTTTCTGCCACAACAACAACATCCATGAAGGGCAAACAGCATCTGGTTTTCAAAACGATGCTAAAGGCAAATGCACCGAACTAACAGAAATCCAAGGAGATAATCCACCAGAAACATCTGTGACAAACTCATAGAAACATGCAAGATCCACACCACAACATGTGCTACTTTTACTCTTTTTTCTCTCATTATGCAAGGGGAAAAGTGTGTGAGATGTCACTCAAATAAAAGTTTCAAAACAGAGCCCTTTTCTCAAAAGCAAGCCAACCAAATCATTTTATTTATTAAATTTATGTGGTGCCCCTCTGCCAACGAATGGCCCTCGAGGCCGCTAGCATCTGTAAGAGCCAATAAAAATGCATATATTAAAAACAGATGCAAAGCACAATTCAAAACATCAGTAATAAGAAAACGATGCCACCCAACTTGTCAAAACAACCCTCTGTGACAACACATCTTAGATGCCAAAGAATAGTTGGAAATAAAGCAAAAATATAGCAGGGAGGAGAATCATCCCATCCTCCCTTGGCATGCAGATCTTAAGAAAAGAGACCAAGAATACCCTTCTTCACATTCCTGAAAAACCTGCATCTGGGAATGGTTGGACCAGAGATGGGAAAAGATGTTGGCAGCACAATTCCCAGAAGCTTTTGATGGCATAGCAAAAGGTGAGAAATAGTCAGAGTTGCAGTCAAGCAAACATCTGGAGCCTATTCTTTGCCTACCTCTGAGTATAGCCAAGAGAAGGGCCTGTCCTAAAGATCATAAGACCCGAGTTGGCATTTAAGGGAAAATAAAGTCCCTAACAGTCATAAACATAAATGTAAATTATAGGGATGTGCTGAATTCCGTTTGACAATTCGGGATTTGGGAAAATTCGGTGATTCGGTAACCAGGTCACCGAAAATGGAAGGGCAGGACCCAGCCAAAGCCTTAATCAGAATGAATCACGAGCAGCTGGATCTTGCAGCTAATGGGGGTGACGGACCTGAGTGACACTCTACCTGAGGTGGAGGTCGTGGCATGTGGACTTCCTTGCAAATCAGGCAAGAGCGGGTGCCTGGTGACAGTGGTTCCTCCTCTTCTTTCTTCCCCAGCAGCCTCCCCCATCGCTTAACAAAGCCACCCCCCCCCCCAGTGGAGCTCTCGCTTGAGGCAAATAAGGCTGGAAAGAGAGAGAGGCAAGAAACACATTCCTATGCCTCTCCTCCAGAGAGGGCCCCGCTGGGAACCCGCTTTCCCAGCAGCACTTTGTAAAGCACAGGCATTGAAGGAACCTCTGCACTCCTTCCCAGGGCATGATAAAAGTTGAGGGTTTTTTCTCTCTCTATTTCTAATGTTTCTTTTTCAGTTGACTGTGTTCATTCTCCGCCCCTCTTGTGGCATGTGCTGGTTGGGACTTCAATTCCCCAAACCCTTCTTGTGTGTTTTTTTAAAAAGATGTTATGATAACATCTTATAAATCATGAGTGAAACATTCAGAAACTTGGCATACTTACAATTATAAATGTGGCCTACAAATGAGGCAAGTTTCATCCTGAGTCTCTAAAGTTTCCCCCATTGTCACCAATGGACCAAATCTTACACACCCCTCCCGATTTCACGAACTTTCAGGAAAACAGAATGGGGGGGCAGCCAAAAACAGAATGCAGGACTATTTCTGGTGGGGCTCTGTCGGGTTCCATGCTGGCAGCATAGATACATGGAGCTCTGAGGAGTCAGGTGACTGGCTCCTCATAGAAAAAGCCAGGGACAGCACAGTAAGGGGATAAAATGATATGCTGTCTCATGGTTTCCCCTGCTGCTCCCTGACTTTTTTGACCTCTATGTGATGTGATATCCATAGAGTTGTAAGAGATCACAAGGGGCATCTAATCCAAGCCCCTATTATGCAGAAAAAACTGAAGCATTTCTTGAAAGATGGCTATCCAGACTCTGCTTAAAAACCTATGTTTGATGATGCAGTAATGTCATTGCTCCTTCCCATGGGATGGTGCAGCAGTGTCCATCATTTTCTGTAACCTTTTCAGGCATGTGATCCCACGATGGGATGGTGCAACAGTGTCCATCATTAGGGTTGGGCAAATGCATTTCTCCAGCAGGTTCTTCTTTTCTCCTTTTTTATAACAGATGTGTGCTTGTGCGAAGGAAGAAGGAGGCCATTGTTGATGTCTTGCTATTTATATAGAGGTGCTTGAATAGTGATCCTTAGCTGGATGAACATGCCACAGAATTCTGTTGTACACTTTCTGTAAAGACAGACTGTGATCCATTTTGGTAACCCCAACTCTTCCACTAAACCCTCAGAGATGCTTCCTTGATGCATGGCATTTGCATACAAATAGTTCTAAGCAAGGAAGGAAGGAATTTTTTTCTCCCGAATCTTTATGACTTCACTGTTGAATAAAATGCTGCAAAAACTTAGTGAAACTTTATGGGTTTCTCAGAATCTCGAGGTTTCATGCCTTTTGAAAACTTCAAAACTTATTTACATCCTGTATTATATGCACCTAAGTTTTATCCTTCATTTATCCATACACCATAGTAAATTTCTTAATTTGGGGCCCAAAATCTGTCCTCAGCTTATCCATGAGATTGGCTATATTATTTTTCTTCTACCCAGCTGTAGTGAACAGTCCAGCTTGCAAAAGTTTGGACTTGGAATTTCTCGACAATTTTCAACTATTCAATCTTCATTCGTTTAACTGATGTCTGGGGATTGTAGTTTAGTGAGGCTGTTAAAGGTTCTTCCCTAAAGTACAAACTCCAGAATTCTGCTGAAGGCAATTGGATTTAAAGTGGATTCATTCTCTAGTGTTCTGAGGCCCATATAATGTTGGACTTGAGGATGACTGGTTGTAGGTAAAATACTAAGAGTCACACTGTTACAGTCCACCATCAGAATACATACTGAAACAAAATCATTTCACTGTAATAGACATTGAATCACTGGAACTTTCTTATGTGATTACTCCATTCAGACTAACTAACCAAATGACTGACTAACAAGAAGCCAATCAATGTGTGCACTCACTTTCCCAGAAATGGAACATTAAAGAAGGATTGCCAAGTTGAGGTTCAGATTATAGAAAATCCAGTGACCTCTTGGCATCCTCTGAAGTTTGGTTCCAGGACCTCCTGCAGATACCAAAATCCCTTGATACTCAATCCCCATTATATAGTAAAATTGTGTTCCTTATATTACACGACAAAAGTAAGGCTTGCTTTGGGGTATTTTTGGAAGGAGGTGTTTTAAGATGTGGGGTTATTTTCATGTCAGGAGCAACTTGAGAAAGTGCAAGTTGCTTCTGGTGTGATGTTGCCCAGAGGACACCCGGATGTTTTACCATCTTGTGGGAGGCTTCTCTCATGTCCCTTCATGAGAAGTTGGAGCAGACAGATGGGAACTGACGCTTTCCACGAATTTGAACCACTGACCTTTCAGTCAGCAGTCCTGCCAACACAAGGGTTTAACCCATTGTGCCACCAGGGGCTCCTAAGATGTGGATGTGGATGTCTGTGTCAGATGCAGAATATGTGGATTGGGTGGCAGCTACATTCCAAGGTCATCTTGCAGGAAAAATTGCATCTGCATAAATTCTCCAGATAAAACCAGGTTATGCCAGTGCTAATGAATGATCACAAGAATTTGTAAAGATTGAAAAAAATCTGGATGACAATATAGCAGACTCAATGTCTAATTTAATATGGGAAGAGAAAATACATAACTGCTATGAATTTCAACCCATTGACTCTAAGCTTTTTACACAGTCATGGTGAAACATTTACACATTGACAATGTGACCTCAGCTCATTGAAAGCAAACTAGACTGAATTACATCCCATCAAACCTAGAATGGACTTACATTCCTAACAAAATCAGAAGATCTCCAGTAATTTGTAGATATGTATTAAAAGAACTGTATTCTAATACATTGTTTTTCTAAAAAAGAAAAAAAAGAAGCCTTTTCTAAGAACTTCATTTTCCAGACAAGATTTGGTTTATTCAGAGCAGGAAACACAATAATTCTAGCTTTGTATTTTAAATCTTTGTGGAGAGGAAAAATCATGTCCCTCAAGTCTCTGGGTGGCAGCTTGCAGGAAGGTACACACAACACACACTGGATTAATGAGGAATTGTTGTGATTTCAAACAATGAGGAGAAGGTGGCTTTTGTGTCGTGCACTCAAGGCATTAGCAAACCTTTGTTTTTTCCAGCTTAGTACGATTTCCTCAAGCGGGTGCTAAGCAGACACTCCCCAAATCCTTTACAGACAGTTGGTTTCCTTCCTCTCTTTTCATTCCCCTCTCGACCAAGAAAAAAAAATCCCAACACTTAAGACTGCTTAAATATTGTTTTCATGGCGACTTTTAGAGTAAAGCCTGTTGGAGGTCTGGAGTGTGTTGAAGCTGGCCCATTAATCTGTTGCTTGCATGCAGAAAAGAGTTTTAAAAGAATTCCAGGCAAAGGATGAAGGGGGGCTTCCTTGGGAACAGGATTTACTGAGTTAACTACTGCTACACAGCTTTGTGACTGGCGTTCGCCATCATGAAGGGCTGCCTGTCCCTTCCACCAGCTGTTGATCATCTGCAGCCTGTTGGCAGGGGAAATTACATCTGCTCTTGGGCCCACCAGGCAGAGCTGAGAAGAGCCAAAGACCAACAGCCTCAGTTCCTGATCCAGGGCAGTGAGGAATGGATTTCTGTGCCAGACCATGGCCTTGGGTTAGAACACAGAAGGGGATCATTAAGTCAAGCAGGGTGGGCTTTGCACAAGAGAAAAAGAGAAAGGCATTGAAAGGGATGCTGGCAAAGTAGGACATGGGGAATGCAGGCAGCGATAGAAAGCTGGATGATCACAAATTACTATGAAAGCTGAACAGATTCAGGGAAAGGTGAGATAACTTAGACAGGATTACATGAAAGCCTTTAACCCTAATATTGACAAGTTAATCTGGGGTCAGTTCAGAGTATTGTGCACTGTACTGGCCCCAGATTGACTATCATGGTGGCCATATGCACCAGGTCAAATTCTCTATCTGCTGTCCAGATGGCCCAGCAATGCCCAGAATGCATTGCCTCCTTAGGGCCATCATTTTCTCCATGTGTGGCTGCTGCCACTTTTCACTGGCCATAGAGTTCCATGCATTTGCCGTCATCACAGGGTGCCCATGTGACCCCTTCCTGCTGGATGATCACATAAGCACTCTATTCTGACCTCAGCATATGAATTCATGAGCTTGTAGCAATTTCTTTGAATACACATTGGCAGCAACACATCCCCTTCCTTGTGCTGATCAGTGAAGGGAAAGGATAATGGCAGTAGTGCATGTGTCAACAGGGCTGACACAGATCCGATCCAGATGTCCAGATTGCTGCAAAGCACACATTACCCCCCCCCCCCACACACACACACACATTCTGCTACGTGTGGAGTAAAATCAGGTTAAGGACAAAAGAACTGAATACTTACCTTCTGACTACCTTCTGACTACCAGCACCAAACTTGAGGTTTGTACAGGTTCTTTAACTAGTGTGGGCAAATTCAGTCACCTTTCTTTCCTATAGGATTTTGAACACATTTGCCAATGAAGTAGCCAGTGAAGATTTGAATGTTTGCATGATGTATATTATGTTTTGGAGCTGACCCAATAGAGATAGTATTGCTTTGCAGAGTTGGGATTTTGTTGTGTGAAAAGCTTGGTTTCAGTACTATTTGAGCAAAATGACCTGTATGGCTAGGAATAGATTGCCTCAAATGAGCTAGAACTTCCCTGCACCACAAGGACAGCACACTCTCCAACATTTCTCAGATTAATATTAGGCATGAGCAAAAAAAAAAAAAAAATCAGAATTACATGAAAAAATGGATATGGAATTTCACTTTTGAAGTGAGTTTTGAACCATGCAGGAAAGGTGGGGGGATTCCAAATTTGAACCACTTACCATTTTTTTTCGGGAATATTCTGTAATGTTCGGATATCTCCCAAGGTTATTTTAATTTTCACAACCATTAAGCAACTTTGGTAAAGGCAAGGGAACTTTAAAAAATCTCATTCTTTCAGCTGGTGCTGCCAGAAGGGATGTGGTGGGTGCAGCTAATCACGGCCTTAACTGTAGTTTGGGAAGGCCAGGCCCCAATGGTAGAGATTGCAAAAGGCAACTATATTTCCCACAATGCATGCCTGCTCACTAGCCAAATGATGTCTGAAGGACCCAAAAATAGCTGTTTGTAGCAGTCTTCATCTAAATATAAAATAAACTGATTGAATCTACAAAGAGGTCTAAAGAAGGCAGCAAAGCAATAAGCAACTTTTGCAAAACCAAGAGAACATAAACTGCTTAAAAAACCAATCCTTTTACTTTGGCCTGATTGCCATGAACAAGGCACTGGGATAGCTACCCATAGCCAGCCAGCCCTTTACAGTCAGTAAGTAATTATAAAATAAAATGACTGCATCTGCACATAGGAATAAATGGATGGATCTGTCTTGAGGATCCCCTCCAACTCAGTAGAGGAAGCAAATGGATGTCAGGAGAGTTTGGATGGTGCCTTTCTGCTTAGAAGAAGGGGATCAATCTAGATGTTCCTTGATGAGGTCTGTACTATGATTTCTGCTCTCTACCAATTTAACACAGTTTTTGCCACACAAACAAAGTTTCTGAACAATTACTTTCAAAGTAAAGACCACCCAATGAAACAGGAAATAATACTTTCAAACCAAGAGCAGATTTTCTTTATTAATTTTTTAATAAAAGCTTTGAAAATTTGGCAAAAATCCATGGATAAGTCAAAGGTTATGAAATTTGGTGAGCTAATAATGGTCCATGTATTCTACCACTGTAGCAAGTTTCATTAGGATTGGTCTAAAAATGAGGGAGGGAGAATCCCCTGAAATTTCCTCAGTACCAATGCTGTTTTTCCCTACTGTACATGCACGTCCGCATTAACAAATCAATTCAGAAGTTTTGGAAAGTTCTGATGTTTTTTCAGTAAAATTCGGAAGTGACTTTAGTATTCAACTACCAACACCCTCTACATCTGAAAAGAGTTTTGAACCATTTTTTTGGATCAACCAAACCTAATACCAAGACACATGGCTAAGCAACATCAGACTCCAGTCAAAGTGGCAAAAAATTGTTAGGGGACAGAGAAGCTAGAAGAGGATGCAACAGTTTATTTTGCCTGAGCCTGCTAGGAAGGGCAAGATTTGACTCCCTCATGACCACTGCACACACTAATGGAGTGCAAACTTCTTTTGCAGTATGAACTCAGTTTTTCAGCAATGGAAGCAAACTAAGGACAAAGGGACTGAGAGATAAAGTCGGGAGTTTTAAAAGCACATGAAAAAGTGGGACAAAAATTAATTGGAACTGTCCTTGCCTAATTAGGACAGTTGTGGGGTATGGTACAGCTACAATAGAACATGGATCCCTATTAGAGATTATTAAGAATGCATGGAGATGTGTAAGCATGTACAGTCCAATGTGCATACAAGCTTTGGGGGGAATTGATTCCCTCTTCAACTTCTGGCAACAAGAGAAGTAGACACACCTAACTCTGACTCACTGGCTCCCTAGATTCACGCGCGCTCTGTATAAACTTGCTCTTGTAGACTCCTATAGCATAGGATTAGGACACTTCTAATTGATTTATCATGCACTTAATTGCTTTTATTTTCCTTTCAGCCACACAGCATGCAGTGCCAATTGTTCTCATATATACTCCCAACGTCTCACTTCATATGGAAGTGAAATCAGTGCATTTCTGTTTTTTAAAGCCCACCAGGAAGAAAGTGCCTCTGGGTAATTTGACGCACCCTTGGCAAAAGGACACAACAATTTCTCACAAAGATACAGAGCTGTGATTTAACAGAAAACATGTTTTCATTGCTGAGCCAATGCTTTCTTGCCCTGATCCATTCATTCGTAACTGAGAAGCCTGGGCAAAACATGGATGTGTGAAAGGGAGCATTTGCATGGCTGCTTGAACAACAAGGGTACATTTCTTTCCAGCCTGAAAAGAGAAGGAAATATTGTCCCGAGATTTTCCCCCTGCTTCCCCTTATATTAAGTTAAAAGTGGTATAAAAATATAATAAAATAAAAAATAACCACAAGAAGTACTGACTTTTGCTCTTCAACATTCACAGATCATTTCATTCCTCTTATTTGGTCTGCAGATTGTTGGCTCATAAATGGTTTAACTGTATAAATAAATAAATCTACAAGGGTTGCCCATTAAAGATTTCCCCTGACCCACTTCCTGTGGACTGAGAGTAACAAAACTTGGCACAATTATTAGTCCTTCTTTACATAGGTGCCACCTAGGGACACACTCATTTCCCATCTTTTTGAGCAACTGTAAACACCTCACTTGTAGAAGTTGAGAGGTTGCTCCAAAAGCCACGTTGTGACTTTGGAAATCAGAATCTCATCATCTGAAAAATGCTTGCCCTTCAAATATAACTTTATTGTTAGAAAAAGGTGGAAGTCCAATGGTGCGAGGGGGATGCGGTAGAATTTCAAAGCCACCAGAGCATGTTCATTTGAGCAATATATGATTTGTGAACTGGTGCATTATCTGGTAGAAGGCAGATACCTTTGGTGAGCATGCCATGTCTCTTAGTTTTGATGGCCTCCTGCAATTTCCGCAGGAGTGAAGCATAGTATGCCCGATTGATTGTGGTACCCTTTGCTAGGAAATCCATCAATACTATTCTGTGCTGGTCCCAAAATACTGTGAGCATGACCTTGCCTAACAAGAGTTGGGCATGTGCCTTCTTTGGAGGTGGTGAGTAATGTTACTTCCATTGCATCGACTGGATTTTAGTCTCAGGATCATAGTGATGGACCCAGCTTTCATCCTGTGTGAACAGTCTGTTGAAAAAGTTCTCCTGGTTTCCGTGGAACATCATCAATAGAGCCTGAGAGCATTTGACTCGTTCCTGCTTCTGGAAAGGTGTGAGCAGCCTGGGTATCCAGTGAGCAGATACATTATGCATGTGAAGATGGTCTTGGATGATTTTTTCCACAGACCCCACACTAATCTTGACATTTTGGGCTTAGTGGCAAATTGTTATGCACAATTTTCCAAAATGGCAACCTCCACTTGCTGGATGATGTGTTCATTAATAGCGGAGTGGGGTCACCATGGAATTAGAGCTGTTTCCACCGAAGTCCGACCACATTTGAATTGATGGTGCCAGTTCTTGACTATATCAAATGATGGGGAATCATCACTATAAACCTCTTTCATCTCATCAAATATCTCTTTGATGTGCTGCCTTTCAAGTAAAGGAACTTGATGACTGCTCTGTATTCCACTGGGTCCTTTATCAAACCTCACACCACTTCAGCACCTATAAAATCAAGATTGTTATTAGTTCTGAGTTGTAAATTGGCAGGTAACCTATAGAGACATATCATTACACATGTGCAGTTTCAGTATCCTGTGATAAATAGAAGTAGGTCAGGGGAAATCTTTAATGAACTTCCCTTGTAATATATATCTGAAGCTCCAGTGAGCAGAATTATTTTTAATTTCTTCTGTTTGTCGGTTTACCTTAACACCAATCTTCTTTTAAAATGACCATGATGTTAGTAACACAAACGTTTCCCTGATATTTATATATTCTCCCATTTTTAGCAGTATATTTCAGTATAGTTCAATACATTTTAAAGGTTTCATTTTAGCTGACAAAAAACCCCTCACACCTCATTGCATGTGTCCATGAGTGAGAAACCTTGGCAGAAGACCTCGAGGTCAAGGTGGGAACAAATTCAGTAGTAAGTCTTTTTAAAAACTCAAGAACTACATTTGCAGAAAGATTCAAAAAGAACTTTTGAGCCCAGTTTGAAAATGTCAATGTATGGACAATGGATCCCAGAATTCAGGGGCCATAGTTTCTGGGGTATTCTGGAACTTGTCCAAAAACATAATTTTCTTCCAACTGTCCTGCTTTGGAAGGTAAAATCTCAACTAATCATCTGTCTTCTCCTTTTTTATGATGCTTTCAAAGTGTCCCACTTTTTCTCCTCTACTCCCACTTTCCCCCTTTGTCCTCAGGTGCTGCAAACTGAAACAAAAGTGTTAATGCAGTTTATATTGAATTAACTCATCAGAAGGTGAGGAGAGGTCAAAATCTTTTCCTTTCCAGTAGCAAATTGCTGCGCTTTCCCCTATCTGTTGTCTTATTCCTCATTAATAACTTTTCCCATCTTGATTGCATTTAGACCTTACTTGAGCACAGCTATTCCATTTTTTTGAGAAATGTTGCAGAGTACAAAGCAACATTTCCAGATTGTGCTCAAGAACATGACCCATTTGTGTTTTTGAAATTTAAGAAACATGATGAATAGTGGAAGTCAACCTATTGGGTGCTTTAAAAATAATATGTGCAAGAGATGACAGGTTTTGTTGACAGATATGGATAAAATGATGTAAGAAAGGTTTTCCAAAACAGCGTCTGTCACTGTGGGGATTTTTAAAAGCTACTACAAATTAGTTTCTTTGAATATTCCAAAAATTAAATCTGCATTTGTGTCCCAATCATTAAAAAATGTACAAAACAAACACGCACATCTTTTTTTATGAGTAACAAACTGAAAAAGTTAAAGAAAAAAAGGAAAAGCAAAAGAAAATAATCAGAGTTCGCTTGCATATGCCCAGCTAGAGCATCAATCAGGGATCAAGATAGCAGGAAAGCTGTTTTTTTTAATATATATATATATATATGATAGGATCTGTATGTTACCCAAATATGAAAACCAACAATTCAAGGAAAATACTTTCTACCAGAGTGCTTCAAAGGGTTATTTCTTGTGCGTGTCTTGGCATTCTGCCAGTTAAATTCAGAGAAGAAAGTTTGCTCCGGTTCAAGTAAGTGATCCTTGAGACAAACAAGAGGAAATACCTTTTGAATAGCATTCTTTCAAAGCTCTACAGAAAATCTTTTCTTCCACAAGCTATGTGTTTCAAATCAGGCAAATATCCATTAATACAGAAACCACTGGGATTAAAAGGAAGTCATTTCATTGTCTTTCCCTTCCTCAGATAAGTTGTTTTAAACAGTAGCAATAACCTAACCTAAGGGTCTAAATGGTCTGTTATTATTATTTCACTGCTTTTGTGTAGTACAATGTTGACCTCAGTTGCTCATAACAGGATTATAGTTTCTTGTTCTTTTCAGCCATCCACACTTACAGTGTATCCGGTGTCTATTTGAAAATAAGAGTAAGCTCTCTTCTCCACAGGATGTTCTATATTTTCCTTTTTGGTGTTTAAGAATCAAGAGCATGTAAAAAGGATGCTTACTTTGAAACTTGCCGCTGCTACTTCACTACAGAGTTGAAGCCTGATGTCTTCATACAAGATCTCAAGACAAAACTGACTTTTCTTATTATTCTTTGCTTCTGCTTAAAACAGCGATTTATGTAAATGTGTATACAGTGGGGCCTTGGTATCCACTGGGGTTTGGTTCCAGGATTCCTTGTAGATACACAAATCTGTGGATGCCCAAATCCCATTATATACAATAGTGTAGTAATATGGAAAAATTGAGGGTTTTGGGATTTTGTTTTGTTTTGGTAATATTTCAAATCCACGGATAGTTCAATCTGTGGATACAGAATCTGTGGACACAAAGGGCTGATGGTAATCGACCAGTTACTATTCGATTTGTGTTAGGAACCGGGACCCAGTCTGGTATAAAATTAAATACCGAACTGGAACGCATTACTATTTGACCTATCTATCACGGTGTCATTAACTGCATACCTGTTAAGTGTCCTGGTTTGGTAAAGACAGCCCAGGTCAATTATCTCCTATCAAACTTTCACTGCTGCTTTTCTAATATCCCAGTTTTTCTCTCCTCCTCTTTCTCTCTTTATCCTTATCTTACTTCAGTTACATCAAATTGAGTTCAAAGTGGGAAAGTAGTTTGCACTTAGTTAATTCAGCAGGAGGGGAAGGACTTGTCATTCCCAGTAGACTCAGTCTGCATGTGCAATAATCTGAACACAAACTTAGTGTCTGTACAACAACCCTATAAGATATGCCCATATTAATCTTGTGTGGCAAACATGTGGCAAACGAGGAGGGAGAGGACCTGTCATTCCCAGTAGACTCAGTCTGCATGTGTAATCATTTGAACACAAACTTGGTTTGTGTACAACAACCCTATAAGATATGCCCATACTAATCCCATGTGGCAAACAAGGAGCTGAGAGTGGCTTATCTAATGACCGCCTTATGATTTCACAGCCAAGGTACATTTTGGATTCAGTTAATCCTTCTGAGATTTTGATGTATATCTTAGTAAAGATAAATGTACTCACAATGTTTGTCATTTCTTTTAGAAAAAAAACTTCAGAATATCTATTCTGTGTGATTGTCCCATGTTGGAGGCTGTTGGAGCTCAACTGGAATTGCACAACTATGCATAAGAAAATTGGCAAGCTAGTTGTTATCTTTGAAGCACAAGAAAATAACACATCAGAGTCTCTCTAAGGCAGTTATTCATAGCATCTCATTTGTTTGCTTTAATAGTTCTCTGTTACTTCATATAGTGAAATGTCCTATAGATATATATAGGTAACCCGGTACTCTCTAGACATTTTTAACAGTAACTCTCAGTTGCCCCTACCAACATGGTCAATGATGAGGGGTCAGTTATTAGGGGAGCTGCAATATTAAACACCTGAAACCTACTAGCCTTCCCAAGGAGGCTTTTTCACCTCTGCTTCCTAGTACATGCTTTTGTTTTTCTATATTCCTTGGAGCAAAGGCAAAAATTTCTCAGCAACAATGACCTGAAAGTTGGAATCACTGCACAAAAATGATGTGATTGTTCAATCAGCTCTGGCATAATTAGTGAGCTAAGTGCATTAAACAAAACTGCACCCAAGCATATGACAAAAGGGGTCAAAATATAAGCATTTGTTATTCCTTTCCAGATGTTCAAAAGAATATGTGAAAATGACTAATAAACTTTAAGTCAACCTCAAATAGGTTGTGCATGAATAACTATGTAAGCACATAAAATTATGTAATGCCTATTAAACATTAACCAGATTTGTTTTCATTCCCTTTACACACATATTTATACATTGTATGAAAACATTCATTTGAAGAACATAAACACAATCGGTGTTAGCTCATTCATACTTAATAGGATATAAATTAGTCTCAGAGAAGCAACTAGCCATAAGATTCCAAGGAAGAAGGCCAACATGTGATTATTTAAGGAAGCTAAAAACTTTATATGACAGACTAAGGGTGTGTCTACACCAGGAAATTTAATCTGGTGTAAATAAACCCCAAAGCAGCCCGGGATCTGGCACTTTCATGCGGAATCCAGGGCCTTATTCAGGTGGACCAGGAGGCACATCCACTCCACTGGGATGGTCTGTCTCTCACATCCATGTCACTGTCAAGCTTAATTGTGTGCTCCTGGCTGTTGTGGGCACTAGGAGTAGTGAAAGTGATGTGGCCATGATACATCCCCTTTCCCTGCGCTGATAGGGAAAGAGTGATGACACCAGTGTTCAGTATGGAGATTTGGTTGAATCAGACGCAATCAAGCTTTCCAGAGTCTCTGAAGCCATGGGATACCCAAGAGTTTGCAGCAACCTCTGAAGTACCCCCAAAACTCTGCTCAAAGTGAAATAAAGTCCCTTTAAAAACCCTATAGGATACCTAATGGACATAGCTGTGCATCATGGAGACCGCCAGACATCCATTCAGAGTCAGTCCAGAACTTTTTTTGTTAGTGTAGAAAAGCTCTCAAATGCGATCGATGCACTGTTCTTAAAAGCACAACCAAAACATTACCTGAAGATTGAGAGGGAAGTACTATCTGTTCTAGATACTGTAAAGTAACAAGTTATATTGAAGGTCTCATTCATAGGGGCACTATAAGTCTATACTAACGCAATGACAATTAGCAACAATTGGCAGTAAAAATGGTTTACTAGACAACTTCTGTTATAATGTAGTCAGAATGCAGCTCCTGGCCCTTCCACAATTCTAATCTTGTCTTATATAAAACACAAGCAAACCTGAAAGGAATCTCCTGCTTGTGTAAGCTGGGGTGGAAAAAACGTTATCAGGGGCATGCTTTCTGCTCCCTATGTTGTTATTGGGGTACTTACTTACTTAGGCGATCCCTTGTTGTCCGAGTAGGATTGTCTTCCAAGATCGGTGTACTGGTCGTGGGTCCGTAGGGGACTGTGGAGCCCTATTCTTGACCAGCATGTTCTCCCGCAGTGAGGACATCAGTTTCCAGACGGAAGGTGGTCCCAGTTGGCTTGATGTGCCTTCCTCTTGGCACGTTTCTCTCTTTCACCCTCCATTCATGCCTCTTCAAATTCTACAGCACTGCTGGTCATAGCTGACCTCCAGCTGGAGTGCTTAAGGGCCAGGGCTTCCCAGTTCTCAGTGTCTATGCCAGAGTATTTAAGGTTGGCGTTGAGCCCATCTTTAAATCTCTTTTCCTGTCCTCCAACATTCCGTTTTCCGTTCTTGACTTCTGAGTAGAGCAACTGCTTTGGGAGACAGTGGTCGGGCGTTCAGACAACACGGCTGAATAGTTATTGGGGTACCAGTGCCCCATAGCATATCACCATTTTTAAAAAAACAAAACAAAAATCTTTAAAAGTGTAAGGGCCAATTTGCAGCAGTGCTGGCCCCCAAACTCCCATGGAAATTCCAGAAGTCATCCCCACACAGATCACAATTCCCACTAAACTTAGTCCTAAGTAAACACGCACCAAACAATAAAAATAGTTGCATTTATTCCAAAAGGTAGGTTACATAGATGCTTATATCTCCTCATGTTTTTTTTTTTTTGAGAATAGTAAAGTTGGGCATGCTCAGCCCCTATAGACTTTAATTCATTCCACATTTATGTCTTGTTAGAACACAAAAACCCTATACTTTTCATGTATCATCATTATTTTCTGTGCCCAAAGGCTTTCAAGGCAGCATACAATTTAACTTTCTGTACTTATAGTAAATATATTTCACATAAAATATCCCTCTTATATATTCATAGTTTCATCCAAAGTACCTAGGTGTGCTTCTTTTCAAAAGTCTCAATTTTCTTTTTACAGAAATAGATTTTCAATACAGTGCTGCTCAGAATGGGAGCAAATAAGATACCATCTTCTAGAACTTTAAGGGAAAAATGCTGGTCCCTCACACCAGATATTTTGGGAAACACTCGGTCATTTTTCTGAATTTTATTTCAGTCAGACTACTGTTTCTGCTGAAACAATTTGCATATTTGTAGATAATGTCGTTTTCTTCCTAACACGTTTGGTTTTCTTCCCCTTTTTGTGAACATGAACGCAGAAGAAAAAAGAAAAAAGAAAAGAAATCTGAAAAATTGGAGAAAATCTCCTGAAATATTGGTTATTCTTTTTCATGCTACTAGAATCTGGCCAACAAAGATGGGATTTCTGTCCCTTATTAAGGCTGTGATAAGTGAAGCAGCCAAACCTATGGTCTCTTGAAGTTTCAAATTGTCCTGAAAGAAAGAAGAAAAATAGCCATGAGTTAATTAAATTCTTCAATGTTCTGTTCAAAGAATACCTAGTGAAGAGAAAATGTAGGAAGCAGGGTGGATCCAAACTTTGTGATGAAGCATGTACTTCGCCTGCTGATTGTCATAGACTCAGGTAGAAAAAGAACATCTCATGTTATTTCAGACAATCATTGCTATTTGAAATAGACATTGCAGCTCCAGTGGCCAGAATTCTTTGTACAGCTTTGTGTCACCAGCATCTTTTCTGGTTTTTTTAATATATGACTTTCTGATGTTCACAAATTTGGGTACACAAAACATTCACACATGTTGTAAACTATCAGACACAGTGGGATAGGAAAACAAAATAAGCAGCAGGGATCTTGTTATTGTCTCATACCAATTATCTCACATTACTGACCACCCACTGGGGCCTTTGTAGCTATGGCACACTAATTATATCATGCTTATGGATCATGTAAAAATAATTCTTTTACACATTAACAAAATCAGAAACAGCAAGAACAACAAAAAATCAGTGACCTTGGTAATTATTCCTCTCAGCTTGCACAGCCCAAAACAGACTATTCTGTCATACCCTTAATTCAGTGAATCCAGGTTCATTAAAACCTTGTTGAATTTTTCTGGCCTATAATTTTATTGTTATTTAAATGGATGATTTACAAGATTTTTTTTATCCCCCCCCCCCCCCCAAAAAAAACCATAACTTTTACCACACCATATGGATATAATTTGGAAAAGAATAGGCTGGAACACTGCCAGTCAAGCAATTCCTAGACTCATGTTGCAAATGTTTGATTCTACGAGATGACTTGCATCCAGATGGATTCATACATGCAGTTATTCTATCTAAGTTAAGAAGGTTTTAACTATGTCTTGCAAACAGTCTCAAGTACAGTAGCGCCATTGTACAAATAGACTTTACATAAGTGTCAAAACATCTATTCTAATTGCACAAAGAATTGAATTGAGGTCATTACTATTCGAAGTTTGACTGATCTGCTCTTGCTGAATTCCATTCTAATATATTCCAACATATATAGTGAGCCACACATTGCCCATCCCTTATATAGACCTATGTGTGGGTATCATACCATACATTGGTATTATATGCTTTCATGATTGAAGAACTCTGCTCATATAATATCTGAAAGTGAATTCATACTTGTTTACTGGTAGTTTGCTAGCGGTATCTAACCTTTTTTAATCTTTATGTCTCAACATGCATTAAATAGGATGACAGAGACTATAGCCCTCCTTTACCCATGATGAGGAATTTATGTTCAAATGCATACTCATGAAAGTATAAACAAACATTTATTTTTATATAGCTATAGTGCATAAAAACTTGGTGTTGTGGTTTGAGTGGGTTTTATAATTATACTGAACGAAAAGAAAAGATAAAGCACTTAGGTATGCACTGAAGATTAACTAATTTCAAGGAGAGTTAAGCTCCATGTTGCAATGGCTATTAAAGCATTGGTTCATATTGAGAAGACCAAGTCCAAATCTCCACTTACACATGAAGCTTTATGGGTGACCTTTATCTAGTCTTTCCATCTCTTTCTACATAAAGGTTATTCAAACGATAAAATAGTATAAACGTTAACCGATAAAACTATAATTCCAGCTAGACCCATTAGAATCAGTGGGATTTATCACAGTGGGGATGTTATTTCAATTTTTGTTCAAAAGGTCTACTTTACAATGAACTAAAATTGGGCTTACATAGAGCCACATGGCATAGTTGTGTAAGTGTTGGACTATTATGTTGAAATACGATGGTTTGAATCGTGCTCAGCCATGGAAACCCTCTGAGGTGACACGTCATGTCCTCTGAACAAATTTTGCTTTAAAAAACCCATAATAAGGTCACCATAAATTGGAAACAACTTTAAAGCATACAACAGCCACAAATGGATTTAAACTATATAGTCATGTATATGTCTAAAAACCTTAGTGAAAATATTAATCTTTTAAAAAGAGTCAACTTATCCATGGGTCCATGTCAGAAATACAGCTTAATGGTGTAACATTAGAAAATGCTGGTCATTTTCGCTACCTTGGCAGCCACCTCTCCACAAAAGTCCACATCAACACTGAAATACAACACCATCTGAGCTATGTGAGCGCAGTAGTTTTTCAAATGAAGCAGAGGGTGTTTGAAGATCAGGACATTTGTAGGGATACCAAGATGATTGTTTATAAAGCTATTGTCCACCCAACCCTGTTATACACCTGTGAAAAATGGACTGTCTAAAGACATCACACTCAACTTCTGGAATAATTCCATCAGCGTTGCCTTGAAAAATCCTGCAAATCTTTTGGGGAAACAGGCAGACAAATGTCAATGTTCCAGAAGAAACAAAGACCACCAGCATTGAAGCGATGATCTATCATCAACTTGGCTGGACTGACCACGTCTGAATGTCTGATCACAATCTCCCAAAGCAGTTACTATACTCTCAATTCAAGAATGGAAAATGGAATGTTGGTAGACAGGAAAATAGATTTAAAGACAGGCTTAAAGCTAACCTTAAAAACTGTGACATAGACATGGAGAACTGGGAAGCCCTGTCCCTTGAGCATTCTAACTGGAGGTCAGCTGCTACAACAGTGCTGTGGAATTAGAAGAAGAATGGAGGGCAAAAGGGAGAAATGTGTCAAGATGAAGGCACATCAAACCAACCCATGTCGGGACCACCTTCTATCTGGAAATCAATGCCCTCACTGCAAAAGAACATGCAGATCAAGAATATGAGACCCATAATCAAGACCCTACACTTGGAAGGCAATCATACTCAGCCATGAGTGATATCCTATGATATGGTTAGGATTAGGATTGTCACCTGCAGACTGGACCCACTGCCAAGACCTTACACTTGGAAAGCAATCATACTCAGATACAAGGGATTTGTGATAATTGTTAGTATTGGACCTGTACATATGAACCATCTCCTTTTCTGAGTAGAGTGGTAAAAGATGAGAACTTAACCCATCCTTGGAAAACCTAAAAGAAGCACCAACTCTTTCTAACCTCTCAGTGCTCCTTTGAGAAACGACAAAGAGTTGCCGCTAAGTATTTCCTTCCCAGAAATTAAAAAAGAACAGATATGGCTCCATGATTAAGAGAATACAGGATCTTTTACATTCTCTTGGGATGGACTACGCTCTCGCCTTTTGTCACTCAAGTCATAGAAGGGGATGGTTTCTTTGTTGTTCTTCAAGCTGAGTGGAAACCCGCCTTTCTGAATGCATGGGCAGGAAATTGACAGCACCATGCCTCTGAATGCAGTGCTGGGTCTTTCTCCTCTCTTTGCAGATTATCTCTTGCCTTATCCATTGGTCATATCAAAACCCATAATTCTGGCCCACAAACTTGTCTTTGACATATATATGAGTTCGATTTGTACATTCATATATATATATATATATATATATATGTGTGTGTGTGTGTGTGTGTGTGTGTGTGTGTGTGTGTGTGAGAGAGAGAGAGAGAGAGAGAGAGAGAGAGAGAGAGAATAACTGAAATGTTTGTATTTGTAATGGTTCATTTAACATGTTTTCTTTGCTATTTACAAAATGTAAAACAAAATGCAACATAATGAAATGTGGATAACAAATTGCCTAGGCACAATTTGTAACACTATGAAAGCAGACACCTTGACACAAAATATTGTCAGAATGAAACTGCAAATGGTCAGTGGGATGCTCTTTTTTATTTCTTACTTCTTAATTCCACTTTGAGACTTTAAAACCTAGTGATTAATTCATCACAATATTAGTTTCCAGATACCTTAAGCCTAAAAACTTTTTTTCAACTTATCAGGTTCCAGTTTTTAAGACTCTCCACCAGCCACTTCTGATACACGAAGATCATTTTTACTTACTCATAATCCTCAAGTGAAAAAGTCAGGCCTTTCTCAATCAATTTCTAAACATTGTTACATCATACTACTATAATTTCATTGAAAAGGATGAGGCATGCAAAAAGATGTGAACAAATTAAACTTGCTTTGTGAGGGACCAGTTTTCTAATCCCCAGTTTGGGCGATTTAATAAGACCAAAACTTTGCAGTTGTCCAAGTCGAACATGTTTTTAAATTCCCATTTCACTTCATCAAATGAAATGAAATGGGAATTCATTTCATCTTCTCTTAAACAAGAAATTAATTCTAACTGATTTTCATTCTTACTGTCAATGCTTATTCACACACTTTGCATCAGTACTTTGCAACTATAAAACTTCCTACTGTTGCTTCAATTTAATTTTCAAAATGAGGTTACCACAGTCCTTGTTTGTCAAATAACTAAATAATAAAAAATTAAAATCAAGTTTTGATTTTGCTAATAAAATCCAGCTTTTGCTAAGTGATTGTTCTTTAAAAAACAAATTAAATCCACAGCTTGAAACTTGGTGTGGTTTGAGTAGCTGAATCTAGGGTATGAGGTTTACATTAAGATATTATTTAATTAAGAATGCAATTAATGGGTTACACCCCAATGTAGTCATACTTGGATCAGATCCACTCAATGCAATTCCTACTCATAACCAAAGTCCATAGAATTCAACATGCACAATCCATGTGCTCAATAAAGACAACTGGAGAAAAATATCAGAGGATGTGAATTTCTGCTTTCCCACAATTCACACTACATCTTTGGCTTCTACTGATATTTATCACCCCTTGGCATTGCCAGAGCACTGCTTGTGTTCAAAGATTTGACACTACAGAAAAGTCAGTGAGGGAAGTCAGGGCGTTTTAACACGTACATCTAATAACTGCCCCCTTGACAATACTATTTGGGATTGAAGTCAGAATATCATAGTGGTTTTTCAAAGTGACTATGCTTCTTTGGAATAAACAAGGACGATGAGATGCAATGGTGGTTTATTGGCAAAGACTAGTTAACAATTCTTTGTTCAACAGAGGTGTAATTTTTCAAAATAAAAATGCAAGAAAGAAAGAAAGAAAGAAAGAAAGAAAGAAAGAAAGAAAGTAGGACAGAAAGGACAATAAAGTACATGCTAAAACTCTAAACACACCAAAGGCACCGACTCTTGTCTGGCTTTGGAAGCTAGGCAAGGTCAGCCCTGGTTACTACTTGGATGAGAGCTGCCAACAAATGCTGGAGGCTACAGACCAGTGATGTCCAATCTTTGGTCCCCCAGGTGTTTGGGACTCCAACTCCCAGAAACCCTGGCCAGCTTATCAATGGCCAGGAATTCTGCAAACTGAAGTCCAAAACACATGGAGAGCCACAAATTTGACACCACTGCTGTAGATTATGTTTCAGAGGAGAAAACTGGCAATATTATGTCTTGTCTAAGAAAACTCTATGAAACACATGGGGTTGCTGTAAGTGGACAGGTGACTTTGAGGCACATATACACACTGGGGAAATACAAATTCCAGAATAATTGCAAATTCCAGAATAATTACAAAACTATTTATGAAAGGAAGACATTATATCTACTACATATGGTCTAGACTTATAGAACACACATCTTAAATAAAAATGTTTTGTTTGTTACACTACTCATTTCTAAGTAAATAGCTGTAGGAAAGAACAACAGAGACACTTGACTGTCAACCAAACTCTGAGATAATACAATTGTCCTTGCCTTTCCCTCATTCCCATTTTTGTTGTTTAATATGTTTTTCCTCCTTAAATGAGATTAGTGGTTTTTTTTGTGGTAAAGAGTTAAATTAAAGAAGGTTCTCAATTGTTCTGTGAAAGAATGTGCATTGTGTTCAACTGTTTCAATATAATTTTGAAAAGAATGCCTCTGTGTCAAGAATTAAAGCAGACAATATGCTTGAGTAGTACCCTCTCTACAAGAAGCTTTGTTTTCGTGTTAGGAGAGACTTGAGAAACTGGTGTGAGAGAATTAGATATCTGCAAGGATGTTGCCTAGGAGACACCCGGATGTTTGACGTTTTACACCATACTTGTGGGAGGCTTCTCTCATGTCCCCACACGGGGAGCTGGAGCTAACAGAGGGAGCTCATCCACGCTCTCCCTAGATTCAAACCTCTGACCTGTCGGTCTTTAGTCCTGCCGGCACAAGGGTTTAACCCATTGTGCCACTAGGGGCTCCAGGAGCTACAAGCAGCTAAGACAGCAGAAGTACTTGTTTACAAAAAGAGGGACATAGACTAATAAGCTACAAAAGTAACAATCAACAGAATATATTACACAGATTTATAGTATAATTACAACTGGCCATGAGGGCAAATGCTTATTCTGAACCCTTAATAACTGGGACATATTTGAGTAGGGATTGCACTGCCTTTTGAATACTACATTAAATAAGTACAATGACCATTATTTAAAACCCTGATTTACAATCCGCATTATTTGAACTAGGTGTCTTTCAAAAATAATTACTAGTACTAGTCCGTCTATGACAAAATGGCCCATGACAGCAACAATTATATTGAAGATTACTATGCAGCTCCAGATTGTTTACTCAAATGTATGCCTCAGCAAGCCTCATCTAATGTGTTATTTATTTACTGAGTGTATACCTCACCATTCTTGAAAATGGAATGCAAAGCACTGGACAGTAAAACAGAACAAAAATTCAAAAAACAATCAAGCAAAAAACTTTAGCTATTAAACACAATTGTGTCCAGAATGTTGTTGGTCCATTACATTATAGTATTCTTTTTTTCAGAAATACCGTAGGCCCTTTGCTTTCATGGAGGTTAGGGGCACTGAATGGGAGAAAACACTTTTTTACCTGAACAAAATCTCTATGGGAATCTCTAGGGTCTCCAGAGTAACTCTATGACCAACATCCACCAGAATCATCTTGGAGAAACCAGATATTATTAAGAGAACATATTAATCAAATCGGTCTACAATCAAATTTACAAAAGTTAGATCAATAGACATAAAGGGAAGGCACAGAAGAAACTGTGGGGTCTGCTCCATAACTGGAAAATAAGGATAGCCACTATTTAAACAGTATAAATATATTCTTGTCCATAGAAATATGCTTTTGAACTTGTTTATTATGAGCAAGCATGCACTAGCAGGCAAATGAATGTCGATATAAAATGTTATAACTTTGGCAATACATTTATAATTATAAATCAGGACAAAATGAAGATCTATTGCCTGCTACTGTAATTACATTAATAAAATCACTGATGACGGATGGAGATATATGATATTTATGCTCGAGGGATCAAAAATTAAAACTCATTGACGGTCAAAACTGTTGAGTAATCATGTCTTTTGGTAAGGTATTTTACCAGAAAATTAATATCTACTCTTCCTGAACTCCAGGTTAACCCTTTTGAACCTCTTACCTTAGTTTGGCTCACTTAATTGCCAATTGTATTGCTTGTTTAAAAGATAATAAAACAAAGATGATGACATAATAGAACAATTCGGTCACACATATACAAATGCTTGCATAGTATGACTTGTATATATTAGGTTGCTTAATTCCCATTGACATCATTGAGATTTAACTGCTCTATGCAATTTTCTTCTTAAGCAGAATTCTAAACTCATGTCATGTGTTTAATCTTTGTTCTGTGTATTTTAATATGTATTTTATAGAAATAAGTTTTAATATGTATCTTTTATAGAAATATGTATATTTATAGAATGTTTACAATGTGTTTTAATTGTGCTGTAACCAGCCTCGAGCCACAAGGAGAGGCGGGTAAGAAATGAAATTATTATTTAAATAAAATTCAGTATGCAAATAATACTATGCAAATTATTATTGATATGCTGATTTTCTACACAACTATCCTCAGTGCAGCTTACATGAGAATGAGAAGTTAGATGGGTGTGGATTTTTCCTCCTGCCATACTCTAATGAACAGTCATGGTAAGCCCAGTAAGACCTTCATTCGAGATAGGAACTTTATTATTATATCACTGCCTAAAGGACTCTCCTGCCAAATGCAGCATGTTTCAGTAAAGATATGGTATCTAACATCAATGCTAATTTATCCTTCTAAAATTTACATAAATTAGAATTTACCAATAATGATGTTAATTCACTTTGCAGAAATAATGCAACTAAAAATGCTATTCTAAAAATAGGCATCCACAAAGAAGTTTCCCTGAACTGGGTTGTTATAAGTTTCTCGGGCTGTATGGCCACGTTCCAGAAACATTCTCTCCTGAGGTCAGGAGAGAATGCTTCTGGAACATGGCCATAAAGCCCAAAAAACTTACACAACAACCCAGTGATTCCGGCCATGAAAGCCTTTGAAAATACATTTTCCCTGAGGTGTTCAAAAGGCACATAGGTGAATCTATTCAAGACCAGATTTAAATCCCATAATGGAAATCTGTGGATGGTTGGTAAATATGTAAATGTTGAGCCCCTCAGAAATCTTTTTATATCATGTACTGAAAGTTGAGCACTTGACCATTTCATGTCTTTGGTCTTAAGCCTCTATGTTAGCTATCCTGCAGACAAAGAATATGTTAAGCTCCTCCTGGTCTCCCTCTTTTGAGCTATACCAACTGCCTTTTTTATCCTAGTGCATGATTATTAAGTATAACTTATAAAATCATAAAGTTTATGGCAGAAATCCAAACATGTACTAGCATGGCAGTTCAAGCAATTTCCTTTTGCCTTGCAACCTTTGCTGCCACCACAAAACAATGGATCTGGAAGCATTCCTAAGCCATCTGATGGTGTACAGTGGGCTGCCATAGAACGAGAGATTACCCCTTCCAATTTTGCTAGTAGAAGCACTTTCACCAAAGGACATTTCTCATTAGATTTAAGTCAATAGTGAGCACCAACTGTTTTGACCTACCCAATTTTCTGACAGTACATTACTATGATGCACACTGGGCAATGAAATACAACACAATTGACAGAAAAATAAGAACTGTGCACAAAATAGACCACAATTTAAAGTTTTCCTTTTAAAATACTTTATCCCATACTAACCCCACTATAATAGCTCTGCTACCCCCCTCTCAACCCCTTTTCAAATGAGATACTTTACATATGATCCTCTATTATTCAAGGAAACATATATTTTATCGGCTAGACATCAAAGTAACTGAATACCAGAACACATGGGAAATGACATTGCACTGACAGTCTTAGCTGCGTTTTAATGTTTTCCAAAGGTTACCTCATACAGTTTAAAATCTAAACAATGTTGTTAGAGACTTCCTTTTGTTATTTATACACCAGTTACCACCCACTTGAAAACAGACAGAGGGAGCCTAGGTATCAGTGTTGATTATCTGCATGTACCATATTTGGGGATTGACAGAAGTTTAGACAGCTATATAATTATGTATACAAGGTCATTCATACTCACGTCGCTGTATTAATTTTGTCAATTTCAGGGTTTTAAAGAAAGGCTTTCATCTTACCTCTCAAGCTCTCCCCTGACTCCATCCCCAGTAAAGCCTTTCAGAAATGGAAGAGAATGATGAGGTTATGAGGAAAGGATAAGGAATTCCTTTCATATGAGTATCTTTATCATTCTTGTGGTTTCCTTCCCTCACTTTTATCATGATCTCTCTTGTTCTTTCTGAAGGGCATTCTAATAAACCAAAGCATGCATAAAAATATGAAGGCCTCGGCATAAGTAACATTCTATATTACACTGTCATGTATTATCACTACTGTACTTATGAGAAATGAAGTAAACAAATGTAAAATTAAGCTCCGTTATTTTCACTTGTCATGATTTTGTGTATGCATATTTTAATGACTAATCTTTTGAGTAAAAATATAATCTGATCACCACAGTGCTTCCTCTATCCCTACTACAATCCCTTCTTTCTTGCTATGTCGACTGTCTCCATCTTGCTCCTCTAAGAATGGGTGCAAGTTGGGAAACTGAGAGAGCTGAGGCTGAATTTGAATAGATTATTTACATGTAATGCAGAGTGTACAACTTAACATTTATATATTCACAATTTTAACACTTTTCGCTATCTCGGAGCTCTTGTATCTTTAACATTTATAGGAGATGCAGATATTCAACAGGTATAACTTGCATAGGAATCGTAATTCCACTAATTTTTAGATCCTGTTCAAAGCATCTAAAGCTAACCAGGTGCACCGATGCGTAAATAAGTAGAAGCATATCAATATTTGACCATATTGTTTTGGACATGCAAATTACCATATATACTCATGCATAAGTCAATTCCATGTATTAGTCGAGGGCTGTTTATGTTCCTCAAGACTGCTTAATATGCCAAGAGCTCTACTGCATTCAGTTAGTAAAATAATATTTCCAAGATGTTAATGACCACCCAGCAGACAAATAGCTGTGGAATTAGAAAAATAAGTGAACCACGTAGACAAGAAATGATGTTCACCAGGCATTTTTTCAGAAAGATATTTGAATTCAATTTAAACACATTGAAGACTAATTATCCCAAAGTATGATTTGTAATAGCATCGGAAATATAGCAGTTGATGTATCATCATCTTTCCAACTAAATTTATTTGTACATCATCAAAAACCACCTGCTGCCAGAATGTAATTATCTGCCTATTAGAGATGGCAATAATTAAAGCATTTAGTTCCCTTTTCTTTGACGTTCTGACCTGGGTTGCCATTAATTCAAGCATGACAATTTGAGTACAATTTGGGAAATTACATTATAATTATTTGTTCTCATGGAATGTCAAGGCAATTCTTAAATACGCATACATAAATGTTTTGACACTTTTGTCTTTAGTGACATTATTTATATAGCACACATTTGTAGCTCTCAAAGCAAGGAACAATTTTGCAAATTTTAGACAATATCTTCAATTCTTTAAAAAAATCAATTTTAGGTGATTTGTATAGGTTTAGAATGTTACTTTGGCTTAAGCAGTAAGCAATACTAACTTGAGTGAGTTAACCTTTATTATATCAAAGCATATAATATAATATTGCTCACTTATTACTTCAGTCTAAAGGGGACCAGAGCATGCATTGAAATGAACCAAAAAAGAACATTACAGCTGGCATCCTGTTGGTGAATGGTGATGGTGTAATTCAGATTTATGACATCACAATTCCCTTTTTTAAAAAATCACTGTGGAGATTGAAATTTGTTCTGATCACCCAATCACCAAAATCCTCCCTTATCCCAAAATCCTCCCTAATTTTAAGCAGTGCAGTATCTACCCCTAGCCATCTCCATTTTGCTGGAGAGCACATATGCATCCAGTCATTTTTCTGTAGCTAGACAGTCTGAGAAGACATAATCTGCAAAGACCTCCAGATTCCTGTCTCAGTGTATTCAGCTACAGGAAAAGAATTTCATATGTGCCCTCTCATCCCCTCACTCTCCAACAACAAAGAAATGGCTAGATGAGAAGAAAGGCGGCACTGCTTAGAAAGAAAACTCTGGAGACTGCCATCAGGAGATGTAGCTAGGACAGTTACACATACATTTCCTGATGCAGGAACTCAGCCAAGATATGATAGATAACAGAACACACAATTTTAAGATGATTTAAAAAAAAACACGTGAAAGCAAAAGAGAGTGAAACATGGGATTTATTGAATAATTTGGAATGGTTTCATTAAAAACTACTTTCATTACTAACTTTGAAATATTTCTCCAAAACTGAGTTTGGAGAAACTTAAACATTTGGACTAGGGGTAATTAGACATGGCACAAACTCTAGGACCAGTATTATTCCAATAAATTAGTTTACATGCCACAATAATCCCTGGTTTCTGTTAGCCGCAGTTTGTTGTTCAAACCACAAATATTATGGCAGACATCTAAAGAAACCTGACTTTAGTTACATGCATGTACTCACTTGTATATTCAGACTGATCTGTGGACGATAATTATGAATATGGATGTCAAGGCTTCTGTATTTTGATTGCTATATTTCATCCCCTCCAATCTAGACATCTATTTTGCATAAATTATAATTCAGTCTTGTTCCAAGTGTTGTTCAGATACTCTAAACATGATAGGGATTCTGTGGCAATACTAATAGTGTTTAATAACAAGCAGTCCAAATTCCCACCTTAACCAAGATTATGAATAGCAGCTATGACAATATCCCATATTTTTGTAGAGCAATCTGGGGAAAAATTGTAGGATTTTCTATGTTGAATGTTTTTGAAAACAGGAGCTATAGTTGAATACAAAGTCAGTGGTTGCAGACTTGGTTATAACTTCATAAAATCATTGGTCTTTAAATATGCTAAACTTGTTATATGCCCTCAAATTAACTTATGGCAAACCTATCCTAGAATAGCCATGGCACAAACTCTTTGCAGGTGGTATATCATTGTCTTCATCTATGGCTAAGATAGTTTGACTTACCCAACTCACCCCATGGGTATCCACGGCTGAGCATGGATTCAAACCCTGGTGTGCTAAAGTCCTCAAATTGCTCCACTGCTCTGGTTCATATAGATAAATTAAAGTACATACGTTTCTAGAATCAACACTTGTATCCAATCTATGATACTTAACATTCAAAGTATTCAAAGCAATCTATATTATATAATAGAAAACTATGAACACATAATTATATTGGTCAGTTTTAATTAGTTTTTCAGATGCCTCTATATTATTAATTTAACAACTTGTGCCTGGGTACACTTTTATGAGTTTAAATAAACCTTATTGCTTGGTTTTTGGCAACTGTGCTGGTTTCTATTAGTAGCAGACTGTTGTGCTGTTCTCTTTGCATTTTGGCACATTTAAACTAGTCAGTTCAAAAAATTGACTTATTTGTGTCAAGGTTTTTCTTTTGTTTCATTTCTATCACTAATTACAAGATTCCTGATGAGTAAATCTTGATCAGGAATCAAGGGTGGGAGCTCTTGAAGGAGCTGAAAAAAAGAACAACTGCAAAAAATCCCATAGAAAAGACAAAAGTTAAGGAGCCCCCAGTGGTGCAGTGGATTTAAGTGCTGAGCTGCTGAACTTGCTGACCAAAAGGTCGCAGGTTCGAATCCGGGGAGAGGCGTGAGCTCCCGCCTTTTAGCCCCAGCTTCTTCCAACCTAGCAGTTTGAAAACAATCAAATGTGGGTAGATCAATAGGTACCGCCTTGGTGGGAAGATAACGGTGCTCCATGCAGTCATGCCGGCCACGTGATCTTGGAGATGTCTATGGACAATGCTGGCTCTTCGGCTTAGAAATGGAGATGAGCACCAACCCCCACAGTCGGATACGACTGGACTTAATGTTAGGAGAAAACCTTTACCTTTACCTAAACATCTAAAAAAATTCTAATGCAGCTGCTCAGCAAATGCAAGGAGGAAGTGAAATGGGGTATGTATATAGAATGTAAGGAAGGACAAATAATAAAAGAAGAGTGTGGATGTGTTGTCCAAGCTTGCAGGAATAGTGTAAAGGGTCTCTTTTTCTTTCAAAATCAGGCTGGAAATTTACCTGCTGGGGATGCTTTAGCTGGAGATCCTGCACTGAGGATGGGATTTGATTCAATGGACCATGACACTTCTTCCAACTTTATGATTCGCTGGCTCTATTCCAGCATAACACTTTGGGGCTGGTTATTTGTATTGTCGAAGGCTTTCATGGCTGGAATCACTAGGTTCTTGTAGGTTTTTTTCAGGCTATAGGGCCATGTTCTAGAGGCATTTCTCCTGACGTTTCGCCTGCATCTATGGCAAGCATCCTCAGAGTTAGTGAGGTCTTTTGGAAATAGGAAAATGGGGTGGGCAAAGAACTCTCTGCTGAAGCTAGGTGTGAATGTTTCAGCTGACCACCTTCATTAGCATTTGAAGGCTTGGCTGAGCCTGGGAAAATGTTCTGTTGAGATGTGTTAAGATGTGCCTGGTTGTTTCCTCTCTGCTGTTTTGCTGTAGTAATTTTAGAGTTTTTTAATACTGGTAGCCAGATTTTGTTCATTTTCATGGTCTCCTCCTTTCTGTTGAAATTGTCCACATGCTTGTGGATTTCAATGGCTTCTCTGTGTAGTCTGACATGGTGGTTGTTGGAGTGGTCCAGCATTTCAAATAATATGCTGTGTCCAGGCTGGTTCATCAGGTGCTCTGCTATGGCTGACTTATCTGGTTAAAGTAGTCTGCAGTGCCTTTCATGTTCCTTGATTCGTGTTTGGGCACTGCTGCGTTTGGTGGTCCCTATGTAGACTTGTCCACAGCTGCATGGTACACGGTAGACTCCTGCAGAGGTGAGAGGATCCCTCTTGTCCTTTGCTGAACGTAGCATTTGTTGGATTTTCTTGGTGGGTTTGTAGATTGTTTGTATGTTATGTTTCCTCATCAGCTTCCCTATGCGGTCAGTGGTTCCCTTGATGTATGGCAGGAACACTTTTCCTCTGGGTGGATCTTCATCTTGACTCTTGTGGCTTGTTCTTGGTCTTGCAGCTCTTCTGATGTCTGAGGTGGAGTATCCATTGGCCTGGAGAGCCCAGTTGAGGTGGTTCAGTTCATCTTGGGGGGTGGGGTTCGCAGATTCTTTTTGCATGGTCTGCCAAGGCTTTAATAGTGCTTCTTTTTTGACTTGGGTGATGGTTGGAGTTTTTATGTAGATATCTATCTGTGTGTGTGGGTTTTCTGTAGACGGTGTGACCCAATTGTTGATCTGGTTTGCGGATGACTAGGACATCTAGAAAAGGCAGTCTTCCTTCATTTTCTTTTTCCATTGTGAATTGGATGTTTGGGTGGATGCTGTTAAGATGGTCCAGGAACCTGTTGAGTTCTTCTTCTCCATGGCTCCAAATGGTGAAGGTGTCATCCACATATCTGAACCATATCGTGGGCTTTTTTGGTTGCTGTCTCCAGGGCTTGTTTTTCAAAGTGTTCCATGTAGAAGTTAGCTATGACCGGGCTGAGAGGGCTCCCCATAGCTACTCCATCTTTTTTGTTCGTAGAATTCATTGTCCCACTGAAAGTAACTGGTGGTGAGGCAATGGTGAAACAGAGCCGTGATGTCGTCGGGGAACCTCTGGTTGATGAGTGCCATGGTGTCTGCTACCGGGACCATGGTAAATAGAGATACCACATCGAAGCTGATCAGTTTGTCGTTGGTATTTAGCTTGAGATTGCTGATTTTTTCTATGAAGTGGGCTGAGTCCTTGATGTAGTGTGTAGTGAGCCCAATATGGCTTTGTAACTGTGCAGCAAGAAATTTTGCTAGGTCGTATGTGGGGGATCCAATGGCACTCACAATGGGTCTGAGTGGGATGGAGTCCTTATGGATTTTTGGGAGTCCATAAAGCCTGGGTGGAAGGGCTTCCGATTTACATAGCTGCTGTCGTATGTCAAAGTTGATTGAAGAGTTCTTAATCAGAGTGTTGGTTTTCCTGGTTATTTTGGAAGTTGGGTCTTGCTTGAGTTTTTTGTATATAGTAGGGTCCAGGAGTTTTTTTGTGTGGTTATTTGTGTTTGGAATGAAGGGTCTTTATGAACATATGATATCAATATAGTAAAACGTGAAATATGGATAATGTAGTACTGCAACCCACAGAAATGAAAAAGTTCCAATCCCTTTTGAAATAAAACCTTGTTGATATAGTATTGAACACAGATAGATATTCAACATACAAATCACTGTTAATGGGCTGGTCTTACCAAATGCTATCATTGCAAGTGCTTTGTTTGCAAGTGCTTTGTTGCTTTGTTTACCTGTGTGACACTATCAATGAGAAGAATCTGCATTATCTGTTCCCTTGCCATTTTCTGGTATACTGATAGTTTTCTGGATATATTTTTTTCCAAATAATTTTATTAAACATTTTAGATAACAACACAAGGAAAGAGGGAGAACAATACTATAGAAGATAGAAAAGTAGGAAACCTGAAAAAAGAAAAAAATAGAGAAAAGGAAAAAAGAAAAAGGCCAAAGGGCCTAAAAAAATAATAATCGCTTCTCGGCCTTTTGGCTAAGATCAAGTGTAGTATCTGTTTTCTGGATATTTTAAGGGTGTGGAAAACTTTGATTAACTTCTGTAAGAATAGAGTATGCCTCACTGTAATAATGGCAATGTTCATGTAAAAAAGGTTTTAAAAAGTACCAGTTTCTCTTAAGTAAGCTTAAATATCTTTCTAGCTCTTATATTTTCACTTGCACATATTGAAAAAGCTAATACTGTATTTACTGCTAAGGACATTTCAAGTTTCATCTGAAACATAAGTAGAAGAGAATGAAAGAAAAAGAAAGGTTGTGTTAGATCTGGTGAGTTAGAATATATTTTTAATAAGTGTGTAGAATTTCACACTCCAATGGATATATCCACACATGGTCTGGATATCTTGGGAATGCATGACAACGGAGTAGAAGGAAAGATATAGCAGGCTACAGGAAATATGGAAAAAAATTCTGGCCTTCAATATTTTAAAGAATGGCATTGATACACTTTCTTAAACTTGCTTGATTACCCTTGGGTATTCATTGCTCAATGACAACAGTGTTAATTAATAGGGTTCATGTGTAAAATGGTTGTCCCAGATTAAACATCAAAATTAGAACCTTTCTATTATCATTGTACTTTTTCAAGGAATGCAGTTTATACTAAGTGTCTCTTCAGCCATGAGAAATCAAATATATGCCAGTAAAGATGTTCTGACATTCCCATCAACCAGATATATTATGATTCAATGAACATTCAACTAATTACTGAAAAGGTTAGGCATCTTTTTATAAAACAATAATGACTGACGCCAGAAGATAATTTCTAGGCTATAGGATTTGATTTCAGAGTCAGTATTAAAAAGTATAAGACAAAAAACAATAAAACCAATAAGCTGTATTTAGTCATGCCATTCTGCACACAGAAAGCTTTTGAGCTAGCAGTCCTTTACCAATGTAAATTGGAAAGGGATTTTCACTGATTCGTCAGCCTTTCTCCCACAAAAGTGACGAGGACCAACATATGAGATGATATGCAATAGGGGAAACTGGCAAAATTCCTTCCATCCTCCACTTTGTCCCAAAAGCCTTCATTAAATGAAAGATGATTCTGCAGCTTGCAAAAACTTGTTCCATTCATAAGAAGATGCACTCCACTCTAACAACTAAGCAACCAACTCTACCTAGGAGAATGGCTCAGGATCCACAGAAAGCTTTAGAATTGCATATCTGCCAGCAAAGAGGGAAGTTTGATGGGACAATATTGTATCTACCACAAGGGGTTACCAATGTGGTGACAAACATCTCCAGACCTACTGTTGTCTCAGCAGTTTTCTGCTGGCAGGGGCTCAGAACAAGATGTAACAACAGAGTGTAAGGAATTACCATAGATCAGGCCTGCACAACATCACGTCCACAAAGGGCTTCCCAGCAACCCACGGGTGGGGAGGAGCAGGGCTTCCTCTTTGCTGGCTGGCCCTTTGCTACCTGCCTTCCTTGTACAGGCCTGCCATAGATCCATATTTTCATAAATCCTTTTCTTCTTTCTCCTCCTCTTCAAAAAAACAATCACATCAGTCAAAGAAAATAATAATTCAGACATTTTTAGAATTCATTCAAGTACATACCTTCCTGTGATCCATAATGAGACCATAAAGCAAAATATTCTTCTTCTTTGCTTCCTTTGCAAGTTTAGCTAAGCTTTGCATTCCACTGCTCAAAAATGTATTTTCTAAAATATCCAAGTGCACCTACAAGAAAAGGTGAAAAAGAATTGATAATTTTCAGAGATCCTTCAATTCCCATAGGAAAAAAACCCAAAGAAACAGGCTACAATGTTTAATAGCTGTTTCAAATATATCAATTTTTCCTGGAATTCATTGATGCTTCTAAAAAATACTAAGAACACTTTCTAGGAAATCGGCTCATTTGAATATTTATTGCTGCTGCTGTGTGCTTTCAAACTGTAAATCACAGGGTTTTCTAGGCAAGATTTTTTCAGAGGGAGATTGTCATTGCCTTCTTCAGAGGCCAAAAGAGTATCACTTGGCCAAAGTTACCCAGAGTCAGGATCCAAATCCTGGTAACTAGAGCTCACTAGCTCTCACTTTTGAATACACTGGGTCTTAATTCTGGACAGATTTACAGTATTAAACTGGAGATCTTTAAGTTATTTAGTGCTACCATAAGAAAGTACTATTAATCCCATCTGTTACATATGTAAAGCATTGCTGCAAATATCCAGATTTTGTAAAATGTGATAGCGTATTTAGCAACAAAAATATAGAATCTGTCCAATAGGAGTGTATTGATTTTATCAAATTTTCAATTAAAGGCCCATTTTTGTTTATTTTTGCTAAATTGTCCCTTATATGTGATTTTTTTGTGGGAAAGGCATCTCATGTGTGACTCCATTTGTAAGAAATCATAATGGATAAATTGGATAATCTATCAAATTAACTTACTGAGATGAGAACAACAGAATATAGAACAGAAGCATTTCTGCTTTCAAGTATTTTTAGTAGCTGATGAGTCTCTTGAAGTCCATTCAGTTCATCCTAAAATAAAGCCAAATTCATATTAGAGGAAAGGCTCTTCAGATATATTGTAAGCTTATATTTTTAATTACTGTGTTATCCTTCCCATGTCCTCATATTTTACTGTAACTCCCCCAGCACCACCTTCTGGGTATGGCCCTCCAGGGAGAAATGGAGCCACTGTAAGGCAGTGCTTCCTAGTCCCATCCTAGTGAGATGACCCAGAAGGATACCATGGATCAACTGTATCCAAAGCCACCGTGAGATCCAGGAGAATTGGGACAGAACCATGGTTGTCATGGAGGCTATGAAATCCTGAGCTACTACCAACAGGGCAGTCTCAGAATGGAGGTTGAAGTCTCCCAGCATTATTAGCTTCTGAGAGTCCAACGCCAACTCGAAACCACCCTTGCTAGCTCAAGAAGGGAGACTGTTGAGCAGTGGGGTGGATGGTACACTAAGAGAATCCCTATTCCGTCCCGGTTACCCACCTTTACTGTACATACACTCAAACAATGCTGACTGTGAAATGGGGAACCTGGTCAGGGGGATGGAATCACATTAGACCACTGCAACTCCACCTCCCAGGCCTTGCAGAGAGAGAATCCTGGTGGGCAGAGCTGAGAGAGATTACCCTCCCCCCCTCACCACCAGCACCACCACCAGACTCATCCAGCCAGGTCTTTGTTTTACAAACCAGGTCCGCATGCTCATTCAACATAAAGCCCTGGGTGGCAGTTGTTTTTCTATTTACTGATGCGGTATTCAACAGCAGCATTTTCAGCCTAGGGGGACTGGTTGGAGGTAGGGGATAGGCATGGATTCCTATGGTTCCTGGATCCAGCATGGGTCTGGATTCAGGAATCGACCAACCTGTCTGTTTTTTGTTTTTTTACCGAATCTATTCTAACTACATAAGTTTCTAGAAAGGACAAATCAGACATACAACCTAAAATGATATCTTCTATGCTTTGCATCAATCCCAACCTGCAATTGGCACCCCTGATTAAGTTGTAGAGGAACTTAATGGAGGGTGCCGATAAGTCTTGCATGGCACTCTTAGTGTGTTCTTTTTGATGCCATGTTGATGCTTTTTTATTCTTCCACTGAGATTTTTATATCTAAGCAAGAGTAATGGTTTTAGTTTATGTTGTAGCTGTTTGTAAGAATTTTTTAATTCAATTTTTATTATATTCTTATATTTTATAGATCTTAAAATCTATTTTTATGAACTCTCTGGAGAACTTCATCTATAAATGATAGAGAAATGTAACAAACAAAATAAATTATTAAAATTATTTTCACTATGGAAAGAAGGGTCTCTGTCTAGTCAAAGATATATTTCACTGCAGAACCACAGAACGGAAAGTGTCAAATTCTTCCATGACAACAAAGCATCTGTTTCACAGAACTATATCTGGAAAGCCTATAATAAAGTATTTTTGAACTGTAATATGTTAGATTGTTAAAAAACATGAAACAGTTTGGATAATAACAATAATAAATAAATTTATCCAAACAAGACAAGTTGCATTCTTATGACAAAAAGCAGAACTGTAACTAATCTGGCAAGTGGAAAAAGTCTAAAAATGGTAAATCATATTTGAAACAGTAAGGATTTTGTTAAGGTTTTTGTTCTATTTTGTTAGATGCCTTTGAATACAAACACATACATATACACCAAAGTTGCAGTTTTATGAACATGCAATGGTCAATGGTAAATATAGTGAGAATTACTGTAAAACTTTGAAGTAATCAGATCAAAAGTAGGAACTGTTGTTATTGTTGTTACGTGCCTTCTTATTTTTCAAATTTATTGTGATCCCAAGGTAAATCTACTGTGGCGTTTTCTTGGCAATATGCATTTATTTTGTCTCCCTCTGAGGCTGAGAGAGGGTGACCCCCCCCCCCCCAAGCTCACCTAGTGGGGTTCTATAGCAGAACTCTGGATTCCCAGAGATCAACTCCAACACTGAAACCACGTTACATCTCTAAAAGTAGGACTACCTCTTTCTAATTTTGTAACTGAGCAAAACCAATTTTAGCTGTACTAATTGCAAAATCATTTCATAAGATATTCCTAGTTGGAAAACATGCCAACAATCCTTTCTACATGGTCATGTAGTTATAAATAGTACTGGATCAGGTCAACAGAAAACCTCTCCTTTATGTTTGCAGTTCTGTTGATTTGATAGAAAACCATGAAATTTGTATGAAGGCCATTTTATTTATGCATATAAGTAAAAAAGAAAAGAAAGAAAACTAATTTGGAAGACTGCCTTTGATTTTCCGCAATTACTTACATTTATGCAGACAAAGTTATAGCAATGGTCTAATAACATGTTTTGCAAGTGATTATCATTTTCAGAAACAGATGTTGATGTACTTTTAATGACCTGAAAGAAGAAATTGATTGTATTAATAAACCTATCCTCAAACGATTTTATTCAATGTATCTTAAAGCACCCAAACACATGCACATAATGGAAATACTGAGATATCAGAGATCAAAATAAGCCAAAAAGGCTCAATCCTTTCAGGAACCCAACAAAAAATAGAGTACGTCCTAGTGAACCATTGTTCAAATGGAACTTCCTCTATTATTCCTATGTCTAACAGACGTCTAACTTCCTGTATTGTTCCTATGTCTGCCTTTAATATTTTCCTTGAAACCTGGTGTCATTACTTGGTTCACCCACTGATCGATTGTTGTATTTGAACATAAATGCACGAAAAGCAGTAATCCTCCTCCAACTGGCACAGCTTTTCTTCAATATTGTGATGTTGCTTTATTAGAGGTGGATCCACCTCCTTGTCCCTCATTCTACCTAAGCTATGCTGTCTGCTCCAAACTGAAATCTATATTTATACCACTGCTGCTCTGAAATTTACAACCTGTATGCATATTATTTTCTTTTCCTCCATAAATGGAAGGGAAAGAAGGATAGCCTCCTATCTAACCTTTTTTGTAGAACTTACATAAACTGACCCTCCTCCCTCTGGATCCTTTGCCAGTCACATGGCACAGGAGGAGGAAGAGTGACTGCTGAGCATGAGGTAAGTGGCCCTGTTGTCACCACAGCTGGCAGCAAAAGGGAAGGTGGGGATGTCTAGTATTTTTTAAATATCCTATCCCACAAATACTGAAGAGAAAAACATGTCACATTGGTAAAGAAAATAGGAATAAATGATAGAGAAGGGGAAGTGCTAACAGTAATTGAAAAGGACCCTAACCCTAGTTGGTTAGTTAAGGTTACGGTTAGGGTTAGGGTTGGGTTGGCAGGGATGAACACAACCATGGTGGATTGCTCTTTCACTCCATCCTGAGAATAACACACAATGTGAGCTCAAACAAATCTATAGTTATCCCACTTCAAAGTTCTTTGTCATAAGGTTCAATGGCACAAAACCCCTTGAAACTATCTTTCAGGATGGCATTCGGGTTTTTTTCATGTCATGACCTAATACTTACTTTCACATGATCCTTCAGGGTTTCATGAAGTAGAAATCCTACCTGCCTAGCATTTTCATTTATATTACTGATAATACAAAGTTGTTGTGACATGGTGTCTAGTAGAAAAAACAATAGGAAAAAAAACAGAATTAGTCTTATTATGCTAAAAATGTATAATTTTATAGCACACAGGTATTTTAGAAGGTTTTATTGAAAAACAAAAATAGAAAGCTCTTTATGTATAGAAAGTTTTTGTCTTTTATAAGAAGGATAAAGTGTATTAAGGCTAGATTCAAGGCTGGTTAAAGTTTATAAAGAGGGAATGAAACCTACAAGTTTATGTTTCATCCCAAGTGTGGATTGCACTATTCCTGCTCTGCACTTGCTGATATCATATCCCAAGTTTCAAATGAAACAAGTCAAACGTGAATTACAAATAATTAGGATGTTTTAAACTATGTATTCCAACATTTCTTTTTTCTTATATAAAAAGGCAAGTGATACTCTTGGAGAGTAGTTACAACATGTATGGTCAGTAGTGATCATGATGTTATATAAGAACACTAAGATCCATGTCAACTCCAATACAATTGCTCTTAATTTAAATATATCAGTAAGTATAGAAAAATCGTGTGATTTACACATACATGTGAATTAGCCCTTAGTTTTGCTTCAAATCTTGGACTATCAACCACAAATATTAAAAAAAAAGATTTGAATCACTATACACAGTGCAAAGGTGAGACTATAATGAAAGTAACATTCTGCTAAGCTTACTATACTTTTCAGATATTCAGATCTTTCAAAGGGGTTTTTCGGCCCCCTTTAAGGCAATGGAGTCCATAAACTCATTCCCTGGGCCAAAAAAAGGAAGATCTTCCTTTCCCTATCTAATTAATGTCAAGTGTCCTCTAGAGTGCAGTAAACAAGGGTCAAAATGCATCTGACATCTGGGGTGCGAAGAGTATAGGAATATAGGAAGATATGGTGTCAGCTGGTGGGCGGCAGTTGTTATAGATTGCAAGGAGCTTCAACATCAATTCCACTTTAAATATAAAATGTTTTATGAGCTTCTTCTTTGGTGGTTTTAGGCTACCAGCCTAGACTTGCGGAGCCACGTGCCTCTCCTACCAGAATAAGGAGATGGAGGACCCTTGCTCGGTCAAGTCAGGTGTGGGCAGCCTGGCTGCATGAAGTGACATGGCTATCTGGGTGGTGTAAAGGGATGGATGCCCTTTCAGGCTGCCTGTGCCTCTCTCAGCTCAGCAAGGACATGGAGACTCTTCGCCCCTGGTGGTACTCTATCTTTAGCAGGTGGGCTGCCTGTGTGCAAGCACTGCCTCAAATCAAACCAAGTTTATTTATACCCCATCCCATTTCCCTTTAGGGACTTGGGGCGGCTTACAACATAAATAGGAGCCATTCGATGCCATGCAATACACAGTGAAAACACAAATACATAATAAATGCAGATAATTAAAACAATTTATCAAAACTAAAACAAATAAATAAAACACACATGACAAAAGCAACTAAATAGAGATTAAAAAACCAAATTGGTAGATTAAAGGCCTTGCACACCCTTCACCTCTTGCATAAGGTGAGATCCATGCCTGTGAGAATGGAGAGGGATACATAAGGAGCTTACCAAGCCCCTCAAGACTTCTCCCTCCCTTATCAAAGGAAAAGGCAAGGAAGGTATTTGGGTGGCAAAAGCACCCATGGACCATGGCTAAATGAAGTCATGGGTACTCATACCACACATACACTCAGGGAATTAAAAGGTCATAACACTCTTTATGTGAATACATAACATTTCTTCATATAAACCAACCTATCTGATGCAACTGGCAACCTACTATAGTATATGAAAGAAGACTGCATATATCCCAAGTATTGTTAGGCAGTTTTATTGAAATCATTCACCCATTAAAACTGAAAGCAATCACCAAAGAGAAATCAATCACACAATTTGCCTGTTCTATTGCAGAAGGGGTAACATTTTTAAAAGCATTCTGTTTAATTATGCTTCTTTTCTGCCTATCAACAGGGTTATCTAGTATTGTATTCTATGAAGAAGTACTTAATAAAAAGCCTTTTATCACTAAGTTGCTTAAGCATCATGCAAATTAGATATTACTTGGGTCTGATCTAACTTACTGAAATGTCAACACCTTTACTTTATTCTTGTTCTTCCAAGTAACAGAGAGAGGAATGAGAAACTTTATTCAACACTGAACTGGTTTAAATAAGAAATCACTTGACTGCACAATAACTGCTGAAAAGGTGGCAAGTCCAAGCAGGGCACAATAAGTTATTTTTTACATGAGGGCTGCTAAACTGAGAACACATGAATTACCATCTGATTTTTGTAAAGGCTAAATGCTTGCTACTTCTAAGCAGGCGTTTGGGGCTACATACAAGAATTTCAGTAGTCAAGTAACTGTGCAAGTTATGAGATTTTTTTTTTCAAAGTAAGAATTAATTCTTCATTTATTTTTGAATACATGTTTAAAGATATACCTGAAAGGCAGGCTGAAACTTTAAAGTTGACATGTTTCAACTAGAGGTTGAAAGATATAGTTGCCCTAGGGGGAGAAGTCCTTAAAGAGCTTCTTTTTTTTCCAGGATGTTTTTGTACTATCCAGGTTCTAACTACTTTTCGAAATGAGTCATCTTAACTGCAGGATGAGGTTTCTCTATTTGCAGACTAATAACATGAGGAGGTAAAAAAAGACAGACATGCGCCACATTGTCTGTACATCTAGCAAGTTCTTACCTGTCTTATTTAAAGAACATTAAGAATAGTTTTTATTAAAATAGTGAAGGTTTTTTTTACAAACACTACTTGTAAGATAAAAATGTAAATGCTTAAACAAATGTTATATGTTCAGAAATTATTTTATGAAAATATTCAAATAATGTACACATTGTACACATTACAACAACAACAACTACTACTACTATAACTAGAAAGGCTGGAAGGCCATCTGTTGGGGGTGCTTTCATTGTTTTTCCTGCATGGAATAGATGGCCTCTGGGGTTTATGCTCTTGCTCCTCCTCTTCAGGCTGGGTGGCCATCTGTTGGGGGTGCTTTGTTGTGCTTTCCCTGCATGGCAGAAGGAGGCTGGACTGGATGGCTCTGGGGTCTTCCACAGAAATACTGTAAAGTTTATGTTGGTTAAATTTGTTCTTCATTTTAAATATTGTATTGTTCTTTCTTTTTTTCTTTTTTCTTTTGCACAAACACTCTCCATCCATTTGCCACTGGCCTGACCCATGCCTGATATATAAATACATTATCTATAGTATAATATATAATATAATATATGGGCATTTCTTGGGACTCCACAAGAAACTTTTGCTTCAAAAAGGGCTCCATGGCTGAAAAGGTTTGAGAACATCTGCTCTAAATAATTAGCATAGTTTCATGGCAAATTTGTTTTGATGTTGTAACAGAGCTTGAACTGGAAAAGAATGGAGTTCTACTCTAACCTAGCCTACTGAAGCTGTGCCTGCCTCATTACAACAGGCAAGGTAAACAGCAACTGCCTCCAGAATCCATTACTAACATGTGTGCCCAGCAAAATGAGAAAAAAAGGGGATAACAGATTGTACTACATCAGAATGCTAAAAAGCAAGATCCATACATGTGGCCACCAAAATGGAAAACAAAACCATAGGATAGTAAAAGAAAATGTCATCCCTGATTGCTTTGGAAAGATGCTTTCAAATTGTTTCTAGAGAGTTCAAAAATAATGGTTACTTATACATGTCTATTTTTTTTCATTTCATGTGTGCATGTTGTTAGTTTGGGATACAATGTTTGCTAAAATGTTCTTTTTTGCGATATAGGATTATGTCTTTTTTCCATGTTATTTCTGCCTTTGGTGCCATTTTTCTGTTTGTTAAAGAAGCAATATCCAGGAACACATCTATTCTGTTAATTCTCGTGTACTTGTAGTAAAGATTTTCTGTATCTGTATAACTACTGGAGTTTCATAATGATACATAAAAATATACATATTATTAATTGCTACAATTGTTCAGAAGAAAATTGATGTTTTACAATAGATGAGATTTTTTGAAGTCAGTGCACAACTTAACAATAGATCTGTAATGAACCTAAATTATTATATACTTAGGTATATACTTAGGTAAATATAGATATTAGGTTGCATATAACATTTATATGTGTTTAAATTATATTTCTAGATTACAGGATTTTAAAAATCAAGTATTTTAGAAAGTTATTTTCAGTATTCAAGTATAGCATATGCTCTAGGCAATCATACTCAAAAAAGAAAAAAAGTGAAATATAAGAAACAAAACATGGGTCTGGAAATTTTCAGTTTTTATTAAGGTGCCTAGCAGAACATGTGCAAAGGAATGTTCATTGAGTGAAAGAAAAAAAATCAGTATTGTTTTAAATTGGTTTGTGTGTTTACATAAATTGAATTCAGCTTCTTCAGTCTTGGCATTTTTCGTTGATTTAATGACTTGTTAGTTTGAGCTTGTACAGCAACTGTGGGTGGGCGCAACAAGTCCACACAACAAATACAATGTTGCTTTGTTAAGATGATGTGACTATACTCCTAGGTAAACATATGACATGCAATGTGGTTTCAGCTTAGTGCAGCTAGTTCTCTGTTTGCTATATACAAGTCAGTCTTTCATACTCAAATTCCATTGAGCTGAACAGTTGTGTTCGATACATTTTAAAGTAGACTACAAGTCACATTTCTGATGAATTTTAAATGAACAAAGTATATATAACATATACATATACATAAACAAGTGAAGTGGTCAGAATTGAGTTGTTTCCAGTTTGTAAGGTAAGGTGCAAATACAAATTTACACACAAACATTAGACTTTTAATTTCAGCAATATGACTACTGGAAATCAGAAGTTTTGAATTTCAAATTGCTTAAATAACACAAAACACATTCAAATCATACTGTTATTATGGAAGGACCAGTGTTGTATGGCGGAAGTCCTCATGAAGCATGAAACTCATTTGGTTCTCTAGTCCAGTGGTTCTCAACCTCTGGGTCCCCAGATTTATTTCAAACATTTGTACCCCGGCCTTCTCAACTCCTGAGGTGGGACTGTTTTGACCTTTAACTCCCAGAAATCCTAACAGCTAGTAAACTGGATGGGATTTCTGGGAGCTGTAGCCCAAAACACCTGGGGAACCTACAGGGTGAGAACCACGGCTCTAGGCTAAACATTCTCTTGGGCCCCTTCCACACAGCTGTAGAAAATCGCACATTTTCCGCTTTGAATTGGGCAGTGTGGACTGAAATAACCCAGTTCAAAGCAGATATTGTGTGATTTTCTGCCTTGATATTCTGGGATATAGAACTGTGTGGAAGGGCCCTCAGTCTAACCTACCCAAAATGTTGTTGTCCCTCTGGATTTGGAAGAATTTAGAGACACAGCATTGCTCCAGGTGACAGCTCTTTGACAGTACAGGCAGTCCCCAAGTTACACACACTCAACTTGCAATGACTCATAGTTAAGAATGGGGGTGAGACAACAGGAAGTGAGAGCAAGCACAATGTCACCACTTGTATGGAACTTTTACAGTGCATAAAAAGTTATCTCATCAATGTCAAAGAAGAACAGAAGCAGGCAAAACAAAGTTATTAGTAATGCCTTGATTATGTATTTCCTGAAATTGTTCCCCCTTGGATGGAGCTTCATTAGGTTAGAAAGTCACACTGGGCAACCTCAAAATCGGAGACATGGCACAAAGCCTAGGAAATAATATTTAAATTTATTCTCTCTGTTTTGGGAAGGGTGAGTGTCTTTCATGTAAGTGTATATGTTTAAAGAAATAAAATTATTTTGACATTTTTATGATTTTTAGTTTCAATTGCTAATACGTCAGCTATTTTAATAAAACCTGTTATTTCAGTTGGGTGACTATATGAATTGACAAACAAGGACAAACACATACCCTTAATTAAAGATTCAGCTGCATAGAGATCCCTCCTGTAGGTCACCTAAAGGACAGAAAAGTATGGCTGTAACAAGTTAAACATTATGTGTTTTTCAAAACTGATATTGCCTTGAGGGAAATGACCAAAAAGAAAATGATTGCTGCTCAAAATTAGACTAACAAGCAAGTAAGCAAAACAAAAGATGAAAGAATAGTAAATTAAAAGAAAATAACAGTCTTTTTACTGAAGGCTCCAAGGAAACATGCTTCTGTTAGAGCATTTAATATGGTTCATGATATAGAATATTGTGGAATGCTTTCCCATATGAGGACCTCTTCCAGGAACAATATTTGTGAGTATGGAAGTACCTTTGAAAAAACAAGGAAACAAACTATAGAATAGAGCTTTTCTAGTAGTTCTCAAGGACAAAATCATTAAGCTCCCCCGGACCTCACATGATTACAAGAGTAAATAAAATATGAGAACTTTAACCTTCAACCTATCATAGCTTTGCCTACACATAACTGTTGGCCTATTTGAAAAGTCATTGAGTAAGTCAATAACTTTTGACCACACGGAGGGATCGTAATGAATAATGAATTTTGTTTTCTTTGATGACTTGGCCTTATGTAAGTACATGACTGGTTTTTAATGTATTTTATATATTAGAATGTTATGGGGTGTGATGTTTTTAAACTACTGTTCATGAATCTTGTTGTAAACCGGCCTGAGTCCCTCTCCGGAGGTGAGAAGACCGGTATATAAAAGTTCTAAATAAATAAATAAATAAATAATAAATGTAGGTCTGTGGCTCTCAACCTGTGGGTCCCCAGATGTTTTGGCCTTCAACTCCCAGAAATTCTAAGAGCTGGTAAACTGGCTGGGATTTCTGGGAGTTATAGGCCAAAACACTTGGGGACCCAAAGATTGAGAACCACTGATGTAGGTGGAGATGATTTGGCATCAGAGAAGGAGCTGGTTTTCCCTACACCCATGATAGGTCAAGTATGACCTATGAGCTGAGCATCCAGGCACCCCAGATCCTTTTCATTTTATACAATGTTCTTTCTAACTTTTCCAATGTGGAGTGCAATTCTGGCATTTTAGGACTTTGCATCAGAAAATGAGCCAAAGGTCTCTAAAAATGTTGAAAAATTTATGAAAATTCTCCCATTCTCCCACAAGGCAACTTGGAGGCAATTTTACAAAATTGAAGGGGAAAAGTTCAACACTCTGAGATCTGCTGTAAGGGGTTTTTTTGTGTGTGTCACGAGTGACTTGAAAAACTGCAAGTTTAATATGGACCATTTACCTCTAACAGATGCCTGTTCCTATTACTCCTGGGAAATCTATGATGTCAGGGTATATGTCGTAACTCCTATTTTTTAGGGAACAATTAATTCTATTGTTAACTAAATTTCACAAAACATATTTTGTAACACTATTTTTGCTTTCTCAGTTAGTTTTTCAGTAGGGAATGTGGGAGAGTAATGCTAAAGAGGGAGTCAGTGTTGTATAGTGTTTTGAGCGCTGAGCTACAAAACTCTGGGAGACTAGTATTTGAATTCCTGTTCAATTGTAAGAACTGAATAACCCTGGGGAAGTCTCTCTCTCAATAATGACTTGAAAGTAAACAGTGACAACAAGTGCTAAAGAACTGCCTTCCAAATACAGCTTCTGTCAAATCTTACCCCCTAATTAATAATAGCATCTTTGAAGTTTGAGGGGGAAAAAGGTTCCAAAAGACTAATTGGATCAGTCCAGTGGCACAGATGTCTGAAAAGACAACCTGCTTCTAAATGACTGAAGGCTGCCCTCATTTACAAGAATAAAAGTAGAAGCACCTGAAAATAATTCAATGAGGATATGGATCTTCTTTTGAAGTAGATTCTTGCTAGTAATGATGTGCAGTTAGGTTTTCCACTGCTTTGTTCTTTAAATGATGCTATTGGTTACATTTGTCCTTAATGGATTAAAAATATATGCTTCTCTTTTTTTGCAATGCATACAGCTTTTATTCACATTCCATAAAAAGTAAAATAAATATATGTTTATTAAATATCCAACTAGCAACTTTTAGCTTTGTGAATATGTAGCCATCTCCTATTTATCAATCCTATTTCATGTGTACATTTTTCTCTTTCAATAAGGTAAACCAAATATTGTTCCTACCTTCCACAAGTCTGGAGGCCCTTCAATAAGTTTAGCATTTGTTTTGCTGTATTTTAGAGCCAGATGTAAACACTCTGTTCCATAATCGAAGTCATAATCACTACACTGTAGAAAATGTAAAAAAAGAGAGAGTATGTTATTGAATAAATTTATATATATTTATTAAGTGTTTTTCGATTGTAATGACATGCATAGCAACATACATACACAGCAGTTCCTCCCATCTCAGTTACAGTGGTATGTTCAGATAACACTTTGAATCAATTGGACTAACACCATTAAAGTTTGCTGCTGGCAAGAAGCATACACAGTATAGTTATTTATTTACTATATTTATACCCTGCCCTTCTCACCCCAAGGGGGACTCAGAGCAGCAAAATTCAATACCACAATTACACATACAATAATAAATAAACATATCAATTTTAAAACAATAAAACATAAATGCAGTAAAGCAAATTAAAAACATCAATTGTGCCGAGTCCCATAGTCATTATTCAAGTTGCTACGTTCCGGTCGGATTCCATATTACATTACTCCCTGAACGTCTGTGTGCAGAGCCAAGTCTTTAACTTTTTTCTGAAGACCAGGAGGGATGGGGCCAGTCTGATGTCACGGGGAGGGAGTTCCATAGCCAAGGGGCCACCACTGAGAAGGCCCTGTCTCTCATTCCCACCAGTCGCACTTGTGAAGGGGGTGGGACAGAGAGCAGGGCCTCCCCAGCAGATCTTAAGGCTCTAATTGGCTTCTCATGTATCTAAATATCAGATACTGCATATGACAAATCAACTTTTTGGGTCATATAAGCTATCTGTTATTTATGATATTATTATTATTATTATTATTATTATTATTATTTACTTTTAGCCTGCTTTTCTCCCAAGGATACAACTCAAAGCAGCGAACAAAATAGAAAAATAAAATGACATAATTCAGAAACCATCATCTCCCCAACCCGACATATAAACAATAAATCAACATATTGCATAAAACACAAATTATATAACTATACATAAGCCTAAAAATAATCACATATATAATTATCATTAAAATCCTTATGCCTCAAGCCATTGAGCTTGTCTTAAAACATTAAAACATTAAACTAAGCATCTCAGAGCTCCAAGTCTTTGGCCTTGTGAGCCTTGTCTGTGTGAAATAAGCTGCTATTGTGTGTTGTCAGGGAAGGTTTGCTTCCATAAAAAGGTTTTCACCTGGCAGCGAAAGGCCAATAACAAGGGGCCCATCGCACCTCTTTAAGGAGAGAGTTCCAGAGTCACGGGGGCCCCTACGAGAAGGCCCTACATAGTTTTAAAAAACTTATACAAGTTTCTGTAATAAGTTTGGGACTCCTATGTGAAATAGTGGTTTGAGTGTTGGCCTATTTCTGGAGACCAAGATTTGAGTCCCCATTTGGCCATAGAAATCCACTATGTGACCTTGGGTGAATCATATTGTCTCATCGGCACCAGAAAATCATGTGATAAGTTCACCTCAGGGTCACCATGTTGGAAACAAGTTAGAGGAAGACAACAGTAAAAATATTTTACATGAAAAGTGAAAGAATTAAAAATAGAGTAAGCTGAATTGCCAGTGACCACACATTATTTTGCTGTATATGTGACATATAAAAATATTTAAAATGTCCAAGGAAAAGTACTTTATATGAACTTTTTATGCAAAGCACTGTATGAAGTTTAATAAAATGGATACCGGATGAGCTCTTGTAGTTCCTAGAAGACAGAGAGCTAAGAATTTCTGCACAGTGAACAGCATCCTATAAAGGTTATTATCACATTAACAAAATAAACCCCTTTTGTCCTTCCCAATGTCTTAAACAATTTATTTAAAGCTTTCCATACAACATTCTAATTATGCATGGTTCATACCATATCCTGAATCCAACATAGTGCCAAAGATATAATCAAGTACAGAACAATCTAAAATAGACAAGTTCACTTAGACCACCAATCTTGCACCAGATTTTGAACAAATTAAAACATTACTGAAGTAAAACCCCATCAAAATTATTAACCAAAACTACATAGGACTTGTTTAGATTCTGTGTTGCTGAAACACAGTGAAGTGGGCAGATGATTTAGTCTTCCTGCTTATACTTTGTGGGACATTGTTATGAATGGGGTTTGCCATGCACTAATGGAAAATTGAAAGCAGATGAGCTATCCTTAGCTCTAAAGAGTCCAAACAATTTCTGAACCTGCTTCTTCCCCTTTCATGCCAGGCTAGCATAGACCATGGTTAAAGGGGGGAAATACTAAAATACAGTTAAAAAATATGAGAGCCAATCTGGTGTAGTGATTTGAGTGTTCGATTACAACTTTGGAGACCAGGGTTTGAATCCTGACTTAGTCATGTAAACCCACAGGGTAACTTTGGGCAATTCACATATTCCAGCCTCAGAGGGAGGCAAAGACAAATCTCCTTTGTACAAATCTTACCAAGAAAACCTACGATAGGGTCACTACAGGGCTGCCATTGGTCAGAAACAACTTGAAAGCATACAAGCTAAACAATATTCACTTCTCTTAAATTTGTTCTTACTTTCAGAGTAAATTTGTTCTTTTTTTACACTGTGGATACCTTTTTAGCTGGTAGCCACGCTAAAGGCGTGAGGAGATCGGGATGACTTGTATTTTCTCCCATAATTTGAAATCTGGGAGTAGACCCGTGTCATGAGACATTTCAAAATTGTTGTCCATATAGTTCAAATAACTGACTTCTTAAAGCATAGCAAACTTGGCAAAATCTTATTCACAAGCTGAGAGAAGAGGAAAAACTTTTCATTGATTAGAATAATTGGAGAAACTTCCCTTTTAAAAGAGATGCATGTTGAGTACATTCTGATGTTCAATAACACAAGACTTTTCCACATAAACTGTCTATTTTGGGGTTTTTTTGTTCTCTTGAATTCTGTCATTAGGATACTGAACCATCAGAACTACCTATCCCAATGAATTTCTACAACTATCTGATTTTGTTCCCCTCAAAAAAGGAAGCTGTTGCTTAGCAAGGAGGACCAACAGAAAGGACAACAGAATTGAGATTTTTCTACCATTCTTGTGTATTCCCCACAGCCTCAGGTAGGGAAGAAGTCATTAAAACTATAACATCTACAAATAGGAGCCTGGCTATCAAAGTCTCTCCTGCATCTAAAAGAAAAAAGAAAAGGCGGAGGAGGAGTAATACAAGTTCTAGAGTGAAAGGAGGTGTAGGTACTGCTTCTATGGACATTTCATTTTAATTATTTTTCGATTTTAGGATACGATTTATATATAATATAACCAAACTGTATTACTTGTTTTTAACTGTTAGAAACTTTCTTGGGTAGAAGAGTTTATAAGACATAAGCATCTTGCACAATATAAACAGCAACTTAGGCCAAAATCCAACTTACCTTGACCCAATGGTTCTACTACATTTCAGAAGAGCAATTGTTTTTATGTCATTAAAAAAAGTAAAACTTAGACAATTTTGAGGCTAAACTAATAATAAAGCAACACACACACTTGTCCATCCAATACAAAAATAATCCCCAATTGACTGTAGATATAACGTGGGGAACATATCCAACATTATCTAGAGTAGAGCTTCCCTTAGACATTGGCTGTGAGTAGCTATGCGTTTCCAGAAAGAAAAAAAAGAAAGGAACAATAGTGGCCAATGAGCACAAATACCATGAGGGTCCCTGGCATTTTCTGTGAAAAATTAATTGCTGGTCTCACACATCAGAGAGCTTAAGAAGCACTGATCCTGAAGCCAACAAGTTAGGAGAAGATAATGTAAGATCTATAATCTCTCTTAGACAATCCCTCGTCGTCCAAGTAGTATTGTCTTCCAAGATCAGTGTACTGGCAGTGGGTACATAGGTGACTGTGGAGCCCTATTCTTGATCTGCATCTTCTCCCACAGTGAGGGCATTGATTTCCAGGTGGAAGGCGATCTCAGTCGGGGTTGGCTTGACATGCCTTCCTCTTGGCACGTTTCTCTCTTTCGCCCTCCATTGTGCCTCTTCAAATTCTACAGCACTGCTGGTCACAGCTGACCTCCAGCTGGAGCACTCAAGGGCCAGTGCTTCCCTGTTCTCAGTTCTCAGTATCTATGCCATCAGTATCGCTTCAATGCTCGTGGTCTTTGCTTCTTCCAATATGCTGACATTTGTCTGCTTCTTTTCCCAAGAGATTTGCAGGATTTTTCAGAGGCAACGCTGATGGAATCGTTCTAGGAGTTGCATGTGACATCTGTAGACAGTCCACATCTCGCAGGCGTATAACAGGGTTGGGAGGACAATAGCTTTATAAATAAGCAAAAGCTTTATAAATAAGGATGTCCCAGTCCTCAAATACTCTCTGCTTCATTCGGAAAAATGCTGCACTCGCAGAGCTCAGGCGGTGTTGTATTTCACTATCAATGTTGACTTTTGTGGAGAGGTGGCTGCTAAGGTAGCGGAAATGGTCAACATTTTCTAATTTTACACCATTAAGCTGTATTTCTGGCAGTGGAGAGGGATTGGCTGGTGACTGCTGAAAGAACACTTTGGTTTTCTCGATGTTCAATGACAGGCCAAGCTTCTCGTATGCATCTGCGAAGGTGTTTTGAGTGGCTTGTAGGTCTTCTTCTAAATGCACACAGATGATGTTGTCATCAGCATACTGGAGTTCTATAACAGATGTTGTTGTAACCTTGGTTTTTGCTTTCAGTCTGCTGAGGTTAAATAGCTTGCCATCTGTCCAATAGATGATTTCCATTCCTGTGGAAGCTTCCCATCAACAAGATGAAGTATCATAGTGATGAAGAGGGAAAATAAGGTTGGGGCAATAACACATCCCTGTTTGACACCTGATTCCACCTTAAATGGGAGCCATTGCTATAGTATATCTCATAGATCAACCTCTCCATCCTGAACTTTATTTATCTGGAAATTTTGTAGTAAAATAATACATGACAAGTCAGTTGCCTTACAGAGTACATTGAAAGGGAAAACAATAACAGGGTAGGGTTTTTTTTTTGGGGGGGGGGGGAGTAGAAATGCTGGAATTCTTACCTGTAGATATGCTTGATGAATTATATCAAATAAGAAAGCCTGAGGCATTTCACTTGCTCTGTATTTGGCACGATCTAGTGAATGGTCTAAACATCCGTCTGCAGAGGAAGCAATAACAGTGGAGACAAGAGGACGGATTGCTCCTGCTGCCTAGGGAATAACAAAAAAAGTTATTTAAACACAGATTTACATGTTTACCTTAGTTAATCTCTGCTTAAAGAACAAGTCCAAACAAATTAAAGGTTTTGACTTTCACATATACTGTTGGTCTGGCCCAGACAGAAAAACTGAACTCCCCATGGAATACACCGCACATACTGTTTCAAATGTGCTGTTTGTTGTTATTTACTGTCAAATCAATTTTAAGTTCTGAATGAGAAACCTCCATGAACCCTAGTCATCAACAGTCCCGCTTAGGTCTTCCAAAATTGCCCCCGTGTATTCCTTGATTGAGTTATCCCATCTATCATGTTGTCTTTCTTTTTTTGTACTGCCTTATACATTCTCAGCATAATTTTCTTGTCCAGTGTGTCATGCTATCTCATGAAATCTTCAGATATTTCAAATTATTCAAGTAAAAGCTGATTACATAAAGCAGATCCATCCAAATTCATGATGCAGTATGTAGTAAAAAATGTAAAAATAAACATCATTTTTTCTAATTAATTTTCATGTAAACACAAGCACCTTTCATATTTGTGAGAAAATGCTAAGACACAGATTTCTATCACATTTTATAAAGATTTTAACATGAGCGGCAAAGCCCTACACTGTGAGAAAGACTGAAAAACTGAATATTGTACATTATTTTGTTTGTTTGAAATGTAGACTGGGAATAAATTACACTAGATTATATGTACAGAAAATATTAATGAGTGTTTCACTAACCCAAGTTCTTTCTTTGAGATGATATTTAAAAACTGAGATGATATTTAAAAGAACAGTGAAAGACAGTTCTCTGGGATAATATTTTCCAAATGACTTGGTTCATTGAGCCTATATTCCCAAACCAAATTCAACCCATATTTTTAAGGAGGTCTTCCTCAGAATATAGGTAGGGAAATTGCTTGCTTAAATTTTGTTTTCTAGATTTCTGTTTTAAGGGGGGCATCTACACAGGCCACAAATGGTGATGTTGATCCCCGTTTGGGTACTCTGGATCAGGGTTGCCACGGTCCATATGGCTTGCCACCAAACCGGCTTGAAGGCTGGAGAATGTCCGCACTGCAAGCCCCCAAATTGGCCTGGTGGCTGGATGGCATCAATGTGCCCCAATATCACAAGAACTAATTTGGCGCCACTGGAATGCAACTCTTACTTTACTCCTATAGATTTTGGCTTTGTGATGGCCCCCAGGTACAGAAATAATGGTGTGTTACTCGGGCCTGGAATGATGGCAGCCAGAGAAATGAAACAATGCAAAAGAGGGAAGAGTGGAAAGGAGAATTCACTCTATCCTTTCCCCCCTTTTCCGATTGCCTCATTGCTCCAGCTACTATTACTTCAGGTGCCATCATTTTTGTGCCTGGTAGACATTACAAAGGCCTCAGTATTGCCCCTTCCACTGGAAGAGCCAACTCCTGTCCCCAGGGAAAGTGATTGACGGTGTAGACAGCAGGACAACTATTTACAGTGGCCCAAAATGTGGATAAGCTTCAGGACAACTCGGGAGTATCCCACAACTTTTTCAACGAGGAACAATGTAGTGCGACCTTCTCCTATGTTAAGGCAAACAGGCTCTGTGCATCATCTGGATGCCGCAATCCATTCACCCCCAAACTGACTCATTTGGCCTGTATAGAAGGGCCCTAAGTTCAACGGAATTTACTGCCTGAAAAATATGTATAAAATTGGAATAATTGCCCATCTTACTTTTCTATTCCATTTTTAAGCAAAAGGAAAAACAGAAAGGGGGGGGGGAGAGCAACCACTGGCTTCAACTGGAATGTTTTAACACATTCTTTTCAGAAATTTAATTACATGATGATAGGAGACATGGAGCCATCCTGAGAAAGGGCATGATTCCAGTTCAGCAATTCTCTTGCTAGACTCAATTCACCTTACTTTTTACCTCTAGCTCTTCCAGTAGAAAGGACAACAGTGATGCTACACTCAAATAAGAACTTGCCCTTATTTTCCAGTTCTCCAAAGACAATCTCTTAGAAGAGATCTTCTCCCTGCCCAGCAGGCATAACAATGTATGAATATATTACTCTGTAGAGGAATATGACTAATGTTTTGTCATCATATTTAATCAATTTCTTTTCATATATTGCTGCATCAAAATGTATTACTTTACTCCACTGAAACAACCTCTATTATTCGCCATTCATAACCACATACATTTCCTAAACTAAAAGTAGAATTATCTGTGCATTTATGTCTCCAACAGGTAGGAACACGTACTACTATTCAGACATCTGCATTCCCACCAATTATATTGCTAGTAATCAAAAAGCTTCAGCCAAACTATAATTACCAGTTCTGTTGGCTGAACTGTCTTAAAAGAATACTTACTCTAAGTTTAAGGAATACCACCTTCAAAGATAAACCCACCACCAGCAATTATGAGATTAAAATATTTCAACTATTTCTAAAATAAATTTTAAAAAAAGGTTTTGTATATTTGAACATTAAGCCAATACTGTATTAAGCTATTAATTAAACTTAATTTAGAGGTATTCCTTTAATTTAACTACCAGAAAATCTGAAGATTACTTTGTAAGAATTTGAAGAACTAAAATTTATACATTTTCCTCTTTGACATCTCCTGTATTATTAATTCCATGGTCAAAGTTTTCCTTACATTCCCATAAGCCATCAAAATGTTCATTGTGTGTAGAATCTGGCATATATCACATACTGTCCAAGACACATGGGATTCCAAACGGCAAAGTGTACATTCAAGCAGAAGTTGCTTCATTATTTTTTTTTACCCCTAATACTGCTTAGCAGATTTATAACTATTATATACAGATGACATTCTGAAATACTAATGATCAGTGCTAGGAGGGTCTACTGAGTGAATAGCCTATGATAAATTATTTGAGTTCAGAAGATAAAAGATCAAAAGATCAATAGCACATCATGGATAGGTGAGATCCTATTGGAAATCTAGAGAACAAATGTTGTTCCTTTCCCACTAGCTGCATAGGGGAATTGCCATGGTACGGGGCTGCATCATTGCATAGGAAATCAGAGAATTACAGATATCTAAAAAAACTTGTAAAAGATCCCTGCCATTGTGTTATTATGACATTCTTGTTCTGAAACGTATTTTTCTCTGTTCAGAGGATTATCCCCCCCCCCTTTTTTTTTTTTTTTTGTCAAACCAACGATGGATAATTTCAACTACAACTTTAGAGGAAGATTTGTCTTCTGTAACCCAGGCTTTATTCTGACAGAATAGTCTGTTGCTAGTTTGGTTGAGCTGACTGGAAAATTAGCATGTTTAGCAAAATATGCAGCATCACATAAGTAACATTAAGAATATAAAGTGGTATTATAAGGCATCCATAAGGGAATAACAGAATCAAGGTCTGATTAGAAAATTACGCATATGGTAAATTGTAAGGTGAGTTGCGCAAAGCTTGTCCTATAAACAAATGGGGAAAAGAGGAACAATAAAATCTAAAGCAAAATCTAAAGCAAAATCTAAAGCAAACTCTAAAGCAACAAAAAAGCCCACAATATGGTTCAGATATGTGGATGACACTTTCACTATTTGGAGCCATGGAGAAGAAGAACTCAACATGTTCCTGGACCATCTTAACAGCATCCACCCAAACATCCAGTTCACCATGGAAAAAGAAAATGAAGGAAGACTGCCTTTTCTAGATGTCCTAGTCATCCGCAAACCAGATCAACAATTGGGTCACACCGTTTACAGAAAACCCACACAGATATTTACATAAAAACTACAGCCATCACCCAAGTAAAAAAGGAAGCACCATTAAAGCCTTAGCCGACCATGCAAAAAGAATCTGCAAACCCCACCTCCTTCAAGATGAACTGAACCACCTCAACTGGGCTCTCCAGGCCAATGGATACTCCACCTCAGACATCAGAAGAGCTGCAAGACCAAGAACAAGCCACGAGAATAAAGATGAAGATCCACCCAGAGAAAAAGTGTTCTTGCCATACATCAAGGGAACTACTAACCGCATAGGGAAGCTGATGAGGAAACACAACATACAACATACAAACTATCTACAGACCCACCAAGAAAATCCAACAAATGCTACATTTAGCAAAGACCAAGAGGGATCCTCTCACTTCTGCAGGAGTCTACCGTGTACCATGCAGCTGTGGACAAGTCTACATAGGGATCACCAAACGCAGCATTGCCCAAACACGAATCAAGGAACATGAAAGGCACTGCAGACTACTTCAACCAGAGAAGTCAGCCATAGCAGAGCACCTGATGAACCAACCTGGACACAGCATATTATTTGAGAACACAGAAATGCTGGACCCCTCCAACAACCACCATGTCAGACTACACAGAGAAGCCATTGAAATCCACAAGCATGTGGACAATTTTAACAGAAAAGAGGAAACCATGAAAATGAACAAAATCTGGCTACCAGTATTAAAAAAAACTCTAAAATTGCAACAGCACAGCAACAGAGAGGAAGCAGGCAGGGACATCTAATTATTTCTCAACAAAAGTTTGCCCCAGGCACAGTCAGGGCATTGTATGCTAATCAAGGTGGTCAGTTGAAACATTCACACCTAGCTCTAGCAGAGAAGAGTCCTTTGTCTCACCCTGGTCATTCCACAGATATATAAACCCTTTTGCCTAGTTCCAACAGACCTCACTACCTCTGAGGATGCTTGCCATAGATGCAGGCGAAACGTCAGGAGAGAATGCCTCTAGACCATGGCCATATAGCCCGAAAAAACATACAACCCAAACTCTCAATTAATTGGAACTCAAGCAATTGGAAGTGTCAAGCAACCAGCAAAATAAATAAATAAATAAATAATATTTTAAATAAAAATGAAATAAAATCCATTTTAGTAGAAATATTTATTAAGTTTGTATTTGTCTCAATTTGCCATTAATTACTGCATTTCAATATTAATATCAAGTTAATATAGAATATACTATATGGTATATAATGGGGGTAGTATAAATTAGGCCTATTTTAACAGCAACTCTCAAGCAACCAGAAACCACATTTATCTATAGCTACCTGTTAGCTGAGAATTTACTTTACTTGTTTTGATCCCAAAATATTTGGTATTAGGACTACTCAGATTTTCGTTTTTTGCCTCATATAATAGAAGGCAGTTGTCCAAAAGTCTATATTATTGGATTAAGAGTATGAACAGTTCAGGGTATTCACTAGAGTGGTTTTTAATGTATTAAAAGGCAGTAAAAACATCCAGATTAATATTTCCTAATTTACAGTTCTGAGAATGAACTACTGAACCTTTCTAATCTTTGAAAATGGGAAATGATGTAATAAGGCACTGAAAAAGACATTTAACATAATTTTAAATCAGAAGAGGGTCAGTTACCACATATCCTATTGGTTGTTTACCCAGCTGGAGAAGGCTAGTTATACAACCTGCTTGAAGCCGAACACCAGGAAGGAAGTTTTAATATGTTTATTCCTAAATGTAAAATGAATAGACTATCCGAAAGTTAAATCATATTTGAACCAATATTAGTAACTTAACACCATGATGAATGTTAAGTGAATTTCATCAGTAGATATTAACCTTAATTCATACACTTGGTGAGTTCATATGTAATAAAAGGTCAGTACTCACAGAAATCCTAACTTATTATTCACAAGGTTCATGCAACACTTTAGCTCTCAATGGTTCCTCTTATCAACAGGAACAGTTATACTAACTGGGGATCACCTGAATAACATGTCATGCAAACTGGGGCTCCTGGATTGCTGCTTTCAACAGAAAAGAGAATAATTTAAAATGACTTTCATTTTTTGTTCTTCTGGCTTCTCCTGCCTATCAGGAAAACAGCTTATTAGATATATTAAAATTTATATTTTCCTTCCTCTGAGGCAGAGATAATGTGACTTGCCCAAGGCCACAAAGAAGCTTTCTATAACTTAACAAGGATTTGAGCCTGGCTCCAAAGTCATAATTCAACACTCGAACTACTACAGCACATTGCTGCTCATACCTTATATACCAGCCAAATACTGGATCATATAAAGAAGGTTTGTTGAAAGTGTTTCTGCTATAATGAGCTTCAGAAAGACAAGTCTCTGTAAATACTACCTGCTACCAATGATTCATAACTTATTAAAAGGTGAAAGTGTGAACTAAAAATAGGTTCCAGTTCATACAGTTTATTTGGAATTGTTTCATTACCTTTTAAAAAGAAGCATATAAGAACTTCAAACTTGTAAAGGATGATAATTTTTACAATGAATTAGTGTTCTTGTGGTGCACAAAATACAGGATTTTATATATATACTGGACTGACAATAATGTAAAAACAACAACACATAATAACCTGTTTTTCAGCAGCCTAATTTTAGACAGTCATAATTTTAGAATGGAAAGGTATATGGTGTCCCATGATTTATTCACCATTGGGTAAGACTTCCAGACTGCCTTCGGGGAAACAATTTTTCACTAATTTGCACTGTAGTGAAATATGTAGCATTTTAAGAAAGCAGGGGTAGGATCTAACGGCAATACCAGACCTTCTCTGGCTGTCAGTGGGCTTCCTTCCCAATAGCAAAGGAATTCAAGGGGATACAAAAAACATTACTAGAAGGCTGGAAGCATACTTGAGATTTAAACAATGAACAGCCCAAATTCAAGAAATGGGCTGTGTAAGACTAATGAGCTTTGAAGAGGCAACAAAAGATCCCAAAGATTTTAAAGAGGTCTAGAATACTGGCTATGCCAAACATCTTGTTGAAGTTCTCAAAACCATATAAAGGCATGTGGGTTTTACTTACAGGTAACAGAGAAAAGAAAATAGTTTTCTCTCCTTTTTTGCTAGTGATAGGTAGCTTTTGCATGTATGTGCAAGCACAGCAACTCATTTGACAATAACTTTGAGGCAAACCGGGAATCTGAACAAAGGTGGAAAACTTAAGAGTGTTTATCACTGAAGCTACAGACTTGCATTCTCAATTATATGACATGCATTAATTGCATGAAAAATGTTCCCTGGAACCAGCACACATGGCTTCAGGGAAGGCAAAACCATCAAGCAGTTTTTCAAAAAGACATTATTCAACAAAAAAATCTTCCTTCTCAGGATGCTTAGCCACACATATGGTATCTTAAAGAAAAATGACATTCTGCTAGAAGCCACCTAAAAGACCATTTTCTATGTCTACTCAACGGTGCTTTGTAGGTCAATACAGACAAAAAAAGGGTCAATGTACAATTCTCCTCGGAACTGTCAGCATTCTTAAAAAATGGTTGTGCTTCCCATACTCTGCCTAAAATGTGTGGCTGCTCTGGAGTTTCGATGAAAGACTAGTACATTCCTCAACTTTTCTTAATGAAAGATTAAACTAATTTAACCTGTGTTAAGGATCAGAATTCCCTGGACACTGTATAAAGTCAGTGTAAACAAACTTCATGTCACAATTAGATAAGATTACTGCAGTGTACTTTAAACTGTACTGCCTTTGGAGCACTTGGATGGAAACTGGAGCTGGTATAAATTGCTGTAGCCATAAATGCTTTCTAGTATGTATTTTGATTATCATATTGCACAGTCTTCTCTTCATTGCACTGGCTTCTGATTTATATGCAGGGATATAAATCTTCACAGCAATTATTGCTCTATTAATTTTTGCTTCAGTCCTGAACTAAAAATTACCTTGTGAGGTCTGGTTCCTTTTAGGACTAAAAGGTGGACTAGAAAGATTTTTTAACTGCAAATAATTTACTGAACCCTTAGATAAACATTGAAGGTGACAGAAAAGGATAATTATAAAAACTATTGACTTTTAATGCTTAAAGGACATAGTACTATTATAATATATGAAAAGTATTAGCTATATCTAAATTCACCATGGACCCACCTACATGGACCCCTTATTCCAAAGCGGGAACCAATCAGATCATTGGCATCTGATTAATGCATGAAGCTGATTCAGGCCTTGATCCCTGAAACTCTGGAGCTCATCCATGTTTTCAACCAGCATAAAAAGTTTAATGACTTCATATTGGGAATGTGGCTGTTACTTTATCTGAGTTTAGAAAGCCAGGGACAGGAGATGGAACATACATTGCACCACTGTTGTGGGGTTTGTAGTGCTCCCCTGGCAGGAAAATGGCTCTTGTCACTATTCAACACCTGTAAAGACACTAGATGGAACAATGAAGCAATTGGAGAATAGTTCGGCAAAAGGAGAGAGCAAATACTCCTTTCTTGCCCTCTCTCACATCATTTTGCTACTCGGGCTGTTGTCATTACAGGCACCGAATGGTGATCAGCACCAATTTAATGCCTAGTGAGCAGTGCAAAACCCAGAATGACAGGGGCAAGATAAAGCTGGCATTCTGGTAGTACTGAGCCAATTCAGGTGCCACTGGGACGTGCAAATGCCACCCAACCATGGGCCGGCTCAAGGGTGTGCAGTGCAGCCACCATCCAATTCACAAGCTAACTCAGCGAATAGCTGTGAGGACTATAGCAACACTGATCTTATGTACCCCATTCTGGATAAGAGTCACCCTTTTTGGCCTATGTAGGGGTACGCTATAAAAATATTAACTACTATTGAGTTTTAGAAACACATTGGAATATTATAGTTAAAACTGCTTACCTCTCCGAACGCATCTCCACCTATGAACCGACCAGAACATTAAGATCATCTGGGGAGGCCCTGCTCTCGATCCCGCCTGCGTCACAGGCGCGCTTGGCGGGGACGAGAGACAGGGCCTTCTCAGTGGTAGCCCCTCGGCTATGGAATGCCCTACCGGCAGACATCAGACAGGCACCTTCGCTGCTGACGTTTCGGAGAATGGTTAAGACCTGGCTTTATGAACAAGCGTTTGGTTAAGCAGTGCAACCAATCATAGGAAGACGGTAAATGGAACATAGGAATGGCACAAGGATTATGAGAACGGATCTGAATTCAACTGAGGCGTTATGTTATGTCTGTTTTGTTGATCTGTCTTGTTGATTGTTAACTGTTGTGGATTGATGCTGTTGATCCTGTTTGTTGCATTGTTATGTTTTAATTGCACTGACACTGTTTGATAATTGTACCATGTAAACCGCATTGAGTCGCCTGTTAAGGGCTGAAAAATGCGGTATAGAAATAAAGCAAATAAATAAATAAATAAATAAAACCACTTTGCTTTAAGAGTAAAATCAAGGTAGATGCAACATCATTCCTAAATTCCAAAGAACAGAATCGTTAAATATGCTTGCTAGACTTAACTTTCATTTACAGAACTAATAAACTATAGGCAGTCCCAGAGTTACAAACATCTGATTTAAGAATGACTCATAGTTAAAAACAGAGGTGAGAAGTGAGGGAAAGAAGTGAGGGAAATCTACCACTAGGAAGGGAAATTCACTCCTGAAAGAGTTGTCATGGAGAAAAAGTGCCTCCACTGAAGCTTTATCATCAATCCTTTCCAAAAAGAAAGCAAGATGAAATCTTCTGAACAGGAGCAGAGACAGCAAAACAAACATCACAAGGGTGCCAACTCTTCCCTACACTATCCAAAGCTAACAAATGTATAATTTTTGGCAGGAGTTTCATTCCGACTTACGTACAAATTCAGCTTATGAACAAACCTACAGAAGCTATCTTGCAACCTCATCATATAGGCTAATTTGCCCGTTGTACACAGGTTCCTCTCCCCTTTTGTCATGGACCCCATGACACAATGTACATCTACTTCCAGTAGGGTTCTGTTGTAAAAGGGGAAAGGAAGCGGTGTATGCTGCCACGGTATCAACATGGGAGGCTTCCCGTGTTGCATTTGCAACAACAGGGGGGAGTTGGGCAGCGAACACTTTTCCTTGTGGGATGGGGATTCAGGTAAGTCAGATGATGTGGGGCATGGGACAATCAATGGGTTCTCCACCACCACCACCCCCCCCCCCCCCCCAAGCCAGAACTTCATGGATTTGCCATGGTGCATGGCGAATCCCAAGGTTAATGTGATAAGGTCCTTGTCCATAACTTGAAGACTGCCTGTATTTCAAATAGCAAAAATATTCCTTCCATATTTACTCAACTTCAAATTACAGCTAGCAATTCAGGCAACTTGTATATGGTAGGATATTGTATTCTGAGGTTAAATAAGAATCTAGAAAAATAACTAATTGTGATGATACAGTAATATTATGCATTTCATTCAATAAGTAGAATTTCACAAACCAAAAGTGAAAGTTCATATGAATCTACTCAGAAGCACGTCCTGCTGAGTTTAATGGTTCTTTTAAAAAAATATATTAAAAATTTCAGTCTAAATGTTTGTCTGGAGCTTGAAAAACCATCCTAATATGTTGACTTTTTTCATTTACCATGAAACAGAGAGATAAGATACACTTTTTAAGAACAGTCATAAATACTCTGGTTATCTGAATCTTCAAAATGTGGGTGGTTTTCAGGTGTTGCTGTTCTACTTACATCAGTAAATGTTGCACAGAGAGAATGAGACATTCAATTCAAACCTTGCCGCAGTTAAATATACTCAGTTTCTCAATACTATTTTTCAACCAAGTCTGACAAGTTCAAGTTTTAAAAAGAAATAAGCTGCAAGCACTTTTCTTTGTGGTACTGTTCAAATTGTTGGCAACAGAAAGTTGCCAGGGGCTTTGGAATGCTGCCTTCTTCTGTTTCCACTACTTTCCACAACTTGTATTGGCAACAAAATATATGGTTTCTAGAAATGCATAGTTTTAATTATAAATTGCTTGAAAACATAAATGGAAATTAATTGGTTACAAAGCTGTATTCTAACACAATCAGAAGATTGTTTCATTTAATTAATTTATTAAGGCACAATTTAGTAATTCTGTAAACTGCACATACTAATCCTGCAGGCAAATAACAAACTGATTAGTAAATGTAATAAAGTAATTTATTCTACTGACAAGAATTAAGGAGTGCAATATCCTACTTGATCAATTGCCATTTTAAGAACATTAAAACTTCATATAATTATGCTATCTATATGGTATGCAGAACCTGAATGCTAAAGTAGCATTTAATGTGATGTTTCAGCCAATTTTTTGTTAAAGGAAGGAAGTCTAAATGCATAATTTAGAAGGAAATAATTATTTTTACACTGAAAACGTATCTCATTTATGTAGCTTTCCAACTATCTTTGCTTTTTGGGGGGGGGTGGAATTGCATTTTGTATTGGATGGTGAGAATGCTCTTTTTCAGATAACATCCTTCTATTAGTAGAGCCAATCATAAGTAAAGTTATGGTCAGTTTTCAATGAACCCAAAAGATGTGGCATAAAAGGTAAACGTAAAGGTTGTCTCATGACATTAAGTCCAGTTGTGTCTGGGATGTGGTGCTCATCTTCATTTCTAAGCCAAAGAGCCGGCGTTGTCCATAGATACCTCCTAGGTCATGTGACTGGCATGACTGCATGGAGTGCCATTACCTTACCGCCAGAGCAGCACCTATTGATCTACTCACATTTGCATGTTTCTGAACTGCTAGGTCGGATTCGAACCTGCGACCTTTCGGTCAACAAGCTCAGCAGCTCAGCACTTTAGCCCACTGCACCACCGGGGGCTCCAAGATGTGACATAGGTAATGCAAATTCCAATGTATGAATATAGAACATTATTCAAAAATACACCCAAATAACCTCCCAGTGTCATCAGTTACCAATATCCTAATATCTTTAATTTAAGCTTTAATTTGTGAACCTTTAAAAGCCATTCTTCTTCTCTAAATGACTTTAGTATTTCTGTCTATGCATTTTTGCTTGGTGTCAAAATTTGAACACTTGTGAAATCAAGACTAGAGCTATGCATGTGTATGTAGGTGCATCAAATTGCCTGCCAACCATTAATTTTATAGGGTTTTCTTAAGCAAGGAATATTCAGGAATGTTTTAACTAGTTCATTCCTTTTGACATACAACCTACTGCACCTAGGGTTCACTGATGGTTTCCAACCGAAATACTAATCTGAACTAACCCAACCAAGTTTCCAAGATCAGACTATTTAGCCTGAATTCTTAGTTATTTCAGAAAGAATTAACACTTATATGTCAGGAACCTCTCTTTATCTGTATATGTGATCTTCCGTGTTAAGTTATTTAATTCTTCACATTAGCAGACAGTAATAAGGGAAAGGAATATGTCTGAATCTTTCTGACTCAAAAACCACTCGTAATCTCACACTACAGATAATTTTCATAGCCAAGTACCAAGTAAGCAAGCCTACAACACAGTAGTAAGAGAAGAGAACATTTCCATGTTTGTGAGATTGAGGACTCCCTAGGTAAAAGCTAGTGTTGATATATTTGCCCAATGATACATTGTTCAGAAATACTGGTGACAAATATCTAAACAAACTATGGAAAATCAAGCAGAATTAAACAAAAAGTATCTCTTACTTTATTTTTCCTGTTGCTACATTTAAGTGGTTATTGTTAACTCAGCAGGGTTGTTCACAAAAGACAATAAATGACATAGAATTAGGAGTGAGGTCTATTGCTAACAAACTTTGGTGCTTCAATCATGTTTCATTTTTGGGCCAGTGATTAAGTGTAGGTGATTAATTTTTTAAAAATCAAAATATACATATTGTTGTGAAGTGCTAGAACTTACCAATCCCTATAACTTGGGGAAAATTTTATAGATAAAAATAACCTACAAAACTGAGTTACATTTTATCCATTCTTGAAAAACTCTCACAGCTTAATCCTGACCTTCAAATGCCACAATGCTCCTGAAAGGTATTTGAGTTTGAGATAGGGAAGATACAAAATCACATATTCTAGATGAGTTAACCTGATATTGCCAATATTATTGATGTAACACAGATAGTAAAAAGGACACAGCATAAACTAGTTGAATACCATTTCTTAAATATACTGAGCATACATTATTTATCAGCTATCTTACATACATATTTCAGATTAATTACATCAATGCTATCTCATACCACTTATAACAAAAAAAAAAGTTATAAATGCTAAATTTTGCAGAACTTACCCCATGCTCTTTGGCAGCCATAACGACTTTAAAAAGAATGTCCTCCTCAACAAATGGCCTCACAGCATCATGGATTATTACAACTTCTGGTTTCTTGAGGAGTTGACTAGAATGGTTGCTCTTTACAAATATATCCAATCCATTGAAGATAGATCTGTGGCGAGTAATTCCACCTTCAACCACTGTTGTCTTCTTGTGGCCAATTTTTTTTACAATAAACTTCATTTTTTCAACATTCTCTTGTGATACCACCACGACTATATCAGATATCCAGCTGATTCTATAATATATGAAGAACAATGGTATACATTGCTAAATATCTTGGAACACTATAATATTTAAAGGTTTTTTCTCTCATTGTAATTGAATATATTGATATTTAAAAGTATATTCCAATAATATACAATTACACTTTTTGCTGGATCAAAAAGCCTGTAACCATGTAGCTATAGAGAATCACAGTAAAATAAATAGGATTGTGAGGGTAGATTGTTAAATGCAACAGAATGGCTTCAGTCACAACACTTCATTTACATGATCGCCAACATTTCACACATTACAAACAAAGACACATGTGGCTGAGCCACATCAGAGTGTGGTCAAAAAGACGTCGCCAGGCAACAAGATGGAAAAAAAGTTTTTAATGGGGGAAAACGCACAAGACTGACATTTTAAGCACAGAAATACTAAAATGTATGTGCTGGGTTTAGGAAAGCCTTACAAAACTGTCTGTCTTCTTCTTTCCCTCCTGCTAAGTTGTTTATTTACTTCATTTATACTCCACCTTTCTCACCCTGCAGGGGACTCAAGGTGGCTTACAGACACCAGAAAATTCAATGCCACATATGAACATAACCATTAAAACATATCCCATCCAAGAATAAAACAGTTAAAACACAACTACCAGCTCCAGCTGGTAGTTTGAGTTAACTGAGTACAAACTAATTTTGCATCTTGAATTTAGCCAGGAAGAAGATGGAAGAGAATCAAAGACATTTTACAAGCAGCTGAGAGTGGGATGACAGAGATTAAACTGGGCATATCCCTGCCAAGCCAAGGAGATATGAATTTACTCCATTAAATGACCAGTCCTGGAACCACAAACGATTCACAACTACAACCGGTGTTGCTGTAGATTCAAAATGTTCTTTAGGAATTTACTTACAACTAGAAAAACATTGTCTTGCATCCATACTTAAAACTGACAAGTTGATATTACTGAGATTGAACATACACATGATCAGTATTAATCTCATATATTTCAATAATTCAATTTCCAGTATGGCTAAGTATGGATGAAATGCATAGTTTCCTATTATGCCAATTTGAGATGCACTTGTGTCTTCAGGGAATTGGGGGAAGGTGCAGGATAAGGAAAGCAGTGGGACAGGAATAAATTTTACTAGTACTCCTTTTTTCCTGTTCTGCAACTTCATGGGGAATACTATACCTGTTGAATTTCACTCTCATCTATACTGGTTACAATAAGAGGAATCCCTGGCACTGAAAAAATCTGAAAGACATATATCAAGACTGCAATGAAGCCTGCTGAACAGGAATCACTGATAGCAAGAAATATATTTCATTTCTTATATCAATGAAGACTGGTCACATATCAATCTCTAATACAGAAATTTCCTACCAATACACAAACTGAAAAAATCCACTTGAAGAATATGTACAATGAAGCATTGTCTCAGTTTTAATTGTGCTTAAAAGATTAACACAAAACTGTACATGTTTTCAGATGATAGACTATTTCCTAATTGAAACCAAGTGGAGAACTGATGTTTTCTATTAAGACATGATAATTAAGCTTGGGAAAGAGAGTCAAAATAGAGAACATCCCACTCTCTTCCAAACAATATTTTATAATTTCTTTCTTATTCCACTTAACAGAGTTTCTCAAAACATCATCTATAAACTACGGGTGGTCTGCAGAAAGGTTGACAACTGCCACCCACCTTCTGCATTGGGAAAAATGATTGAAACTAAAACTGACCTGAGGCTAAAGCTGACAAACATTACATCCAACCTCAGAGAACTTTGCTAAGAAAAATGGCACATCCACCGCACTAGAAAGGCAAAACCAAGGTTATTAAAATATGAATTATGTGCTTCCGTTTGTAGATTTTAAAGTACATTATTAAGGGGTCTGCTATCTTCTCAGCAATGTTAAAATGGTTTGCAGAAGGAAAATAATTTGAGTAATACTGCTATAGTACATTTGTCTATCACACTTGTCTTCACTCATATAAAGTAAGACAGAAAATAGTGTGGTGATTCTATAATTAAGACAATATAGCAGATATTAAGTAGAAGAGGGTTGCTGGTTATTGAGTTTTCTTTTTTCAATAGTGGACAGAATCAATTTTTCTAAGGACTTCATCACACGCAACAGAGCTCATCAGACGATGCAAGCTCATATCGTGGGTTTCCACTATTGTACTGTTTCTAAAGTGTGTTTTTTCTGGATGATTCCTAATTTGATTGGTAATTGACTTCATTTTAAATTCTCTGCATAAGAGGACTGGTAAAAATGTCAAATTTCACACGTGATGGGAATTCCCCATTATCTGTTTGTAAACATAACAATGATGTCATTCTGGAGGGAGGAGCCGAGATAGTCAGTATAGGTTCCTTTCTTCCTCCATTACCTTTTGGGGGTTAAGGAGGAAGGAACGAGAAAAAACAAAGAGGATTTTTCTATCAAAAGAAAAGGTGAGAAGAGGCAGTGAGAGGAGAAATATGCATCCCATGTGATCGGTAGGCAAATAGAAAATTTAAAAAGTGGAATGAGGGAAAACGTGTGATGGGGGGGGGCAGGAAAATCATTCATTTAATTTCCAAATGGGGAAATGAAGTGCTAAGTCCAACTGAAGAAAAGGATAAAAATATATAAAATATATAAATATCTATATATATAAATTTGTTAGGGGCATCCAACGAGGAAACAAAACTCAAAAAAACCCCAACGAAACTTAACCAAAATTCCCATGCCCATAACACAACCCACAAGGTACAAACATATCTACTCAAAATGAAAAACAACACAACAACACACTCACAAAACGCCAAAACAACAAAACTCAAAAATCCCCCAACGAAACTTAACCAAAATTCCCATGCCCATAACACAACCCACAAGGTACAAACATATCTACTCAAAATGAAAAACAACACAACAACACACTCACAAAACGGCAAAACAACAAAACTCAAAAATCCCCCAACGAAACTTAACCAAAATTCCCATGCCCATAACACAACCCACAAGGTACAAACATATCTACTCAAAATGAAAAACAACACAACAACACACTCACAAAACGGCAAAACAACAAAACTCAAAAATCCCCCAACGAAACTTAACCAAAATTCCCATGCCCATAACACAACCCACAAGGTACAAACATATCTACTCAAAATGAAAAACAACACAACAACACACTCACAAAACGCCAAAACAACAAAACTCAAAAATCCCCCAACGAAATTTAACCAAAATTCCCATGCCCATAACACAACCCACAAGGTACAAACATATCTACTCAAAATGAAAAACAACACAACAACACACTCACAAAACGGCAAAACAACAAAACTCAAAAATCCCCCAACGAAATTTAACCAAAATTCCCATGCCCATAACACAACCCACAAGGTACAAACATATCTACTCAAAATGAAAAACAACACAACAACACACTCAAAACGGCAAAACAACTGAGCATGCGCATTGGCGCCCAGCCGCAAGTTCCCTGGCGCGCGCACATGCCCTTCCGGCCAACGTTCCCTCTGCAGAAACCATGCCCACTCCAAGCCCCACCGCGCCGCTTCCCACACACACACACACCCCTGCCGCACACACACAAACCCCACACTCCATCACTCCCCCCGCCGCCGCACACACACACGCAACCCCACACTCCATCACTTCCCCCGCTGCCGCATGCACACACGCAACCCCACTCCCCCGCCGCCGCACACACACACGCAACCCCACGCTCCATCACTCTCCCCGCCGCCGCACGCACACACTCAACCCCACTCCCCCCGCCACCGCACACACACACACAACCCCACGCTCCATCACTCCCCCCCGCCGCCGCACACACACACGCAACCCCACGCTCCATCACTCCCCCGCCGCTGCACACACACACACAACCCCATGCTCCATCACTCCCCCACCCCAATCTTACCTCCTTTTACTTCACGCCACCTCCAAACCCCACCCCGCCCCTTCCCGCCCTGTCAAAATCTAGGAAAGACAGGAAGGAAGGAAAGAAGGAAGAAAGAGAAAGGGAGGTAAAGAAAAAGGGGGAAGGAAGGAAAGTTAGAGAAAGAAGGAAGAAGAAAAGGAAAGAAAAGGAAAGATGGAAGGAAAGAAAAGAGAGACAGCAGAAAAGAAAGAAAAAGGGGGAAGGAAGGAAAGAGATAGAGAAAGAAGAGGAGAAGGAAAGATGGGAGGGAGGGAAGGAAGGAAGGAGGGAAAGAAGGAGAGAAAGAGGGAAGATTGGCCACAGCAACACGTGGCGGGTAAAGGTTGTTATTTCTATTATTATTATTATTATGCTATTGTTCCTATGAGACCCTTTTAGGGGGAATGGGAGAGGTGTCAGGTCCCAGAGGCAATGCATTGCATTATTGTTATTGTTATGATGGTGGTAAAATAAAAGGAAATAAAAAGTCAAAGAAGGAAGCAAACAGGGAGGGAAGAAAGGCAAAGGAAGGAAGGGGGAGGGAATGAAGGAAAGAGAGAAGGATGAAACCAAGTAGTGAAAGAAGGAAAGAGGTAGAGAAGGAAGAAAGGAGAGAAAGGGGGAGGAAAAGGGGGAAGGAATAGGTAGGTACCTCTCTTTCATAATAGTCCAGATATCTACCTCAACTTTGATAACTTTTACTATAGGCCACAGCAACGCGTGGCAGGGCACAGCTAGTATATATATAAATATATAAAAGAGTTGGGATTTTTTTTACTAAGAAAAAAAACTGTGGCACCTTATACAATAGCATGTTTTCTCATTTTCAGGAAGTCTTCCTTGACCCCATCCTGGGTGGATTGTCTCATTCTTTACAGATTCCAGAGGATTATTGTTCTGCTTTGAACTTTGGCAGCACTTTATAATGTGTCATGCTAACAATTTAATTGGCCTCTTTCTCAATCTCTGGGCCCCATCATCAGTTTGTAACCATCTCAGCAGCACATGAAAATAAACCTTCACCAATTGTGGCATCATTCAAATGTTGTCCCATTGCAGATCTTCCATTCTTTCTCAGTATTATTGGAATGGAATTTTCCCCAAACAGAAAACACCTGTTTCAAGGCCATGTTTTTAAAAATTGCTTTAAGTGAGAAGATAACATATTCACTGCCTCAAAGACTACTAGGTGACGGAATCTTCTAAAATGAAAGACATCTGAAAAACATTAGCTGCACGTTTAAGCACCAATAGCAATAGCAACATCTTGTAGAGCAATGCTAATCAAAGTGGTGGTCCATGGACTTTTGCGAATCCATGAACCATCAGCTATCAGTGTAGAGAGAGGTTCCCCCAAAAAAACCCAAATGTCCAAACAAGTATGACACCAGTCTCTGGAACATTAGGAAGAAAAGACACTCCCCACACATCAGACAGAACTGGAAATACAATTGCTGGGTTTTGTTACCTCTTCTTGCGATGGTTGTAAATTAAACTTTATCCTTATTTAGGGTAATGTGGAAATTCTGGGTTTAAACATCCTTAATACAGAAGGAGGAATGCAATTATTTTGAACTAAGATGCAGAATTTTAGACGTGTGGGGTAACTATGGAGAAAGGCAGTAGTTGGGAAATTGAATGCTTGATCAAAATCAAGAATTCCATACAATAGTTGAAAGAACTATTTGCTTATTGGAATCATTTCCAGAGGATGTAGTAGCTATTTTATAGCAAGACCAAAAACGTCCAGTTGTACTTTCAAGATGACTAAATTTGCTTTGGCACCTTTTCGCAGACTGTTGGCCTCTCCAGCAGCATTTCATGAAATGGGCTGCAGTCCACAAAGATTTATGCCAACCAAAACTTGTAAGTCTCTAAAGTGCCACTAGACTCCCACTACATTATTTTAAAGATAACTTTGACAGTTGCCCAATCTTATAGTTAGAAATAACTTATTATTTCACTCGTCCTGTGAATGATATGGGAGTTCAGAAATTTATCAATGGAATAGCCCTAGAGAAAATCCTTGGGAGCATATGCTCACTGCCCAAAATGCATCAGGTTGCTCAACTAATAAAATAAACCTCTTTCATCTTGACGTTACCAGTCTCTTCTGGGCAAAAAAATTGAAATCCAGAACACTTGATAACAAGCATTTCAGATTAAAGATACTCAACATGTGCCTAATGATACCTTAAAGCAGTGGTTTTCAACCTGTGGGTCCCAGATGTTTTGCTCTTCAACTCCCAGAAATCCTAACAGCTGGTAAACTGGCCGGGATTTCTGGGACTTGTAGGCCAAAACACCTGGGGACCCACAGGTTGAGAACCACTGCTTTAAGGTATCATTAGACACATGCTGAGTATCTTTAATTTGAAATGCTTGTTATCAAGTGTTTTGGATTTCAATTTTTTTTTCAGATTTGAGACACTTGTATTTTCATATCTATAACTGAAGCGATACCAGGAATATACAGTACTCGCTGTAGAATTAATGTGGTTTGTCACCATTTTAACTGCCATGGCTCAATGCTATGGAATGATGGGAGCTGTAGTTGTACAAGGTCTTCCACCCTATCAAACACAGCAGTTTGACACCCCCCCCCCCTCCATTGACTGCCATGACTCAATGCTATGGAATTATGGCAGCTGTAGTTCTACAAGATCTGTAACCCTGTCAAACACTGCAGTTTGACCCCCCCCCCCCCTAATTGACTGCCATGACTCAATGCTATGGAATTTTATTGTATTTTTTTTGTCGTGTCAGGAGCAATTTGAGAAACTGCAAGTTGCTTCTGGTGTGAGAGAATTGGCCGTCTGCAAGGACGTTGCCCAGGGGACGCCCGGATGATTTGATGTTTTTATCATCCTTGTGGGAGGCTTCTCTCATGTCCCCGCATGAGGAGCTGGAGCTGATAGAGGGAGCTCATCCACCTCTCCCCGGATTTGAACCTGCAACCTGTCGGTCTTCAGTCCTGCCAGCACAGGGATTTTACCCACTGCGCCACCGGGGGCTCCATGGAATGATGGGAGTTGTATGGAATGATGGGAGTTATATTTGCACAAGGTCTTTAACTTTCTCTGCCAGACATGCTGTTTGACCCCCCCCCCCCTCCTTAAACTGCCATGGATCAATGCAAAGGAATAATGGGAATTGTAGTTGTACAAGGTGTTTAACTTTCCGTGCCAAACACTGCAGATTGACCCCCTTCCCAACCTTTAACTGCCACGACTCAAGGCTATGGAATGATGGGAGTTGTAGTTGTGCAAGGTCTTTAACGTTCTCTGCCAAATAGTGGTTTGACTCCCTTCCCCGTCTTTAACTGCCATGCTCAATGCTATGGAGTGATGGGAGTTGTAGTTGTACAAGGTCTTTAACATTCTCTACCAAATACTGCAGTTTGATCCCCCCCCCCCCTCAATTTAACTGCTTATAAGGCCTTCAGCCTTCTCTGCCCGAGCGTGCTGGTGCCTCACCAAACTACAACTCCCAAGAGTTCATAGCCTTGAGTCAAGGGCTGTCAAACTGTAATGTAGCTACACCCAAAGCTTAACAAGATTTTTATTTCCAAGTCAATATGCACACAGACCCCAGCTGCGGGCATAAATCCTATTTCCTCTCCTCCTGGTCCATTCAGAGAAAGCACAGCATTCCCTTGCACACTCCTCTCAGAACTGTGAGAGAGGTATGCGCGCGCACCTTCCCCGGTCGCCTCTGTGCGCATGCGTGGAATGCGGAGTACCCGTTGGCTAAGGCGGAGAGGGCTAGTCCCCCCCCCTTTCTTTACCTCTCCATGGCTTGCACAGTGTAGCTGACGAGCGGCCGCCCCAACAGGTCGCAGAACTGCTTCGGGGTCCCGCCGCCCATCCGCTCTCCGCTCCCTCCGGCAGGCAGCACGGCCGCCACGGACACCGGGGGCGCCGGCCTGGGCCCGGACACCGCTTCGGAGTTGAGGCCTTCGCCAAGGCCGGTCGCTGGCGACGCCATTGTGGAATTGTCACCTTCCTGAGGCAAAGAAAGGCAATGCCGGCCTCTTATCCCTGAGCCGTTTCCCTCATGTCACTCCCAGCCCCCTTCCCTTTGGCTGGCCCTTTAAGGACTCCCACCCGAGACCTGAAGGGTTTTTACTGCGCATGCGTGTTTCCCTGCTGAGAAGATCACTTTAGCAGACAGAAACTTTACTGCGCATGCGTCTTGCCTCGCTCATACACTGCATGTTTATCAATGCCTGGACTGCTATGGAAGCGATAGCCAGATGCTTTACAGCAGGCATGGGCAAACTTCGGCCCTCCAGGTAGGCTGTTAGGAATTGTGGGAGTAGAAGTCCCAAACCCCTGGAGGGGCCAGCTTTAGAAGTTTGGTTGCTTCAGTTCTGCTTAACTGAGAGTCTATATATCTTCTATCTATATAAATAAAAATGTAATGTTCGTTTGTGAGATCAGCATAACTCAAAAACCACTGGACGAATTGACACCAAATTTGGACACAGTACACCTATCAAGCCAATGATTGACCATCACTCCTAAAACGGACTTAAAAGGCCAAAAAAGCAAAAAAACAAAACACTACAACACATGCACAAAAACGACTCTCCCGACAAACAAAACACACAAAAGCGTATCCACACTCTTTTCCAGACTACAGCTCCCAGCATCTCCTAGGCCAGGCCTTTTAGGAGAAGAGGATGATCCAAATGCACTGTTTCCAAGCTGCAAGCTTCTTGGAATTTTTTTTTGAGAGCATCTAAATCCCTCCATATTTCCAATTTCCTGTTCCTGGACTGCAACTCCCAGCAATCCTCCAGATAGATAGATTAGATAGAGATAGAAAGGTAGGTAGGTAGGTAGATGGATCAGGAGGACTGCTAGGAGTTGCAGTCCAAGAATAGGTAGAGGAGGAAGAAAGGGGAAAACGAGGAAGGGAAAGAAAATGGGACGAAAGGGAGGAAGGAGAGAAAGAAAGAAGAGAAAGAGGGAGGGAAGGCTGGCCACAGCAATGCGTGGCGGATACAGCTAGTGTATGTGTTTGTGTGTGTGTATATATATATATATATATATCACACACACACACACATACATACCTTTACCTGATTTGTCCTCAATCCAGAAGCATTCTCCTGACGTTTCGCCCACATCAATGACAAGCATCATAAATCAATATAACCAATTGAAGGTCAGTGTATCCAATTGACCTTCAGACATGGGCAAAATGTCAAGAGAGAATGCTTCTGGAACATGGCCATACAGCCCGCAGAACTCACAGCAACCCAGTGATTCCAATCATGAAAGCCTTCGACAACACATTAGGAATTCTGTTAATCCTGTCAGTATATTAAGTGTACAGTGTCAACATAAACTCTCTTTGACTTCGATCTTTTTATCTCTATTTCAGTATTCTTTCAGTGTGTCATATTTGGGGACAGCAGGGTAAAGCTAACTATACAGTCATTGTTTCATTTGTTTTAAATGACTTCCAAAAATAGCTCTTGTATCCAACAATGAATGAGAGGTGTGTTTTGAAGTATTTCATTAAATACATTTTCTTTACACAATTGCTTATTCATTCTTTCCTCAACTATATGAACTATTGATGTTTTGAAAGACCAAGGTACAATTACAGCTTTGACAGAGCTTCCTGGCTTTCTTGTAAACATTGCCAATGAGGTTTCTCAGATTGCTTATCAAGCTTTTGACTACTGCCACATCTTGGACCAGTTGGACCTCCATTAATGAACACAGCAGTGGCTATCCAAGAACACATCTGCACTGAGCATTGAATGCAGTTCGAGGCTACCTTCAGAACTGTTGGTTAGACAACAGATTTCTACAACAGTGTGAAAGAAAACCCTTAGCATGCATCAGTGCTCTGTAGTTTGTATAATCATCATCCAGTCCTCAAACTGACTCCAGAATTTCCTATGCAATCGTATGCACTGTTAAACCACTTTCTTCAAATTTGGAACTGCATTAAATGGTCAGTGCAGATGAAGCCAATGCCATACAGTGCTTCCGCTTCTAGATAAGCCCATGTGCACAACCATAGGAGCTACCTGCATGATTAGTCACATATAAAGTATATTTCATCAAACAAAATGAAACTGGAGAATTGTATGATTCAGCTATAAAGAGAAGTCTCACAGAACTTAGATCACTTCCAGGTAAAAATGTATCCAATTGACCTTCAAATAGCAGTAACAATATAGTCCTAACCTTAGCATACAATTCAAGTGGATTTCAGAACCCTTTGGAATGCAGTTTACAGAAACTTTCAGATTTTACTGGAGGTCTGCAAACAGTCCAATTTATAATCAGCATGTGGTTGATTACTAAAAGTCTCTTCATGCTGGAACCTATCATGAAAATTGTGTAGATGTATGTTTGTTTACTTCAGTTAATGAATAACCTTGATAGAGCTTAGTAAATGTTTGTCACTATGAAATATCTTCAAAAGCATGATAATAAGTCTTAGTCGTGATTGTGTTTTGCACTGCCTGTGACAAAATATTTCAGTTTCATTTCAGAAGCAGGGGAAATCTATTTCTTCCACTCTCTGGCATATTTTGTATGAGGTATGATCTCATGCTGTTAGCACCAAATCTTTATAGCTAAAGGGCAACCAGAGGCACCCTATTCTGAACACAGAAAAGGCATCCTTTCCCAATTGCAGCCAATTCTCACACCATTCCCACTGGTCACTGTGCATATAACCTGGCAAGGATTCAAGCAAGTTAATTCCATCTCTTTCTTTGACCTTAACTCGTTTTTAAAAGGAGGGAGGTTGTTCAACTAAATCATAAAAGTCTGTCTCACCTGTTCCCAGTCATAGATTTTTATTGTAGACTCAAACAATTTGTCTGAGTCTCAAAATTACCTGTTTTGACTTGTGGAGTTTTACTGTATTTCTGTGAATATTTTAAAATATTTCACTAGGTAATAAATGCATGAATTCTTAGTGAAGTGAATGTGTGCAAATTATATATTTGGGGACAAGGGGGAAGAAGACAATGACTGAAAACCATTGCTTGGTTGTCTTTTCTTGCCCATACCTCACATGGTATGGGCAAGCACTGAGGTTGATAATTATCCTCCTAATCCTAGTGTCTGCAGTGAAAAGGAGCCTTTCCATCAAATTTAGTAGGAATTACTGAAAATTGTGTCCTTTTCTGCATATTCTATGGATCCCATCAATTTCTACTGATGAATGTGTGTGTGCAGAGGACCAGCAGGACTAATATAAGGGATCATTACTATCAGGCGATTGCAAGACCCATAATCAGAAAATCTTCCAATCTATAGGATCTTACATCCATGCTTTCTCATCCTATCAAGAGAAAATAGTGAAAGAACCAAGGATAAAGTGCAGTAACTTTGTCTCAGGATCAGAATGAGACCTGTGGAGAGCTAAACTAGGTCTAGGTGAAGCATGGCCATCAAAATATTGTTTGGATTTCCACTCCCAATAGTATCATAAGTAGTTTACCCAATAATGGGAATGCTGGGAGTGAAGTCCAACAACATGTAGTAGGTTCTTTGCCCATCCCTACCCCAAGCTATGTTAGTTATAAGACTGTCCATTGTATTATCAAAAGCATATTCTGTTCTAGCAATTCTATAAATGTTGAAATTTACAAATTTGAAACAAGAACAACTTAATTTGAAGAGTATATCTGTATTTGATTTTAATTATTTCTAAATCCTGGTTCTCTGCCACTGGGAGGTGGGGTGAATTTGACCCAGAGGGAAAGACAGGTAAAGTGAGGAAAAGCATTTCAATTCAGCAAGGCATTCAAGTGAAAGCACATTAGGACCAGAAGAATCTGGTTGGTGTCAGAGCAACCAGTCTGGTTGGTGTGTGTTTGTGAATTATTGTTTACAATATATTGATGAAGATAAACAGTAAAAAAAAAATCCCCCCAAAATGCTTACTGAAAAGTTCTAAAGATATCACTATAACATGATTGTAGGAAAGTATGATCATGATTGTTTCTATCCTGCGGTGCCTCCCTGATGAAAGACAACACACTGGTGAGGTAAAGTTCTACAAGTTTTCCTAAGGCAATACCACTTAAAATGGCCAAACAAGATACAAGTGAGGGGCAGAGATAACTCAATCTTATTTCTTCCTAGTATACCTTGAGACACCAGAAGCAACTTGCAGCTTCTCAAGTCGCCCCTGACACACACACACACACACACACACACACAAAAAACCAACAAAACCTTGAGACAGTGGTGTGTAGTGCTTTGGGTGCTGGGACTAGATGTCCTGGGCTTGAATACACATTCATTTGGCCTTGGGTAAGATTTAGTCAACGCCATCAAGAGCTCCAGGCTAAAAAATTCTTGTTAACTCCAATATGGATGTTTAAAAAAAGAGAGAGAGAGAGCCCTTCACCAATTCTAAACACTGGGACATCCTATAGAACAATATTCTTCTGAGATAAGGGGATCACTGTGCCAACAAAGTTCATGCTAGGCAGATCCTAACCCTGCCTTGGATAATACTGTGTAGTAAGTGATCTTTTCATAGGAACAGGCAAGTGCTACATATTCCACTGGCAGAACCACTGGCCCAGTTTAAGCAACCATTTCTGATTTGAGGAATATGTATAAAAACCTATAGATCCTTGAATGAAAAACAGCCCAGAGGGAAAGTTGTAATATTCCCATTATGGCCAATAATGATATATTTATGTTATTCAATTCGCTTGCATTTGTTGTTAATTTTACAGCATCTCTTACTCACCCTTAGAACATTCATCATCCCGTCAAAGCGCCCATGCATCTCATGTTCTGGGATTGGAGAGGCGGAAGGAGGAAAAGAAAGGAATGTATTTGATCTGCCAAAAATTCAGAGAACAGATTCCATTGTAGAAAAAATTAACAGACAGTGCACACTTTGTTTGAATTGCATTATACATATTAATAATTACAGCAGATTTCATTGACTAGAATCTGGCTAGCAGCAGAGAGACACCTAAAGGCTAAAGACCTTGTAAAACTACAACTCCCATGATTCCATAGCATTGTGCCATGACAGTTAAAATGGTGTCAAAATGAATTAATTATATAGTGTAGGCCAAACCTTGGATTGCCTTTAGGGAGTATTTCTAGGGAGAAATAATTTTTCCCATCCCAAAGCATGAATTATTTTCCCAGTTCCCCATAGCACAGTTAAATTCCCTTGTCACCCTCAACAGGTTGCATCAAGATTAATACAATGGCATAGCAATCCTCATCATTAAGGTAAAAAGCATTCTGGAGTGGTTTCCCATTGCCCTCTTCTGCACCGTACCGTTATTTAGCCACGGTACCCCCCCCCCCAATATTTATAGACTTGCACAAGTTCAAAGCATCAGAAGATTGGGACTGAACCAATAGCAGCTATAAAGCCCTAAACCGGGCATGGGCAAACTTCGGCCAGTCAGGTGTTTTGGACTTCAATTCCCATAATTCCTATCAACCGGTTAGGAATTGTAGGAGTTGAAGTGCAAAACACCTGGAGAGCCTAAGTTTGCCCATGCCTGCCCTAAACTCTATCCTATGTAACCCTTCATACATTGTATCTATTTTTCATGTATGTTTCTGTGTACTGCATCTACTTCTTATATATAAAATGTATAAACTTTACCAAAATGTAAACAGATAAGCCCAGACAGTCACCTCTTTGTAATCCTGCCGAGGAATTTCCTGAGAACAAGAAAGCTGGATAAACCCTTCTGGCTGTTTCCCAGACAGGCAATCACCAACATCCATTGTTCATGTATATGTAGAGATAGGTGACTTCCCTGTCAGCCCAGATAAACCCAAATCTGTTTATTTATATGGTTCACTTGAAGCTGAGAGATTGGTGCCCACAGAAACAGAAGCTCGGAGTATGTGCATTTGTTAAACCGCTTTTATTGACAGCCAAGCCCTTGATTAACCAAGATCAGTATCTTAAGTCTTGCATCTTTGTTTCTTAAGATCCATACCTTTGTCTGGCATGGAACTGGACATTTGTGCTAATCAAAAACACATCAACATATCTTTAC